>NC_054873.1:34988695-35352445 GCF_018320785.1 Cheilinus undulatus
TGCCTTTACCCACGAAACTTCTGCGAGCTGCTGCTACTACTGAACTTAACGGTCACTTTTCAACAAGACCATTTAGATGAGAAAACAAATTAAATAATCATGTGGAATACACAAGCAAAAACATTATCAACTGAGTTTAAAAGAAGGATAAGGTTTATTTGCAATTTTGGTTAACAGCACGACATCACCCACACTCCTGGAGTGTTGCAGCAGCATCTCTGATTGCTGGAGCCATGGATTTAAGCTGTAGGCTGCTACAGTACAAGTAAAGTTAACAGTCATGGAAAAAGTGGGCATTAACTTTTGCGATCTGTAGTCATGACAGATGGCACCGCATGCATCACTTACTATGAGATCAGGCAGTAGATTTTTTTTTCTTTTTATTCAGTTGCAACAGCCTCCTAACCCCTAGCCAACAGTTTCAGCCTGTAGAGAGCCATCACTGTGCACATTTGGAAGAAGTAGTCTGAGGGTTTTGTGGGTTAACTGTTCCATATTAGCCAAGATGTCATGTATTTTGTGGCCCCTTGTCCCATATATTGACATTATTTCTCTGTAACACTAGACAACACTTTATGTTTGTTTTGTCATATAAGGACATTTCTCTAGTGTGTGAAAAGACTAAATCCTCCTTGCAGCTGTTAAGAGCAACAAGAAATATGCATCAACACATGAATTTGGTGAGTCATGCCTCTCTTTCTGATTTAAAGTACTTTTTTATTATCACAAGGCTCCAAGCTCTGGTTTATTTTACCATTTATTTTAAGGTTTATTTAAGTGGCTTACAGAGCATCCCACATAGGGATATAAATAAATTGTTATGGTTTTATTCATTTCCTACAATACACGCTGTGCTTAACAAATTTATTACACCAACACCCAAAGTAAGGTTTATGTCACAGTTGCCCTAAATTAACAGCACTGGTAAAAATTGGTAAAACCAAAATCATTTTTTATGTTTCTGCAATGGTTAATACACCAATATGTAGAAGCTCTTTAACCCAAATGATATTTTTTAATGCTAAAATATAATTATTATTGTTATCCATGAATTTTCAATTTTACTGATTTACAAAAAAACTGAAAAACTAGTAAAGCACATTAATATTTCTTGATTAATATGTCAAATTATAGTTATTTACTTGCATTCCTGAACAGAAAAATTAGTTTTAGTGGTTGAATGTTATGCTTGATTCATTTCTGACTTCTCAGAGAAGTGAGCCGGTTCAAAATCTGGGTATAAAAAGGTGAATTCAGTTTGAAATTTCTCATTCCTTTTCAAAATGGTAAAACATGGAGAGCTCACTGTAAATGAAAGAGTCCGCATTAAAGCACTTCATGATGCTGGATGGTCTCTGAGACAGGTGGTCTAAAAAATTTGTTAAGCACTTTATATCTAAAATTATACTCAGATGTTTGTGGTATAACATACAGAGCAGAGGCTATTTTTGGGGAAAAAAAGAAGTTTGTTTGCATAGGCTCTTTCAGTTTTCATAACACTACAGACATTGGTGTTTGAAAAAAGGGGAAAAAGTCATCATAGATTCCTTTAAGTTGCTTTTTTTTACAAGTCAATCATCTTTGTTTTTTTTCTTTGCTGTGGGAAGAAGCTATCCCTATTGGACTGGAGGGGGTCTCAGGAGGCAGAACATGACATAAAAATAACAATGTATAAATTGCAGATGAAGCAATAGTTTACATGACAGTTTTTTTTTTTTTCATTTTTATAAAGGCTACAAGTACCTCAACATATTCACTGTATCAACCACACAGCAGAGAAAAATTCGGAGGTTAACAGAAGAGACAATGAATAAGTTTCATTAAGTGCATGGCGATTGCAGCAGCCGTGCATCAGTTGCAGGATATAAACATCATCACCCCCTCCCACTTACTGGCGGTGAATTTTCCTAAATATTTACTTCCTGACCCCATGTGGAAAATAACAAGGGGGCTGACAGGAAAAAGCTGTTTGTGTTTTCACATGCAACTCACCCTGAAAATTTCTCAAAATTTTCAGGAGTTTCCTCTCAGTGTGAAAGCATCATCTGTCTTTCTGTCCATCGGTCTGTCTCTAACCATTTCACCCTCTCTGTCTCACTCTCGCCACTTTATGGGCTGATTCATTCACAGCAGATGGCTGTTTATCATCAGTCTGGTCCATATTGGGACCTCTACCTGTTCAATGCATCTTTTCACTTGCCAATGTTGTCACGTGTCTGTTTAAGACAGATTTATGTTGGGTAAGTGTTAATAAAACACAAAGAATACAGCCTTAGCCAGCTCCATAAGCCAATTTCAATGACATAAATTTTGTTGTGTGTTTGCTTTATGAGAATAAAAATATGTACGAACCACAAGTATGTTAATATTTTCCCTCTAAGAATTCCAAAAATATTGCATTCAATTATTGTTATACTTACATTATTTAATTTCTCCTCTTAGGCATCCAATTTGCTGTGAAGTTACTTAAAGTGTTTCACATAATGAAAATAATCATTTCACATGATGTATCACAGCTGACATGTACTAATTATAATGGTTATTTCCTACGTAAATAAATGAGTGAAACGAGCCTAAGCTTTATCCGATACTTTCTTAATTACTACTTTATATACTTTTATTCAATTAAATTTGTAAATTTAATTCATTTGAAAGGTATGTATAGCTTCTATGTGTTTTTCTTGCTGGATGACTTTTAAATACAGACTTGGATAAACTACAACTGCTACTATAAGGCAGAAAATATTTTTTTTGGCCATTAAAGCCTAAACAGAAAGACTGAGTGCTACTGAACTCTCCTGCCCTGCATCATTTTACCCAGGAGCTCACTGCCATTTCAAGAGTAAATATGTTTTAAGACCTACAGAAATGGCAGGGAAAGCTTGCCCTTGAGTTATCTTTAACCAAGCTAAGCCACAGCATAAAACTGCTGAAAAGATCTGAGAGTAGAGAGGTTTCCAGAAAGGAGGCATCACTCTGTACCTCAGGGGATTCATTCTCCACACAGGAGATCTGCTCCAACCGAGTCTGGCAAAGACGCTCCACCCAGTGCTGCACCTTCTCCGACTCCTCCAGGTCTTCTCTCTCTGTCTCTGAAACCTGGTACAGAGGCAGATCCCAAGAAGATTACAGTAAGCCCTCCACAGACAAATTCACAAATTAATAAATCCACATTAGGCTTTGCTTATCTCTGGCCTTCGTACCTCCTGGACCAACCGATTGATCTTCAGCTGCTTCTCTCGTTCATACATCTCCTCCTTCTCTTTGGCGAGTTTCAGCTCAAACTCCATCTGCTTCTTGTTTTTCCTCAGCTCCTGGAGTGTGTCTGTGTTTGACACTTTCTTCTTTTTCTTTTTCTTCTCTCCTTTCTGGGGTTTTATTGGTTAGTCAATGCAGGGAAAAATATCTACCACAGCAAAGCCCACAGCAGGACATGCATATACAGGTAATGACACCACACTGTGTACGTTAAAATGCGACGGCGTATAAGGGCCACTCAAAAAAAAAAAGGAAATGTGTTAATTTAGAAAGAAAATAAATCAAACATTGTTGGGTCAAAAAGTTGTGAATTTACAAGAAAAAAACTACAAATTTTTGAGATTATACTACTATATTTTTTGAGTGTTAAACAACCTTAACCTTTAATATACAGCGTTTGGGAAAGGGCAGAGGCTTTGAAAAAAACTCGGAGGGTGATTGGATGAACGTTCTGTCTGTCATATCTTTACGGGCCAGAGCAACAAAACGCATGACGTAGCCGCTACTAAACTGCATGTACACAGCTACCGAGGAATAAACTCCATAGAGAACAGCATAACGCCGCAAACCATGGCGACTGTAGACATGTTAGTACACGACTTTTGTCATTTTTGAAAAGAAAACAACTCACTACTCACTCCCCACAAAATTAACTAATCCTTTTATCTTTTTAAAGTGACCCTTTTATGCCTTTGTCTTAAAATTACAACAGAAATCAATGATCACTTCAACAACCACTTTGTCATGTAGGTAAGCACTAAAAACAATAAAAGAGTTTCCTATTTTTCCTCTATTCACCACTCCAACCTCAAACAGTATTCAGTGAACAGACAATACCTTGCGCATTGATGGCAGTTTCCCCTCATATCGATAAAACCAGCCAAATGCTAAGGATGGAGATAAATACAGGTCACCATTAACCTCCAAAAACACTGCAACAATTCAGTTAAAGGAGCATAACACAGCACACAAAGATTAAAACAAATGAAAGCCTTCTCCATTGAGTCACACTGAATAACTGCTAGATTTAAAATCAAGGATTCAAACTGCACAGTAATGATGCAAAAAGCTCAATCTAGTCAGCTGATAAGGAAACTTATTCTAATGATTCTGAAGCTCATTGTTTAAGAGATTTCTTATTTGGTTGTCAAAGGAAATCCAGCACTTCTCCTCGTGTCAAGGTTAGCACAAACATCCTCCTATCACAGCTGCAACAGCTGAGGCTTCTCACTCACTTGTCCGTCATCCTCTTCCTCCTCGTCTTCCTCTGTGACCGAGCTGGTTTCATCAGCTTTAGAGATGTGGCCATAAACAGCAGCACAGCACACAGAAGTGACAGAAAGAGAGCGTGCAGAGAGGAAGGGAAACAAAGTGAAACACATGCAAGAGTAACTTATAAAAAACTGTTTTCAGGGGAAAGTAGGTTGAGAATAAAAAAAAGCTTTCATGCAATTAAGGACAAAGATTAATTCAGGTGGTCTTACGTGAACTCTTTGCCTTTGGACTTGCTGAGGCTTTCTTATCTTGTGGGGCCGGTGAGGAGCTCTTTGGGGTGCGAGGGCTCTTGGGGCTCTTGGGTCTGTCTTTGGCTCCCCAGTCTTCCTCCCATTCTCTGTTCTGCTTCCTCTCCACAGCCTCGATCCTAGAGGAGACAAATAAACGATTGATTCCTTTAACATGCCTAAAAGAAACAACAAATTAGCCCTATTTAGACATTAAAAACACAAAGCCTTACTCCTCCATCTCCTTCTTGTAGCGCTCCTCTTCTTCTGCAGCTTTCTGAGACATCTCCATCTGTCTCCTGTTAAACACATGATCAATATATAAACTACATCATGACGTGCTACAGTACAGGACTACAAATACAGAAACAACAGTTCACAGCTACAGCGTCACTCCTGCAACATATGAAACATAGTGCCATATTTTATTCTGGGATATTACTAGCGTCAAAGCACGGAGAAAACTGAGTGTGGAATCTAAATTTATAATGTCTGTGAAGAAATGATTTGTACCATGAAGAGTAATCTTATTTGATGATGTACAGTGCTGTGAAAAAGTATTTTTCCCCAACTGATTTCTTAGTTTTTGCATATTTTTCACATATTTGTTTCAGATCAACAAAATAATTTTAATATTAAACAAGTATATACAAAATGTAGTTTTAAAATGAGGGTTTCATTTCTAAAGGGTAGCCATCCAAACGTACCTGTTCCTGTGTGTAACTGCCCTCTCCTTGTTAAATCATGAATTAACTGTGATTAACCACATTTTTGGAAGGCTGAGTTCAATTTCACTGACCACACCCAGGCCTGGTTACTGCCAGACCTGTTGAATCAAGAAATTCCTTAAACAGAACCTGTCTGACAAAGTGAAGTAAGCTAAAGGATCTCAAATAGCAACACATCATGCCAGGATCTAAAGAAATTCAAGAGCAGATGATGAACAAAGCTATTGACATCTTTCAGTCTGGAAAGGGTTGCAAAACCATTTCCAAGGCTTTTGGACTCCAGTGAACCATGCCGAGAGCCATTATCCACAAATGGAAAAAACTTGGAAAAGGGGTGAACCTTCTTTTTTAGGCTTGACCGGCCTACCAAGAGTGCACTGACAACTTATCCAGGAGGTCACAAAAGAAACTAGAACACCTAATGACCTGCAAGCCTCACTTGACTCAGTTAAGGTCAGTTTATGATTCTACAGTAAGAAAGACAACCATGGGAAAGTTCCAGGGCCAAAACCATTGCTGACCAAAAAGAACACAAAGGCTTGCTCCTGATTTACAAAAAAAAAAAACATCTTTGATGATCCCCAAGACTTTTGGGAAAACATTCAGTGCACTAACAACGCAAAAGAAGAAGTTTTTTGCAAGGTGTGCATCCCATTACATCTGATCTAAAACTATCACAGCATTTCATCAAAGGAACATCAAACCAACAGTCAAACATAGTGGTGGAAGTGCGATGGTCTGGGGCTGCTTTTCTGCTTCAGGTCCTGGACGACTTGCTGAACCATGAACTCTGTTCTCCACCAAAAAATCCTGAAGAGGGGCGCAGGTGGCAGAATGGATATAGCGCGTACCCCATGTACGCGGGCGGCCCGGGTTATAAATCCAGCCTGAGGCCCTTTACCGTATGTCTCGCCCCACTCTCTTCCCTGTTTCCAACTCTATCCACTATCCTCTCCTCTATCAAATAAAGACACAAAAATGCCCAAAAATAAACCTTAAAAAAAAAAAAAAATCCTGAAGAAGGGTTTCTGGCCATCAGTTCGTGACCTTAAGCTCAAGCACACTGAGGGTATGCAGCACCAAGGCACCAGCGAGTCCACTTCTGAATGGCTTAAAAAACAAGATAAAAGTTTCATAATGGCCTGGTCAAAGTCTGGACTTTAATCTGATTGAGATACTGTGACATGACCTTAAACCAAAGTGGCTTTATTTTGAAAATTATTACAGCAAAGAAAAGTGGGCCAAAATTTCTCCACAGCGATTTGAAAGACTCACTGAAAGTTATCACAAATGCTTGCAGCTGCTGCCACCAAGGGTAATTATTTTTCATACATGAATGAAGTCATCTTTAAAAAAAAAATAGATAGAGTACATTTTGTATTAACTGAGCTTTTCTTTGTCTAACATTAAATTATGCTTGATGATCTGAAACAGTTAAGTGTGACAAATATGCTGAAAATTATATGTATTCTATTGTATCGAACCATGAACTTGTTTCCAGAAACAAGCATTTGCTCTGAAATATGTAACTTTTTATAAATTTTCAGGGTGAGGATGCAGTGATTTAGATTATTTAGATCTGCACAAACATGCAGTAAACTTGTGTGTTTCTGTGTGTGCCTGTGTGAAATAACTGATGCTGTCTCTCCCTAGTTTTAAATAGAAATTACATTTACGTCATCAAACCAACCTCATTTCAAATGGGGTCAGACATGTGTGCATCAACTGACTTCCTACCAGTGAAAAATGACAGACATCTGTTATTCTGGGATCAACAGAGTTTTCTATGTACAAGTTAAAAGCTATCATTCTTTATATTTTGAATTAAACTGATCAAAAGTCTGCAGTCCCAAGGAGTGGAGTTGTTCACTTCAAAGACATCAAACCACATTGTGTCCATACATCACAACTCAGACTCTTGTTCAGACACCAGCACTGCTTTCGTCTTTCTGCCACGAAACAAAGATGAACACTCACTGCCTCTCCTTCTCCTGCTGCTCTTTCAGGATTTTGTTGGTCTCCAGAGCCACCTTCTTCTGATGCATCAGCTCCTGTCGGTCCAGCTCCCGGCGGGCCTCCACTGCCAGACGCTCCTCATCTGTCATAAACAGCTCGGCACCCTGGGAGAGTGGCAAAGTCACTGAAGATAATTAATGACAAACCAAGTTCAGCAGGGTAACTCACACGTTGTGGATCTGGATACCCACAGGCCTGCAGCGGGCTTTTAGATAAGGTGGAGAAAGGAGAGGTTATTTATGTTAAAATAACTTTATCTCTATGTGGGAGGAAAGAGATGGGATGTATGGTGAATATTTATCACATTTCACAAGCTTTGCTTTGATAACAGAGATCAATTTGTCACATAAATCTGCAGCTATTTTAGTTTGGAACACATCCTTGAATTTTAACAAGCTTCAGAGGTGGTGGATGAACCAAAGAAGTACAAATGATGACACAAAAACACACAAATAAATGCTGCAGACTGGCAGTGGTGCAAACATTGAATAAGATGCTACTGCTTGTCACAGTCACAGCACTGAGGCGAACAACCTGTCAAGCAACTTGACTGATGATGATTATTGTTTCTGCACAAGGCTGGCTGAGAAAACATGGAGGGTCCTTGGATGTCTAAAAACAGTATGGCACATAAATCTGAGCTGTGCAGGAATGCTACAGGCTGAAGGTAGGAGTTTTCATTTGCACACCCACAACAGATGATCCGTGACCAGATTTAACCTCTGATACAGCGATATTTTAAGAGCTATCAAAGATGATGAAGCAGATTTTTACCTGGTTCACAGGTTTTCCTGCATTGAAACAGGATTTTCACATCAAAACATAATAGCACAATATCTGTGTAATGTGCCTAACTTAGTTTTTCCACCTGGACTACATCCATTTCAGTTTTACTGAAAATTCGGAATACTGCATGTTTGTTTACTATGTTTCGCCTGGTAAAATCATATAAATACTTCTATGCTTCTATTGGTGTTAACTGGATTACCAAATTGGATTGACACATGCTGTATTTAGCTAAATCTAATGCAATCTCAACCTTAGACTAGGCTTGGTTGAGAAGATACAATGGATCAAAAGTTGAAAATTCTCCTGGGATCAAAAGATTAATATTTGAGGAAGACACTAAACTTCTAAACCAAACCCGCAGATATAAACCTGAAGAGATGGACAATACATTTATAAAGTGGAAAAAAGAAATAATAGTAATATGCATACTCGTGGAGATAGAAAATGTTTAAGTTCTTGAAAAACAAAGAAAAATTGAATACTGATAATAAATCTAAGCAGACACTTTGAGCTCAGACATTTCTGTGCAAAGATTATATTAGAGGAATTTCAGCAGAAGGTAAAGAGGTCAGTGGAAAAATACGCTGCAGCATCAAAGAAACAGTCAAAAATTGTTCTTTTTAATTGTACAGATGTTTACTGAAATTAAATGGAGGTAAAACAAACATGCAGTTTGAAGTTACAATTGAAACTAGAACCAACTGTGTCAGAATAACTTCCATCCTATGAGTAAAACACTACAGACATCCGCTGTGGATGCATGAGTGCCTGCCACTCACATTTTCTGGATATGTATAAAAAATCAGTTATTCTGGGAGTTATTCAGATGTTTTTAGGAAGCTGTGTGATACAATATTTCCACAGATGGTGTATCTAGTCCCGATACCAGTGGCTTTATTCTGAAAGGATATCATCTTCTTCAAAATCCAAAAACTTTTTTGTAAAAAGGTCAGGGACTATGTGAAGTGACCACCAATGCCCAGCACAGTGATTAAATATGCTAGAGGAGCTATAATTAATGGAAAAGCTGACTCACTGTTTAAGAACTAAATCAAGGATCTACAATGCTGGGAACTGGACTGAACACCGAAAACTCAGCTGCACTGCAAAAACAAAATTGTGGAAAAACTGTAAAAAATTACTTTACTTGGAAACAAACAATTGAATGAAGTTTCTATAACTCAATTTTAAGAAGCTGCAACTGAAGTTAACTTTTTGCACCTTGTTTATCTGGGCTGAACTGGCCTAATTAAAATGCTTGTTAATAATTCCAGATTTAAAAAAAAATGTCCACAATCTTTTTTCAGAGTGTGGGAAAAAACCAGAACTAGATAAAGGATGCAAGAATAAGGTGCCTCCTATTTCATTTCTGCAACATTTACTTGTGTTTTGTTGTGCTTCATTGAAAAATACGGCACTTGGAAATGTTCAGCATATTGTACAGGAAATCTCTTATTCATATCACACATTGTTGGAAAAAACACAACTTCAATGCAAAACAAAGACCGAAATGAATGGACTGGCCTGAGAAAAGGTTTGATCAAATAAATCTAGTCCATCACAAACTAATTATACATTTTTAATCTGTATAGTACTGGTTAAATATATTGAACACTTACATTTTGCTTTTGAATTAATTTTGCTACTTAACCAAGCTGTTCACTCACAGACTGTTGTAGTTATCAGCGTGCATTGTTGCTGAAAAAAGATGCTGTCAGTTGGCCGGTGATCAGCACAGGCTCTTTCCAAGAGATTTCATTTATCTTCCAGGCCGGGCTGATTAATTAAAAGACTGTAAGGCTTCAATGCTGCCCAAACCATGACATGACTCTCCTTGTCCCATCTTATAAGATCATTATCATCCTTACTTGTCTTTATGCTTCACCTGGTTAATTATGCATTTGTTTATTTAAGATTTGTTTTCACTTTTCCTGACTTACTTTATCAGCTGTGTTTACTTTCCTGTGTGTTAAATGTGTATGTATATTTGCAGATGTATGTTGTCATTTTGTTTTTTATATTCATAATGGTTTAACTATATGAATTGATATTGATAAGGTTTACTTGTTAATGTTCACTTAAATCCTTGTCCAAAATATATAAAAGTAGATCACAAAGAGTTGCACTTACAGCTCCTGTCAGGACGGTAATAGTCAGACTCCTGCTACTCTTCAGGACTCTCACAGCCTGGGAAAATAATGACAAAAAAACTTCAAATGTTGATTTTAAATTATGGTTTTAATTTTTTAATCTACCAAAACATAAACCAGGTGTATTATAACAGTTGATAACCTTTGAATATTATGTCTGAATTTATCAGGTTGTAAACAAATGCCTACTTCTGGTAATTAACCTAAGCTTTGAGACTCCATCAGCAACAATTTAGCAAGATAAATACTAATTTTGCTGGACTTCTACATCTCAGTGAGTGAAATAAAGAACTAGACTTCCAGCATAAAAGGATGAACTTCCACTGGCATCAAAAGCACAGTGCAAGGAGTTACTCTTGTTATAATTTACAATGGGTACAAACGAACTAGATAGCGTTGGAGAACAACAACTACAAATAATCAGATTTTGCATTCACCTCTTTGTGGTCAGCATTAGTGAAATCCACTCCATTCACCTCCACAATCTGATCCCCGACCTTCATTCAAAGATAAAACACACAGAGTTGACAGCAGGTAGCAGGTGAGTCTTTCTTGATTGTGTATATTCTGGTGGTTTTAACAAATTACCTCCAGTCCGACTTCTGCAGAGAGGGAGCCTGGCTTCACGTTACTGATGTAGATCCCAGGTTTCTGTGTTGGACCGCTGGAGATGCTGATGCCCATACCTGTCGTACCCACCAGGCTGAGGAAAACTTTCTTCTCCTTGATTTCCTTTCCTCCTATGGACGCCAAGCCGGCAACACTGCTTTTTTTCTCCTGAGAGAGAAAAAAAATATAGGAGTTGTAATGAAACTTTTATGTTTAAGAGTCAAAAAGAAAGGAGAAAAACTGCCTCTTACCCCAGACTCAGACACAAACTGGTCAACAAACTGCCACTTTAGAGGTTCATCTGAAGAACTAGGAGAGAGAAAAGAGGCAATGGTGAGATGATGACTCTACACTGATGTTCCATCTCAGTAGAGAAACATCGAATAAATAAGTGGAAGGTGAATGACCAATTAAATCATCTCACCTTTTCACTGGAATCATCCCCACATCTGTACACAAAGAAAAAGACGAATCAAATGAACAATAAAGCTACAGTTCAGTTTGATCACTTAACTTTAGATGGAAAATTAGTTTGTCTTCAACGTACGTCTGACTTTGAGGGACACAATCTTCTTGGTCTTGATCAGACTGATGACCTCCTCATGGATGCAGGAGGAAATGGAGTATCCATTGATGCGTACAATCTCATCACCAACCTACAAATCAACACAGGATGGGATATAACTGATGGCACCTTCTTAAGTCTCTTAATCCAGATCACAAATGGACATATTTATACTCAGCTTGATTAAGTTGGAGCCAAAATACAACCTGTTGATGTAAAATCTATTCACAATATGATGATTTTGCTATTTATGTAGCAGACTGATGATTCTCTAATCCAGAGTGACATCCAATCAAACAGTCAAAGAAGCTCAAAAACAAAGGGGTTCATCTGAAAGATCCAGATTAGATCATAAAATCCCCTTTTATTTATTTATTGACTACTTACACTTCACATTTTGCATGGTTGTGATACAGACACTCTTGAAAAGCTGTCTGTCCTGTCATTAATACATTTATTTGGCTGTTTCAACCAAGAAAGTGTAAACAAAAATAGGGAGTGAAAATCAGCCCTACATCACATCTTCTGTATTGATCACCAGTTTGTAAGAATTCTTGTATTTATTGTCACTTTAAAATTCTAAGAAAATAAATACCTGCCTGTAACTAGTAGATATTGATAAATAAAAACAAAATATAAGAGAAAAACTCAGTATAAGCAGAGTAAGCTTTGCATATATCTCCAGCAGGTACTATGTAAACATACCTGGATATAAAGTTACATTTCACCATTTTTTCACTGAAATTGTCACTTATAACTTATAAAAAAATAATTTTCAGTTTATCTACTTAAATAGCTGTAACTTCATCTTGTATATTGACTGTTTTTCTCAGGGTTAAGAGCAGATCACAGAGAAAATGTTGTTGTGTTAACACAGTATGTTAGTCTGTGACTGTGCTCATAGAGGTGATGCAGACAGCCTTATTGGCATTAAAACCTCAACACAACCAGTCAGGAGAGAAGATGACTTTTTAATTCATGCAAGAGTACCTTTATTGATACAACAGAGTAAAACTGAATGCTCTGACTCTGACTATAAAAACATAATGCTTTACTCCGCCTAGAGGAATTTGGTGTCATTACATCTAAGACAATTAAACTAAAGCAGCATTTATACACATGCACTGTGTAACTGACTTATAAAGTACCACCTTTGTAAAAAACTATCATTAAAACTTGCCAATAGTTTTCTACATAGAGCTGTTTGAACTAAAGGACACATTTAAACTGCAGTTTATGGAAAACCATGTTTTAACAAAAAGCTATCAGAGTGGAAACCACTGCATTTAACAACCTGTAGGCCGACGTTGCCAGCCTGACCATCTTTGACGATCTGCGATATGTAGAGACCACAGCCAAACTCCAGCCCTCCTCGCACACTCAGACCCAGTCCATCACGATGAGACCGGTCCAAACGCACCTCCTTCAGCTTCCTGCATGAACGGGAGAAAGAGGGAAGAATAAAACAGAACAAGGACAGGATATTTTAGCATTGGGTAATTCATAAAAGCAGACAGTTTTATCATGAAAACATTGGGAACTGGTTGGATGACAAACAGATTTGAGCTTTCTTAGCACTTTTTTAGTCATCTAACTGCTTTTAACACTTCAGATCAAAGATATCTGTTCACACTCATTCACCTACTGATGGTGGAGACTCCTGTGTAAAGTAATCCCATTCATTCACATCCATACTCACACACTACTGATGCAGCAGTGGGAGCATATTGGGGTTAAATGTCTCACCCAATGACACATCAACATGTGACTGTGAGAGATGGGACTGAACCCCACAACCTTCTACTGAGCCATAGACATCACATGGGGATATTATGGTGAAGTTAACTCATCTTTGTAAGCTGTATCATCACATAATTACTTATCTTATTTGAAACTAAACTGGATTGTGATCTGGACTCACCGTGACCTCTTTGGGGTGAGCAGGTCATACTCCACCTGGTGTTTGAGGGGAATGAGAGGTCGGATGGCATCAAACAGCGGCAGACGCTTTGGTTCATTGATGACCAGCTTCAGGTCTCCAACCAGCACCTGCAAATCCATCGACCTGGAGAAGAGAGGTTAAATTTCAGATTTTATTTATTAATTTAATGCATTAATTGACATCTACCTTCTGGAGAGATTAAATATAATATTAGGTCTTCTGGTCCTCTTAAAATAACTTTCTACAACAGAAGTAACTGTTTCATGACTTTTCAGACAAAGAAACATATTTGTTGCAGACATATAGCATGCTGTGAAGCTTTACTAAACCAAGTATGAGGAATTTAAATGATTTAGTATGATGTGCAGTGCTGAATGACATTAGCTACACAAAAATAAGATAGACATGAAGAGGGATGCAAACCTAAACCACCCGATTAAAATAATATACTCCAATACAACTTTATGATTTCTTCATTTTAAGGACTAATTTAGCTAAAATATTTCTCCACACAAGACCTCTTTAATGTAGAGTTTTAGGGTCAATAATTCAGAGGATTTCTACCCCGACTAATACTTGAATTGTTTAAAGCAAAAGCATAGCAAAGTTTTGAAAACTGAATGGTTTATTAAAATGATTTGAATGATGTATTGATTAAGACTTTAGAAGCACTACCAGTTTTCAGATAATCTTTATTAACAACAAGATAATTAAAATGAATCATTTATCTATGAGTTCAGATTAACTATAATTTTCTTTCAATGTATACTTCCCACAAACTAAGGCTCTGTCTCATTTCTAATTTTCACCCCTGCTCCTTGTTCCTGAGTGCCCTTCAGAACAAATCTACAAGAGATTGTGGTGAAAGAGTCTTCTATAAAAACCAAATGATCTTCAAGACCTTGACACATCATCAGTTGTTCTTGAAGGCATTTATGTGAACAGACTAGGCATGTATGATATTGAATTTTGCCAATATACAACATCCTAATATTTCCAAAGTCATTTTATGGATATATACTCATGTTCTTTTTCATTTTAAAATGTCTCTTGTGTAAAAAGAGGTGGAATCAAGTGGAGCTGAAAGAGGAGCAAGGAAGGGAATGGTTGTATTAACTTAGGGGCTTCATTCAAAATGTTCATGAGTTCATGAGTGCGTGGTGTCCAAGACTGCTACCTAAACCTGACAGTATTTAAGTCCAATAAATGGTATGTATACACTGATATATATGGTCAATACGTTGGCTGTAAATACCGTAAGAGGTTAGAATATAAGCCATATCGGCTAATGCTAATATGCCAATTATATGGAAGACACAAGCCTATCATCTGTATTTCACAATTCAAATGAAGACAGAAAGTATGACAGCAGTTAAAGGACTAAAGCACATGCTGCTGTGTAAAATCTGTCCACCTGGCCTCCACCCTGAATTATTCATAGGAGCCATTTTAGCCTGTTTGGAGGATGGACATAAAAAGAGCTTTTGTGGGGAACTGGCCAGGCTTGTCGGAGCGCAGTGGAAACTGATCAGAGGCTTAACCAGTGAGGCCGCAGAGCTCTGCTTCTGTACAAAGATTAATTGAAACCCAGACCTTCAGCCTCCTCCCGACCACCACTCTCCCACAAGAGCTCTGAGACTGAGCTGTTATCACAAACTGAGATGGAGAATAAAATTTAAAGTGGACAGTTTTTTTCCTGTGGGAATGCAAATAACTAAAGATTGGGAGCTTTTGAAAAGCAAACTTGAAATGTCAAAAAGAGGAAAAGGGATTTGCAAAAGGATTAGAAGGAAATTTGTCCTCCACAGAACATAGAGCAAGGCGTTTATGCTCAGAAAGCTTTTTTGACTCATACATGCTAAAACAGTACTATAAGGCCACACAGAGAACGGCACAAAATCATCTTTAGAAACACTTACGTTTAAAAAACCTTATAAAAATATTTTTTTTGTGATATGAGAAGAAACAAGGAAGAAAGAGTAAAAAGGCAGCTGACAAACACACTAAATCCACATTGAGCAGTAACAGACTATACTCACTGGTGATACATGCGGAGGACATCGTACAGGTAATCCTTCTCTGCTTCATTCTCAATCAGCAACTCCACCTGCAAGAAAGGGCAAACATCTGCTACCATCCTTCTTCTCAGCCCACTGACACTCACTGCATGTGTTTTATCAACACCACAGGAGGTGAGCAACCTGAGTGTGCCTCAGTGTATGTGTGTATATGTGGGATGGAGGCATACAAACCTGATGGCGGCTCAGGTGCAGAAGAATAGTTTTGAGAAAACGCCTTGGCCAGTCACTAATGTAACACATTACACTAAACTGAACTATGATATGACATTCAAACTTAAGCTTACTATATAAGAGACAGCTAAAGCTAAAATTTGAGGATGATGAGACTCCTCAGAGGACTTCCCTTCTCTAAGCATCAAACCAGTGGGAGGGATAATGGCAGCATGGCTGAGGAGAGGCTGCAGGACGAAGGTTAGTCGTGTCATCTTACATCTGAGACACACAGGTGAACGTTCACACCCAACATTAACAAGCACACACGCATGCTACTCATAAAGGCCTCATCTATATTATAGGAGTTATAAATGACAAGGATAGGTCCTTTAACTCCCATATACAGCTAATGAAAATTTTCCATGCATTTTTTAGGTTGGTTTATGGCGATTCTCTATTATCAAGTACCTAAAAGCTCTGCAGCTAGTCCAAAACAGCACCTGTACCAGTGTTTCCACCACATAGACTGTACTTGGGTTGGCCACCCAGGTATATTTACAGCCCCCTAAGTATATTTACTGACCTTAAAAAAAATGACATCATCATCTGCATGCACAAGAGAGACATCTATGAGTAGATACCTACGATGTTTCAACATTTATCTGCAGTTCTAGGCTGGCTACATCACCCTTCACTCCTGCCCATTAAGGCAGGGGTGTCCAAACTTTTCCACAGAGGGCCTAATGCAGAAAAATATAGGAATGGTGGGGCCACTTCCAAGTATCTCACCTTATGAAAGTTAGTAAAACCAATCTAAGTGATTGAGTATGCTTAAATAGCTAGGTCATGGCTGACAAGGCAAATAGCCAATCATTTTAAGAATTTTGGACAAGCCGTTCAGATTTCAGGGACCCTGGTCAGCCCTAGCTACCACTGGCTCTGCCCCAATAATGCCACTGGTTCTGCTATTTGCTGCTGTAAGCCATCAGGGCATTACAAAACTGCCATAATTGCCAGTATGTTTACCATTTACAGTGCTGTCTCAATTTAATAAAAAAAAGATATATAAATAAACTCTTCTTGTCAAAATCTTTGTTTAAAGATTTAGCATAGTAGCACTGCCTTGTAGTGAAATTAAGAAGTACAGTACAGTCAAGCTCAAGCTTTATGTTCTAATGTGGGCCATATCTCATTTTAATTTTTGAATTTGCTGCAGGCCAATCACAATTGTTTGGACACAGTCTGGGCACTCCTGCATTGATGATGATTGCAACACGCTACCTCATCAAAAAAAAAGCCTTCACACATGCACCCCTTCTGCTACAATTATGTAATACTGAGAGAGAAACATTTTAAAAAGCAAGTATTGTTATTAGTGCATCTTTATGCAATGAAACTGTTGATGAATACTGCTGAAAAAAACATAAGCACGAAAAATTAAACATGGAGGAATGGCCATCCCTAACACTCACGAACAAAATCATTTTGTGGGAATCACTGTTGTGACAAATATTCAGACAGTATATCACATTACTCCTGTATACGCTTCTATGCACCTGCTCCCTTTTAATCTAGAATACAAATGAAATCCTTTCTCTCACCTACAATGGTCCAGTCCCATAATATCTTAACTTGCTCATTGTGCCCTTTTAATAGGACTGGGTAACATGGCCTGAAATGTAATTGAAGATTTTATCACACTTAACTCAATTTGATGTATCATTTTAATTATCAAAAAACTAAAATGACAATGACTGACTCAAGAGTTCTGCTTTCATTAAATAAAATGTATTTAAATCTACATTTTCTGGGGGAAAAGGACATAAAATTCTGGGATTTTTTATTTATTTAATGTTTATTTGTATAGGGACAAGTATTAAGCAAGAAAACATTGCCACACACTGCAGCATTTATAGAAAGAGCTAATTTGCAAGGCCCTATATAAAATACAATACATTAAGCTTTATTTCCCTTTGGGGGTTAGAGCTGTAAACTGTCAGACTATTCAGTAATGTTGGCAGTCATGTTGATTTTGTGTGTCTGTGTAGGAAGTCAGCAAGTGAAGAGGGTGTGAACTACGGGAGTCCAAAGGTAGCTGTGGAGGAAGTTCAGTAGGAAATCTAGTTTTAATTTTTAAATCTCATCCTGAATCACAAATATCAACTTATGGATTAATCAGTTTATGGCTCAGATCTACCTGTTAACCCTCTATGCAACAAGACCGGTAGGATGCAGGTCTGCCTCTGGAAACTAAAGATTGAAATGTATGGGAGATATAGCTTTCAATTACCAGACCACTGTACTGAGGCATCATCTTCCAGCTAAGATCAAGGAGAGAAGGCTTAAATCTTTTGATTTTTGATCAAGCTTGCAGTGCAGTGAAAAAGTGTGTGCCCCCTTCCTGATCAAAACTCCAGTAAAAATAAATGTAGTTTTAAAAACTATTATTTCATTTATAAGGAAAAAAAGCCATTGAAACATGAAGGGCCTGTTTAAGGTCACGCTACGGCATCTCAGTGAGATTTAGGTCACACCAAAACAGTCATCTCTAAGCCATTCAGAGGTGAACTTGCTTGTGTATTTTGGATCATTGTGAGTTTGAGCTTGTGGCCACAAACTGATGGCTGGACAGATGTAACTTCAAGAAAGTTCAACTTTTGTCTCGTCAGTCCACAGAATATTTTCCAGAAGTCTTGGGGATCATGAAGATGTTTTTGGCAAATGTGAGATGAGCCTTAGTGTTCTTTTTGGTCAGCAGTGGTTTTGACCTTAGAACTCTCTCGTGGATGCTGTTTTGTCCCAGTCTTCTTATCGTTGAATCATGAACACCGACCTTAACTGAGTCAAATGAGGCCCGCAGGTCTTTAGATGCTGTTCCAGGTTCTTTTGTGACCTCCTGGATTAGTCGCCAGTGCTCTCTTGGAGTATTTTTGGTAGGCCGGCTTAGGCCTGGGCGATATGGCCTAAAAATCATATCACGGTATTTGTCTTGCCTTTGACGATAACGGTATTATATCACGGTATTACAAAATTAAAAAGAGATCATGCTTTTTAATCCAAATTTAAGTTTTATTAACCCCCTTCTCCCTTTAAAACAAACCTTTGATGGCATACTCAATTTATGTCTACGTATAGGAACACAGAAAACATGTTTTATTTTTTAAGTCTCTCTAGGTTTACTTCTGTCTAACTGCACTCCAAGTTTTGCATTTCATCTCTAACCTGATGAGGTGTGTTAAACTGCTAATGACTTGAACATGTTTCCTAGTGAAGGCGTTCACAATAAAAAAATTTCAGAAAAGTAACAGCCACAGACTTTTATTTTGAAGAGCTTGATGGAAGTATTGTGTTTATCATTGAGTTAGCTTAGTTTTGGCTGCCGTACCAGAGAATACAGCTAGTTTACAGCTGCTTTTCTGACCTCATTTAACATCGCAGCCTGGATCTTTGACTCACTGTGGACTTAGAAAAGAAAGTTGTAAGTTAAAATAGACTTTTAAACGGTAAGAAGAAGAGCTGCAGTGCTGGGCAGACAAGCCAAAGCAGCACCTAGTTTCTGTTAAAGCCCTCGGCAGGCTGACAGAGGCAGCACACTGACTTAGTTGCGGTACAGCCGTCAGACTTTGAGAGGGAAAAAACATGTGTTTTGCCTGCTAACTGTGCCTAGTTACAGCGGCAAGAGTCTTTGACATTTGGTTAGTTACCTGGCTACACGTAATGCTAGAGCTAAACATGCTATTGACTAGACTCAGCCTGAGCTGTGTGTCACAACTCACTCTCTCCGCCAGCTGTGGGATGGTATTAATCCCGGTTAACCGCCAACCTCTACGTAGCACCATTTTTTTTTAACCAGCTCCTCCTGCTTTGGGATCTCTGTGCTTGAAGCCATTGTCACACTGAGGCAGATACGATGACGTCATCAATAAGCATTATCGCAATTGGTCGGTAGAGTCCAAATCTCTACCTTAGGCCAAATTTATATAATTTATACCGTCTACCGCATATACCACACACCCCTGGGCCGGCTACTCCTGAAAAGGTTCACCACTGTTCCAAGTTTTCTCCATTTGTGGATAATGGCTCTCACCAAGGTTTCACTGGAGTCCAAAAGCATTAGGGGGTACTATTTAAGTGATTTCTTGATTCAACAGGTATGGCAGTAATAAGACCTCTACTTACATACATTATATTCATATGACTCGAATGTTTGTTTACAATTTTTTCTTCCCAAGGGTTTTTATGTTCTCCCATCCCATATTCCTTGCCTGTTACCACAGAACTTTCTGATCCTGACTGCTTCAGTGATTATCAGTTATATTTAATTTAGTAGTTTGTGGTCATTATTTCCTATATTAGGTATTTCATGACTGATATGGACACTGCTTCATGATACACTATCTGTTATTTTAGTCTTATGGAAAGCAAACACTAACACATTTAGAGTTCTGTGTATTATATCACGCGGGGTTAAAGCATAGGTTCATTATCCACGCCTTGTAATAAGAAATACAGGACAGTCACTGAACTCTGTGGACCGTGCTATGAGGGTGTGTGACACAGAGTTTATTGCTGTCATAAATGCATCTTGTTCAGGGAAGTAACACACAGTCAGCCACTCCTGCAGCCTGGACTGCATGCAGACTTTGACACCATAAACCAAATATGCAAAAGACCAAGCCCCTTTTAAAATAAAATACACTGCCTGGTTGAGAAAATCCTCATCACACCATCTAGGTTCTAATATAAATATCTTTCAACTATAACCTACAAATGACAAATATTTAACGACAGAAGCTGAAGTATAAACTGCACATGCTACCAAACACATGCAGTAATGCAGATAATTTCCCAGAAGAAACAAAGCCTGATTGTGCCGTGTTGGCCCCTCAGCCTCTTATTAAAACCCTAAATTGTCCCATCTCTTCTGCTCGGCTGCCCATCTCTGGCACATTATCTAATGCTCAGATGCCCTTTGTGAGGAGCCTGTAATATGTGACCCTGCTCGCCTGTGTGCAGCACAGATGGCTGTGTGTGATGATCCCTGCATGGTCTGGGGCTGAAAACGCCTTCAACATATCATGTTCCCTTTCTTTGTTATCTTTAACTCATAGCTACCTTTCCAGGTTGTCATGCTCAAACACCAACCATCAAACATGAGCTCATTTTTGCTTGTATGATAGAAACACAACAAGGGTCAAATTAATATACATCTATCCTGACAGTTGTGTGATGTTTAGCCTATCTGAGAAAGACAAATAAAGTATAAATGTCTATCAAAATAGTTACTTGAAAGACATTGAGGCTTCTTACTGAACACTGTGGAGGTAAAAATGTGTTTTTTTACCTAATTAATCCATAAATAATGGTTATTTCAATAAAAAGCTAATCACATCACTCATTACTTTGGCAACTGTTTGAGTTTTATTTTTCTTTTCTGGGTTGTTTTTTATAGTTAGCAATACACAAATGAGCCATCATCTTAAAACAGTAGCGTATATATTTTTTATATTTTCAAATATGTAGCCTGCCAGAAAATACATATTTAAAAAAAACTTTTACAGTTTCTATTGAGGCAGTTGGTCAGGCCTGTCTGCGTAACATCCTACAGAAACACCTGAGCCAGGGAGGTGACAACAGGTAGCTAGGGAATATTTTGAAATACACTTACATGGCTATTTCTTCGATATTCAAAGACAAAATAATATCCGTAACTTACCTTGTGCCTAAATTCTCGAGCAACTTTCCGCTCCATCGCCGACAGATACTAATAAACGGATCGACGTAACGTGAGGTGCTAGAGTCTGGGAAGTTTGACAGACAGGACTGAGCTGGGGTCAGAGCATCAAGCTAAGCCAGTAACATCAGAGCATCCGGTTTAGATTTTCAAAGTAAAACAATCATTTCCAAAGAAAATTGTTTGGAATATTATTCGGACAACTTGTTGCCTTTGACAAAATGATAAGAATCTAATTTTGATCCGGAAAATTAGTCAAGTTAAATTAAAAAATTAGACCAATTTAAATAGTTTTCATTAAGACCCTTATTCCGAAAGAGGAAGCGTTTATCTTTCAAAAACTTGACAAAATTGTCGGCGTTGAATCACAGATGGAAATTTGTGTTTTTCAAATTCTTCTGTAAGTGATCAACGTAATCTGGTTTTAAATGTATTCTCTTTCCTCTACTCTGACGCACAACCTCTAATTTAATTTATTTTTTTCCATCAAATTTCCTTTTTGTTATACTGGTATGAATAACTTGAATGTTTTGTTGCATATGTATGGTTAATATGGTTCCCTCCCCTGCCGCTAGATGGCAACGTGACCAGAGATCGCAGAAGAAGTAACATCTGCTCTCCAGTGTCTCACGAAGAAGTAGAGGCGACGCAACTTCCGGGTTTCAAAAGCTTGGTAGCAACAACGAACTTTGTGGTGACCACCAAAGAGCTGTGAGTTTTGCAAAGCTGTACTTGTGTACGATGTCTGTTTGTATTTTAGCCAGAAATCACAAGAAATATGTTGGCTATATATGTATAGTGTTGTACTGTTAATGAATCAGCTAAATCTGAAGTTTTTTTCTCTGATTGTGGCTGTAACGTTGACGTTATCACGCAGGACAAAACAAATGCTACAGGTCATAACAATACGCTTAACAGCTGGGACAGATAGGCTAATTCAGTGGCATTGATGTCAGTGTTTGCCCAGTAAAGATCTTGTATTAAACGTTGAAACTACTTCCTCATTGAACAGAAAACCTTGGTTTTAAACGTCCCACTCGGCGCTCCCCTTTTAGCCCCCCAATACATGATCACAGAGAGACACATGAATGTGTTGTAGTGTACTTAACGACAGGGATGGGACACTTAACAATTCTTGAATGAATATTTTGAAGTTAACTTGTAATCAATACACAAGACATTATAAGTACTAAAGAAGGTATTACAGGATTACATGTTAGATGTTTTGCTTCACAAATTTCAATCTTCAGCAGATGTGAATGTTACACCTCTAACAGCAATCAGCATTAACAGTGATAACTGCTGATTTTATTTTGTCTCTGTTGTGTCAGTGTTTTGTTCTGGGATGGGCTCTCCAACAAAGGATGCAACACCACGCAGGTAAGATCATATCTGCGCACATTAAAGGACAGACATTTCTCTGGTCCCTCTGCAAGAAAGAAAAGCACTTCAGAGAAATCCACTTGTCAAAAGGATACAAAGCTTAACTGTCAGCAGTTTAAGGGCTTGATTTGAATGCTGTCTTTTACCCCACAAATTGAATCTTACTCTGTAAATTGGTTTAAATGCCCATGTGATAATTCATTCTTACCTCAGCCTGCAGACATGAAATGCTTTATTTTGCGTTAAAGCATTATAAGATAAGATATATTTTATAAATAGGTTGTAAGGGCTAACACAGCAAGCAATGACAGGTCTTACTCTGAATTTGAATTGTGAGCTGGCTAGAGGAAATGTGTTGGTAAGTGTCCTCTTTCATGCTGATCAAGTGAGTCTTTTTTTCTTTTGTGCAGAACCAAAGTTCGTACTCCTGCTCGAGAGCCTGACTCCCCACTTCCCCCCATCCAGGAGCGGCTGGCGTATCTGCGACCCTCCAGGGAGCTGCTCGAGTTCTACAGAGAGAAGATTGCCCAGTTTGATGGGGAACATGAAGAGCTGCTGCAGATGCTGGATAAGTACAGAGGCATAACAGAGGACCAGGTGAGAGTTGGACCAGCTTGGATTCATATGTGACATTGTGTTTGGGTAGACTAGAGTATATTTACATTGTAACTTGTCCTTTACATGTCCTGGGTATTCTCTCAGCATAAACTACAGCGGGAGGTACAACAGCGTGAAGGAGAAATTGCTGAGCTCCAAAATGCTCTCAGTGACATGCAGGTGTACCTCTTTCAAGAGAGGGAACAGTCTTTGCGACTTTATGCTGAGAATGACCGGCTTAAGATTAGGTAGGTACAAGTTCGGTTTTTTTTTTTGTTTGTTTGTTTTTTCCAAACAAAACTAAAGAAGCTTTGTTCACAGCTTTAACTATCTAACTGTATAACCACTGTTATGCAGAGAGTTGGAGGACAGAAAGAAAATCCAGCACCTTCTCGCTCTAGTGGGTCCTGATGCAGGAGAGATCACATATTTCCACAGGGAGCCCCCTCACAAGGTGTGCATGTTTACTTCATTATAAACTTATCTTCTGCATGTTTTTAAGAGGAAATATTCTGCTATTTTCTCCTTTCTTTGTGTCAGCCTGGGGCACTTGTAGAGCAGAACTTGCTTAGCTTGGTGAGCTTCTCAAACAACTTATTAGTTACCTTTGACTGGCATCCATGAAAACACTGCATTTCAGCCTCTGCCTAAAATTTGTTTCACAGCTCTTCAAGAGCTATCCTCTGACTAACCTTCTGTTAGTCAGAATTTATCAGGCAAGAAATTTGAAAATTCTGCTATTTTCTCCTTTCTCAGCCTTTAAGTCAGAGCCTTGCCAAGAAAACATTGATTAACATTTTAATTGCCAAATCGGACAACTGAGTTACCTTTGACTGGCATCCATGAAAACACTGCATTTCAGCCTCTGCCTAAAATTCTTAGTTTCAGATGACATCTTCAAGAGTGACTATTGTCCTCTGACTGGCCAAGTCTCTGGAATCCTTCTGGATCAGTCAATTAGAATTTTACAGGCAAAAATTTAACAAAATCTGCTGGTGTACTTCCTGCTGTTATATCAACTTAACCTTTTAAGTCAGAGGTTATATTTCCATATCCACTGACTTTGGTTTATCTATTCTTTGCCAAAAAAAACATTGATTAACATTTTAATTGCCAAATCATCAGAAAATAGGCATAAGCATGTCTTTCTTACCAAATTATCTTTGTAAAACTTTTCAATAATTCATTTGACAAGTTGGGCAATGTTTGGAAATGTGAAATGTTTTTAGCGGAGAGACTCCATTGCAATGTTTTTATGCACTTGAAGGGGCAGTGAGGCTGACAGCAGGATAGGCTACCCGCCTATGAAATGTTGACACTGATGGCGGTGGAGGAAGGAGTGAGATAAAATGAGGAGTAGACATTTGAAAAGCAAACCTCTGAGGAGTTTGACCCAGACACTGATGAGAGGACTTGGAGGTGGTTATGAAGGGATGCAGGATGGCACAGAGGAGCTGAACACTGATGGAGGTCACAGGGGTGGAGGAGGTTTGCAGCAGCACAACAACAGACCGACAGCAGAGGAGAGGACTGATGATTTTAAAATTTTACAGCAGTATGATAATTGGATCAAGATGTCATGGCAGAATGGAATAGGCTCAGAACTTAAGGGAGTAAAAAGTAAAAAAAGGAGAGACTTAATAAGAGTTTAAAAAAATAATTCATTTGACAAGTTGGGCAATGTTTGGAAATGTGAAATGTTTTTAGCGGAGAGACTCCATTGCAATGTTTTTATGCACTTGAAGGGGCAGTGAGGCTGACAGCAGGATAGGCTACCCGCCTATGAAATGTTGACACTGATGGCGGTGGAGGAAGGAGTGAGATAAAATGAGGAGTAGACATTTGAAAAGCAAACCTCTGAGGAGTTTGACCCAGACACTGATGAGAGGACTTGGAGGTGGTTATGAAGGGATGCAGGATGGCACAGAGGAGCTGAACACTGATGGAGGTCACAGGGGTGGAGGAGGTTTGCAGCAGCACAACAACAGACCGACAGCAGAGGAGAGGACTGATGATTTTAAAATTTTACAGCAGTATGATAATTGGATCAAGATGTCATGGCAGAATGGAATAGGCTCAGAACTTAAGGGAGTAAAAAGTAAGAGTGTCAACCCCATACCAACTTATTACCAGAACAGAAAACAAGGCAGGAAAGGGGGGACACATCAACGTATGAGTGATTATTAATAAATGAAAGGAAGAATGGAAATGAAGTCATCTTCCTTCCTGAACTTACGTTAAGCTTCATTTCAGGTCACCATCACACAAAGGAATGCTGAGTCCAGATCGGAGGAAAATCTAAGTCTCAGGCCAACAAGGTTAAAACCTCCTGGGACCAGGAAAGGTACAATTTTGCCTACACCTTATCATTATACCCACATTCGAATGTTGTCCAACGTGTTTTTTTAATGTTGTTAATATTACTATAAAGCCTCTGCCATGTTTTTCTTTTTTTTAAATTAGCTCATGAACGCTGTCTTTGGGCTCAAATAAAAATGTTGCGAAAATAAAGACAGTATTAGATCTCCGGTTCTGTGTGGAAAACCCAAACTGTTTCTCTTTTTGGATGTGAGCTCTTTGTAGATAAGTACAAACATGAATAATAATTTTCACTTTCTGGTTTCTAATCTCGTTAGCAGAGAGCAGCAGGAGAACAAAATCAGCAGATGGCGTTAATGGTGAGAGCCTGGAACAGTACAAGAGTGAAAATCAGACGTTGTTACTACAGGTGCGTCTAGATCTTACCTGTCCTCCTCTGAATGCAGAAAATAAAGTCTTTGTGTCATCCCTAAAATATACACCTCCACAGATACTTTCAGCATTGGGGAACAACATTTTCACATGTTGCCTCAGTTTTAGGGACAAGTGGACCAGGTTTTTGATTTTATTGTTCATGTTTCTAGGTGGAGGCTCTGCAGGCTCAGATGGAGGAACAAACCCGCCTGGCAAAAGAGCAGGTGGAGACCCTACTGGAGGATCGACGAATTAAAACAGAGGAGGCCCAGGCACAACAGCAAAAAGATAGGGAGAGAATTACTGCTCTCAGTGACAAGTGGGTCTGATTTTAACAAATTGTTCATTACATTTATGCAGCCTACTATGAAGCCTAAAGATTTGTTCAGCTTCTTTCCAGTTATATGGATAGAAGGGTAATAAATACAGTTTTCAGCCCAAGCTCAGTGTTTACTTTCACTTTTATGAATACTTGCCACCTCAGGTTACAGCGAACCCAGAACCTGCTGCATGAGAGCACCAAAGATTTCCTACAGCTAAAGTTTGAAACAAGAGCTCAAGAGAAGAGCTGGATGGTGGAAAAGGACCGGCTGCTGCGAGAGCTTGATTCATGCCACAACCGCCTGAGGAAGGCGGGGTCTGCTGTGGGTGGAGAACTGGGGAGAGCATCAAAGCCCAGTAGCAGCTCAGCCATGCTCTCACCCAGGCCTCAGCAAGAGTCACAGCGGACACACAAAGAGCAGATAAAGGTCAAATATTTATGTATTTCATCTAGAGAGGAAATGACAGTACATTTGCATTAACATTTTTTATGTTGCCGTTTGGAGTTTTCATGTACACATTTATAAGTATTCTATTTGATTAGGCACTGCAAGAAGACCTGAAGCAAGCCCACCGTCTGGCTGAGATGTTCAGGGAGCAGTGTGTCACTTTGGAGACTGAACTGTCTCAAATCAGAGAGGAGGGCGATGTTGGCAGGGAAATATTTAAGGTACCAAAGAAAAGCTTTTGTCTCTGCCATCCTAAACAACCTTCTGATAAATTCCTCTTATTTTTCCTCACCCACATAGTTTTTGTGTCTGTTGGTTTTCAACATTTTGGATTTGTATGTGCAGGAACGTTCAGACAAAATGGCCAAGCGTCTTCAGCTGATGACTCAGCGATATGAGGCACTGGAGAAGAGGAGGGTCATGGAGGTGGAGGGCTTCAAGACCGACCTCAAGCACCTCAGACAGAAATTTAAAGATGTCGAAAAACAACTTCTCAAGGTAAAACACTTTCTGAAATACATAATTGACCCTTTTTCAGTTTGATTTGAAATTTATTTTGAGATTTTAAGAAGAGAAAAAAGGTTTAAGCCCCCTTTTTACCCTAAAACAAGATGCATTGTCAGAAAATCATCAAGTAGTTCCACAGATATCAGCTCCAGCCCTAAATACTGCTGATATAATAAAATACTATTTTAACTGTTTGTTTCCCATATATGTATCCATTGGTACAGGTAACTCTGAATGTCAGGCCCAACCAGGATCTAGCCATTCTGCATGAGGTACATCAGACCAACACCAGGACGAAGAAGGTTCAGGATGAGCTGATGGCCCTAAAGGCTAAAATCTATGGACTGGAAAATGAGCTAAGATTCAGCTGAGGAGTGGACTGTGACATTTTGTGTCTCTATGTAGTTGAGTGTCGGATTCATGAATGTCTTTATTGCTATGCTTATATCACTCATCCTGACACAACGTTTTATTTATTTTGTTGTTCCAACCAATAAAGATGTTTTGCTACAGTAGTATTAAAACCATCAATGCCCATAATGATTTAAAGTGTGACTTACACAAGCAAAAATATGTTTTTTCCTCAGCAGTCATGTAGACTTTTCATATAACTGGAAGTGTAGGTGTTATGGCATTAAAGCTGGCTCCATTGTAAACAAAGTCATGTGTCCCTGTAAGCTCAGACAGTGAACTATCATGCACAATAATAGGAATGATAAAATGAGTCAACTGAATGCTAAATGTAGGCAGCTTTCTCCTTGAGAAGCACATAAGTAAAAACTGGATCTTACCCAACTCTCCCCTTTTGTTTCTGGTCTTTATTCTAGGCTCAGGCAGCTGGCTACAGCCTTACTTTACTGCACAAAGAAGCAAAAAAGGATCAAATAATGTCAACTTTGCATTAATGACATAACTGACCGAAGGGCACTTAATGGCAACATTTATAAAGCTTCCTTTATGTGAATGACAGGTCTTGAGTCATGATTATGACAGTGTCATGTCAGTCTTATGCATATCCCTTCAAATAATGTTTTATCCATCTTTGTAACTAATATTAAATTGTAAAAAATGTTAAATGATCACATTATTTAGCTATAATACACTTATCAAAAGATTACCTGTAACAGCAGGACATACCTTAGCGAATTACCCTCTAAGTCAAGAGTTTTTTACATCTGTTAAAAATGAACAAAAAAATGGAGATAAAAAGAACTGAAAGTTCTTGGTGCTGCATGTCTGATTTATTTCATACATGCTGCAGTCAGAGATAGCAGCAACAATGTTATGATACAACGAAGCTTAGATTTTTCTGGGTATAACACACTTGATTTTGTATGTCTGCTTATGCACCATTCAGTCAAGCTGACTGGTAGATACATCCAGTATACCCAGTGCATTTAATAAAGTACAATAACTTGTGTATCTGATATAAGACAAGAAAACAATTTTTTAAACCCTCTAATGTGATGATAAGGTATGATTCATGGCCACAGCCAGAAGTGTTAAATACATTAAAGATCATATGCATGTAACTTATTATTTATTTGCACTTTTTTAACTACTGTATTTTAAATAGATATTTACTTCTAATAGGCAAATAAATTTATAGATTACAGCATTTGGGCAAAAATAATGCTATTCCACCTAAAAAAATACCCTTTAAAGCCAACATATTTTATGCAACTGTTTTCATCATTTAAAAAATTCATAATACAGCATGTTAAAAATCAATAATTTCTAACTTCTCCCTCTTTAAAAAGGACAGAAACTGCCAGATGTTAATTTTTCAAGTTGCTTAACATAGGTGTGGATAGTTATTCATTCAAAATTGTAACTTTCAATACAAGGGTGTATTTTTTTTAGACTGTAGTCGTTGTACAGACCCTTCAAAGTAAAACAGATGCTTTTTTTTTAGTTTCACTTCAAGCATGAAATATCCATGCTGTGATCAGCAGAGCCCATTTGATTATTATGAATAATTTGATTTTGCATTTATAAATCATAACAATATGCAGTAATATACTTTTTGCTATTGTACTTTTTGGCACTAATAGTATGATTTTAGGAAAAATAAATTTAAAAAATCTATGAAAAGATGTGGGAAAAATATCTAACATTGATTAAAAAATGAAAAAAGTGAAATGAAAAAGCAGAAGAAACCATGCTCAAAAAGCAGTTATAAGAACACCCCAAAAATGTAAATTCTAATTTATTAATTTTACTTAAACCAAACTGGTACTACGAAATTGTAAATGAAAAATGTGTATTGCCATTGCAGCAAAAAAAAAAGAAAAGAAAAAAAATAAATATATATATATATGTATTAAACGACAAAAAAATAAGATACGGGATGTGAGTTTCGATTTTAACTGTTTAAAGGAGTGGTAACTTTCCTTTCTACAGAATGACAACTAACTAATGCTTGCTTGACTCAACGTATGACGTAGTATTCAACCCGGAAGATCCGTCCTCCGTATATAGATCTGCGCATGCTCATTAGTTGTCATTAGCGATAACAGCCCTGCTGCCTGTAGTGAATGATAGCCGTTTAACTAACAGAATGAGGAGATAGCGCAGAGTCGAGTATTGACTCTCTGTGATTGAGAAACCATGACCCATTTCTTTAGTCTGTAGTATTGCTAAGTTGGCAGTCGCTGTTAGCTCGGGTAAAAGCTAGCTCAGCTCTGTCTTACATTGTTGTTTACCACCGTTTTTACACCCAAGTGCCTGGAGAAATGCAGAGAATAAGGTCATTGAAAACCGGCTGGCAGCTGCTGAGGTCAAGCTGTGAGGGAGCTGCAAAACAAGTAAACATCTCCCAGGCAATCTCTCGAAGTTATATCCATGTAAGTGGATACTTTATTCAAACCAGAGTTTTAGTAGAGACGTGTAAAGGTAGAGAAATGCATGCAGTAATCGTCTTTCATTATTTACCTGTTAGCTGTTGTTATATTGTATTGTTTAGAAGTTAAAAAAAATGACAGCTATCGGACAGAAACCAGTGGAGCACCATTTAGAAGCTAATCACAGCACATGTAAATGATTTCTACAGTGATCGGAAGTACACCAGATTTACAGCCACTTTTATCACCATGTTATTCAACCAGATCACTCAATTGTGCGATATATAGTCCAGTAAAACTATGCTGTGTCACTGTGGATAAAAGTCTCAGCCAGTTTACTGTGTTTAAAGTGAGATTATGTGTAGCCTGTAATACCCCTGCATGTTAATGAACAGCCCCGTGTTTTCATACTGCACATACCACCTCTCTGACCCAGCGCCCTCCTCAGGGCCCCAACTCCTTTGGGCTCCTCTTTGACATCGATGGGGTTCTAGTGCGAGGCAGGACACCTATCCCTGCAGCCAAGCAGTGCTTCAGGAACTTGGTGGACCGCAATGGAAAATACAAGGTGCCTGTGGTGTTTGTCACTAATGCCGGAAACTGCATGAGACAAACCAAAGCTGAACATCTGTCACACCTGCTAGATGTTGAGGTACAGTGAGCACACAACGCCTTTGAAACAGGGATGCATGATAAGGGATTTTTTTGGCAATATCTGATATGCCGACATTTCCCATCTATTGTTGCAGGCACTGATACAATATTGATGTATCCACATGTTTTCAGCCCTTCCAATTCTGACCAAGTGCCTAAGATGACACAAAACCCCGTTCTTCACAATGGCAAGAAGTAGACCAGCTATATCTTAGACCTAAGTCAGTGGAGCGACTTCTAAAGTTAAAGGAACTAGAAAGAAGAAGGAATCAGACTTCAGTGGAGGCCGGTTCTGCTTAAAACACAACAATCTTCACGCTTCATCTAATTAGTTCAAACACTGTGATGCATTCATACATCCTGTCCATACATATTGCAATGCTGATATATCACCTGTAAACATTAGGGCTGAATGATTTAAGAAAATATTTTAATTGCAATTTTTTTTTAACCCAATATTGCAATTGGGATTTAATATACAATTATCTCTTAAGTTCTTCCTCTCATGCATTTTACAACAAAAACAAGCAATAATTCATTCTATACTATAACCAACACAATATTTGATTAAACTAGGGCAGACAGTTTTTTAAAAAATGTAACTGGGATGATTTTTTACTCATTTTGCAAATTTTATATGAACTGTTGTATGTAAGGAAATGACAATTTTTATATATTTGTCATATTTGATAAGAAAAACACACAAAATGAAGAAAATAGGATTTTTATTGTCGCTATTCTAAAAATATTGTGCTAGAGTGATTGCATGATATGTAATGCATAACATCTCTGCGGCAAAAGGAGTCCTAAACTAGTATTGTGACACAAAAATCAGGTCAAAGAAAGTATTGCACTTTCTGGGATTTGAAAATTGCAGCATGCCATTGTTATGTCCCCGGTCTAGGGGAACCTAGACACAACATGATAATGCCCAGACTCCATCCACTCCCAAGAAAGCAGCAGGAACATTCCTCAAAAGTTAAACAGAGATTTATTTTTGCTAATGCAGAGAAACCGAAATATAACATAAAATCGCCCAGAAACACAAAATCTCTAATACCAAAACCTAAAACTAAACAGGGGTTCCTAGAATTAAGTAACACAAAAGACCAAGTAGGGGTAACCACACTCCAAGTAGCACAATTTAATTTAACTGAGATTGACTTATAACATTCTCAAACAAATGAACACTAAGTAACTCTCCAAATTTAACAGTTCAAGTGAGTGTCTCTAAGGCACTGAATGTCTGAAGCTCAAAAGTACCAGCTTACTTAAAGGTCAGAATTCTACACAATATACAAAGCTACAATACACAAGCTGCTTCGTTGGCAGTGGCTGGAGCAGAAGAGTGCGAGCAGGGTGCAGCAGCAGGTATTTGTAGGCTCTGGAGTCACTCGGGTGGCAGCAATCCCTGCAGCAGCCAATCAGCCTCCGCACTAGGACCTGCAGCAATCTTGGTGGTAGCCAATCAGCCTCAGCACCAGGACCTAATCACAGTCACTCATTCACACCTCACACAGACACATTCACTGACAGCCACACCCACTCACACACATCAGGAGAGGAGGCAAAGTTGCTTCACAATTTACAACACAACATATGACCCAGGGTCATTACACCATATTGTGATTTTTATCTAATTTCGGTTAATAAGCCCAGCCCTAGTAAACATAGGCAGAAATGTTCATATCTGCTGATACCAATACTGTGCCCATCATATCATGCATCCCTACTTTGAAATCATTCTACAAGTCATCAGCTTTTTTTTCGTTTTTTTAATCAAGCCTTCTCTCTGACCCCCCTTTGTTCTCAGGTGTCTCCAGACCAGGTCATGCTGTCCCACAGTCCTTTGCGAATGTTTACCCAGTTCCACAAAATGCGTGTGCTGGTTTCGGGACAGGGTCCTGTGAAAGAGGTGGCTCACAAGTATCCTGCTAAAGAATCAGGGACTCTGTTTCCTCACTCCCTCTGGATGTTAACCTTAAAAGTGTACACTTTCTGTTTATTTAGTGTGTTTCGTTCGTGTTCAACTTTGTTAGGAGGGTTTGATCTTTGAACTTTTTGTTGCTATGCTGCCTGACTGTCGTATTGACAGGTCTTTCACAAAATACCTGCTAATGATAGTTTTATGATGGACAAGTTGAAGGTTTTTTTTCCAGCTTAATTCAATCTGCAGATGGTAGAATTTTGGATTTTATAGCAGGTTTTTGACATAAAGTCTCACAAGGAGACCCATTAACAAATACTTACTTCATAACCTACAGTATTAGCCATCTATTCTAAATTATAGAGAAATGTCTATGTTCAATGAGAAATACATCATAAAAGACCATTGCATCACCCTATGTTGCAAGATTGCTGTAACTTTTTTGGTAGATATAGTAAAAAGTATATCAGATTATAGGTTGACAAAAACTCTTCAGTTTTCTTTGACCTTCCAAACTCCAGCTTAGGCTTTCAGGATGTCATTACAATAGACATGCTCAGAGAAGCATACCCTCTTCTAGATGTTGTAGATCACAACAGACGGCCCAAAGACAGTGTAAGTAGAAACGTCCCAAGTCGATCATCAGTTCTAGTTAATGAAAACATTTTACCATTTGTGCAAATTTCTTACAGATACCTCCAACCAAAGGCTTACCGCCAATAGATGGTATGTTTCCACATGCACTGTAGTTACAGCATACATTTAATGCTGAATGATTTATAATGAACGATTAAGGCTAATGCCCTTCTTCTACACGTGCCTTTACAGCTGTCATTTTATTTGGTGAGCCAATCAGATGGGAGACCAACCTCCAGCTGATTGTTGACGTGCTCCTTACTAACGGGAACCCTGACAATAACTGGAGCTCAGTGAAGTACCCTCACATTCCCGTCCTAGCCTGTAACATGGACCTGCTGTGGATGGCTGAGGCCAAGAATCCCAGGTACAGTATGGTTTCCAAAAAAAACAAAAAAAAAAAAAGTAAAAGTTTTCTGTGTCACTAAGGTATCTTAATGATGCATGTCTCGATCTTTTAGGTTTGGTCACGGCATGTTTCTGGTGTGCTTAGAGAGTCTCTTCAAGAAGGTGACCGGTAATGATCTGAAGTACGAGGCTCTGATCGGTAAACCCAGCGTGGTGACATATAACTATGCTGAGCTGCTGGTCAGACAACAGGCTGAGGGACTTGGCTGGACCACGCCTGTGAAGAGGCTGTATGCTATAGGGTGAGTGACCCACATCTGACTCTAAAAGTAATCACTGTTTTCAGCTGGCTTCATCTCTTAAATGTTTTCACTTTAGCACTTTGAAATTAAACAGATTTTATTGTGATTTGTTTGTGTTGTAGACCAACACAACATAGTCTGTGATTTAAAGTTTGTAAGGAGTAATATTTGTTATAAAATGGCATCTGAATGGTGATAGATAAACAGATGAAATTAGAAATTATTTGATACTTTTGATGCTGTGAACAACTTACTTATTCAGGTGCAACTGAAAGCTTAAATGTTCAGTACTGAAACACCCATAGTAAAAATCATTGCTGATACTGATGTTTAAAATAAAAGTTTAGCTGATGGTCAATATTGATACAGATGTTTTTTTTAACCACTTCCAAACATGTTGTCCACGGGGTCTTAAAACGATGAAAAGTCATTCAACCAATTTAGCCAAAGTTAAGATGTTTAAAGTATTAAAAGGTCTTGGATGCAAGACTATGAGGTCTTAATTTTTTTCAAAAAGCTTAATTTTCATACCAAAATAAGAGGTACTACTGGTCTTTTAATTTCTCTGTTGTCATATTTTTATCCTGCAAGCAGTTAAAAATTGAAATTGTAGATGTAATACAATCTTAAAAATGTATGAAGAGGGTCGTGAAAAAGGTATTAAAAAGTCTTAAATGTAATGTCACATATTTTGTATATGCCAATATTTTCATCCAATTTTTACCATAAAAACAAATCAGTATGTCTAACAGTGGAACTCTTCTGCCAATTAAAAACTAGTGCTGCACAGTTTATCTAAACACAACCACAATTTTGAGGTCAGACTGTGCAATTACATACTCACATAAAAGGCTGCAGTCATTTTTGTATTAAGTAGTACTTGACAGTACAAAAATGCTTGCAGAAAGGACTTTTAAGCCCAAAACACGCTGGTGCTTCACCATCACATTGCATCATATGTTGCACTTCAATTGCTGCCCCTAGCACACACTGGCAGCATTGTGTCAACCGTCAAACTCTCCACCAGCAACTGCTGGGCCAGGTGCTTGATACTAGAGCCAAGAGCCCGCCCAGATCTTGCCTCCCCACTTCACAGAGTGAGTGAAAAAACAATAAGAGCACTGGTATTTCACCAGCAGGCAGGGCCACCTATTTATTATACACCTCGAACAAAAGATTGCCCCACATTTGTGTTTCTGTGCTATTAAACAGAAGTGCTACTAAAGCTGCCAATGTTCAGATGTTTCAAACAGCTGTTCTCTCAAGAAAACATCAGCCGTGCCGGTAAAAGAGCAGTTGCGTGAAGTGCTGCAGGGCTTCCATGATTGTCTGGCTGCTGCCAGCATGGATTTGTGCAACTTAATGGAGGTGATAGTTTGGACACACGTTGGATGGTGTGTTTTGAGCTTAAATTTACTTTAATACTGCCACTATTTCTCTTTGTAGAAGTATCTTTACTTTTAAATAGGCAAAAAAATAGCTTTTTGGAAAATATCAAGTTTCTTTGAAAACAGAACAGCAAAAGTTTAGGTTTTTTTATATTTTATTCTACTCAATATTTGCACGTTTCAAGTTAAGAAATATACACTTCACATTATCATTATTCTCTACATTTTCTCTGATAACCAAGCAAGTATACTCATGATACCTTCTATGTATTATATTATAAACACAATATTGTCTAGAATAATCGCAGTCACACTTTATAACCATTTCATACAGCATTAAAAAAAAACCTCTTCACTGAGGCAGTGAAGCTGACCAGCTTGCCAATAATAGATAATGCAACAAAATAGTTATCAACTGATGTTTGATCAGTGCATTGGTGCATCCCTACTTTTTAAATGAAGCTGCTTTGAACATCTTGCATTTTTCACAGTGATAACCCCATGGCCGACATTTATGGTGCCAACCTCTACAACCACTACCTCCAGAGATCTCAACGCACCAAGGCTCAGATGCAGGCTAAAGGTGGAGGAGTGGAAACGGTTGATGACACTCCGAAGATGACATCAGCAGAGCTAGGCGGAGCATCATTTGCATACGGGGCTGAAGAGGACCTCCCTGAGGGGTGCAGCTCTATCCTGGTGTGCACAGGAGTGTACAGCAGAGACCAGCAGGAGCTCCTTACAGATCCAACTCACACAGTCACCGAGCAGCGCATCTTCCACGGCCACAGGGACTTTCGCTTTGACCCCACCCTGACGCAGCCATCCTTCGTGGTCCAGGATGTGAAGGAGGCAGTGGAGCTGGTGTTTGAGCAGGAGGGCTGGCCTCTTGAGTAGGACGAAGATCAAGTCTCGATTTATCTTACAGCCATCCAGCAGTAGCTCTAACAGCTTTTAAGTGGTATTAGAAATGTGTTTTTTCTTTATGAATATCACAGGGGAGATGTAACTCTTACTTTACAACATTTTTAGAGACTTGTGAAGTGCCATGGAAGCAAAAAGCAACAAAATGCAGCTTTAACAAAAATATAAGTTACACATTTTAAGTCGGTTGTGCATGTTAGTGTGTCACTGACTACTTTTTTGCCTTTGTTTCTTTTTAACACAAAGTCAGAAACACATTTTGAAGTAGTTTGATGCATTACTTATGCACTCAAGAGTTTGATATCATATGTGTTGGTTCATTGATAAAAATCTAAACATAGTTAGAACATAGTTTCATCTAAAGCAGGCTAACTTTCAGATATACCCCCATTTTGACCCTCCAGCAGGTCTGAACCTTGTTTGACTGCTATCATAGTTCAGCCTGTTTTGTGTTGAAGCTATGTTAAATGCCTAACCACTACTGTTGAGAAGATTAAGCCAGCCGGTTTCACTCAAGTACCTCATCAATCTGAGTTTTAGTTTTAGGCCACAGTAGGTTTTTTAATTGTTATTTTGAAAAGTTTATGGCATTATACAGTGTTTCAGCAGAAACAAGGCAGGTGCTATTTTTACAATAAAGGGGTTTTAACTATAAAAATTTGTTTTATTTACAGTTTATGTGAACGTCCATGTTGGAGGGCTTAAGTATGGGAGAAAGAATGCCATAAAAGTTGCAGAAACGTAATTTTCAAAGGTTGTTGTTTGTGACTTATACTTGTGATTTAGAAGTTTAACCATGTCTAAACAGCAGGTGACTGCAGGTTTACACTGTGGAACTCTGATAATGCACTGTAAAAGCCATACTGTATGAAAGAACATTAAAAAGGACACATAAAGTTGCTTTTCAAGTTAAAAATGGTGTTTATGCACTTTCACATGTGTGGTGTGTAATTTTGGAGCTGCAATTATCCACAGAGGAATATTACAAAGATTTTTGATAAGCCAATAAAAACATGTTATCAACTCTGGCTTTCTTAAAATGAAAGCTAAAAATGCACATAAAATCTATACTCACACGCAGTGTTACATATTGGACGTAGTATAACCCAAAACATGCCTGAGTAGATAACTCCTCTCCACAGGTAAAGGAAATTGTCACAAAAACGTCAAGCTTTGTCACAGAAGTCTTAAATGAAACGTCCCCTCCTCAGGCCACTTAGCACCCACACTTTTTATCAGAAGACATGGTCCCGTTAACAGGGTGGGAGCTGTTACTCAGCATGAATTGAGGTGAGTCTTGGGAGGACTCATCTGTGATGTTAAGGCCATTGCGTGCTAACAGCTCCCGGGCCATGAGGATGAAAGCCGCCTCCACGTTCTGTGCCTCCTTGGCCGATGTTTCCAGAGCAGCCAGAATGTTGTTTTTTTCTGCCAGAGTACATGCATCCTCAAACAGCACCTGCCTCTGAGCTTGGAGGTCTGACTTGTTGCCTGCAGGTAAGAAGAAAAATGATAAAATGTCTCTTCACTATGAAGCTGTTAAATGTTCTGAAAGAAGCTGTCTGAAGGTAAATGGCAATACAATCATAGGTCTTTGATATCTGAATGCAACACTATGATTTTGTCAAAAGATGCCTCTAAGTTTACTAAAACAGGAGTTCCTAAATTTTGCTTTGCCTAGGACCCCCAAGCTTATAGGCCCCCTTCCTCCCCTTTCAAAACCCCTGTACTGTCATATCTGTGAAAGGAACAACGGTCATCCCTTGATTTATAGAATAAACTTGACTATGCAAGATTTATTTTTACACAGCTTCTTCATATGCCACTCTCTTATATCAACCTTACAATCAACGTCCACTTTGAGGTTTTAATCCATGTTTTTTTTTCGTCAGTAAGCAGTGGCATACTTTTCCCTGGAGTAAAAAGCCAAAAACATTCAATTAAGGAATGGAGTGAGAGAAAGTGGCTCCATTCTCCCAGTCATCAAATTAATTTCAAATAATATTTATTTTGGTCCTTAGATATCAGATAGAATATTGAAAGAATAGGTCACTGGGGAGAGGGGTGGGAAATGGCAAGCAAGACAGGAACCATTTTTCAGACTTTCTCCTGGGAAGACTGAACTTCATGGCCATAGAGCCCCTCAACCCCTAACAGTAAGGTGAAACAGTATCATGATAACCAGGACTGTAATACTTAAAGGTACAATGTGTCATATTTAGTAGCATCTAGCAGGAAAAAAGTATATATTCAAAATGTTCAAAGTATGTCTAAGTCAGCATTTAATCCCCTGCATGAATAAAACCCTTTTTTCACTAGGTTCGAATAAGCTTTTTATCCAAACATGAAAAGGTCCCCCTCCATGGACTCTACCATCTTGCACTGACATGTTGGTACTTTACCACAAAATGGACTATTTAACAGCTCTATGTTTATTTATCTTAATTCTATTGGTTATCATAGTTACCGCCAGAAGTGAGTTGCTATTGTTCATTTCAGCTGATGGATTTGTTGTTTTGTTCAATCTTTGTTCAACACTTTATTTGTGAGTATTGCCATTTTGTTAAGAGTACTGTCTTGTACACAGCCCTTGATACCTCTGAACATTTTTGTTATTAATTCTGTATTTAGAGCAAATTTATGGTTGTTTTGATTTTACTTGCAATCCATAGTACAAAATACATCCTGAGAACCTGTTTACTGACATTCAAGAAACCTTTCCAAATTTACATTAGCTCTGCTTACCAATAAGGATCAGCACCACGCCTGCAGCTCCAAACTGCTCCACCTCCCTGATCCAGTGTGAGACAGATTCAAATGTGGATCGCCGTGTGATGTCATAGGCCACCATAGCCCCATGGGCGCTCCGGTAGTAGCTCTGAGTGATGGTTCTGAAACGCTCCTGTCCAGCTGTGTCCCACACCTGCATCTGCAACAGCAACACAAATAGTTACATCTTCACCTCAGTGGTTGCAGAGCGAGGCTTGCGTGTCTTTAAAGAAGAACTCAAGGTATTAAGACAGGCTGTAAACCAGGCCTTTTCAACCAGGAGCCTGTGAGCCAGCTACAGCCCTTTGCAACTTTTCTGTGGCCCCCAGGGGCTGCTTATCTGACTGATGTGCTTGCAATAGTACAAATATCACCATGGTAATGAAAATCCAGTATTTCCCTGATGTAGATGCATCCAGGGCCATTCACTCAGGTACAACAAAAGCTACGCTAATATCTTTGGTGACTTGCATTTAATGCTTTTTTATTTATTTATTTATTTGTGAAACAGCTTAAGCAGCTATCAATTAGTAAGTGTACTGTGTAATGGTTTAAAGCAGTTATTCTCAATAGGTGAGTCAAGACCCAAAAGTGGGTCACGGAGCAGTTTTCAGTGGGTCGCAACTAGGTGTAAGTAAAAAAAAAAAAGAAAAAAAAAAGAAAAAAAAGGTGGCAAAAAGTCCTGAAGTCCTTAGTGGACATGCATCGATACCATTTATTTCATCCTATTTTACTGTGAAATTGGATAAAAGATCAATATTTCAACTAATTTATCTCCTTTTTTGCAATGGGAAAGCTACTTTTCCCATGATAATCAAGTAATTTCTCAAGATCTCTGGAAAATTTACACGTGATGATGGGGAAGAGGGTATAAAACTTGTCAGTTTTGTCCCTTCTCTTTTCATATCATGTATTGTGGTCCAATAATGCTTAAAACTGCATCCTATTGTATTAACTGAACATGTGTTGTTGAAATTTTTTTTGGAGACTTGGGTTGCAATTTGTCATAAGGCAGACTGGTGGGTCCTGAGGCTGGACCAGTTAAGAACCACTGGTTTAAAGAAGAGTGAGGTATATGCAGGTGGGACTGAGACAAGGTGTGCAGATTAAAATGTCAGTTAAACACAAGAACAATGTCAAATATAAAGTAGGATTAACACTGTGACATAAAATATGACCAACTGGAAATAATGTTTTGTATTCTCTTAATATATTTTCAATACAAAAGATTTGCTATTCCATCTGTGAGCAATACGCCAACATATTTATAGATGAGGATTAATTTAAGCAAAAGGAAAGGTACACACAACTACTTTACTTCATTATGATGGAAATATGTGAATGATTTACTTCAAATGTAGGGGCTTTTGTAGCCACTGAATAGAAAAAATATCATGAATGGCCCATTAGCCCTGAGCCATTGCCCCATGTGACCTTCCTGTTGTTTAAGTTGTAAAGTTCTGAATAAACATTCATGCAGTTAAGAAATAAACACTCCCAGAAAGCTAACAAACATATTTGCTACTGGTCTTACAAAAAAATGATTGGTTAACCAAAAATACAAGGATACACAGACACATCTCCCTTGAATCTTTTTGTCTGGATGGAGATAGATCCTTAATCATAATTATAATGCATGTGAGCAGTTTAGGAATATGTCAAATAAAGCTGGACTATAACAAACCCTCCAAATAAATTGAAAATCTTACCTTCACTTTCTTGCCATCAATGTCCAATGTACGAACAGTGAAGTCCACTCCAATGGTGTTCTGCTGTTTCTCTATAAATATTCCAGACTTAAAGCTCTGGACTACACAGGTCTTCCCCACATTTGAATCACCGACCAGGATGATTTTAAAGAGGAAATCAAAAGCATCATCAGTCTCCGGCCCTGCAGACTGCATGGTGAAGGGAGGAAAATGAAATCATACAAAACACAACTGAGGATGTAACAGCCGATCCAAGACCTCTATTCCGCAACATAACAGAACTGGTTCCTTCTATGTTGTCAATAACAACCCAGACTGTTTACACAAACAGTCAGGTTTACACCAGGCTGCTCCACAGGTTAAAGTGTCTAAGCCAGGGTTAGAACACTTAAATTATAGTCGTCTCAGTTAGTATTCCAGCTGGCTGATTCTTTTGTTATTAGTAAAATCCATTACATAGAAATCAAATCAAAGAAAAAAATCAAATGCAACTCTCCCACAGTAGAATTCCGAATCGTTAGCTCTTCATCTTTGTCCTGGTCCCATGTCTGATTCGCATTGCAGAAGTCTCAAACACAAGTGTTGTCTGAATCTCTGCCCTTTAGACTGTCACTACTCCCTCTGCCCTCTACACCTGTCCCACCCTTACTTTCATTCTCACAGACACACCTCCTACCTGTCTTTGCAGGTGTGTTCTCCAACTGCCAGCCCACCTGCACCACTGCATCTTGGGATATGGATTTTCTGTTCAGGCTAAGAACTGTAACTACAGAGAAGAAAATACACTCATTGAACTAAAACATCAAAAGTAGTGCCACTTTTGTAAATATGTAGACTTAGATGGATTTGGACACACTGAGCTGCAGAGAGCTTAATAACTAACTAAGACTTACCATTTCACCGTGTGGGCGGTTTAAACACAGCCACAGTGCTGGAGGCAGATTTAAAACACAACCTACTATCTTTACTAAGAGGTTTGGCTCGCAAGGCTAAGTGTGCAAATACCTCTGAACAAACATTTTAAATTACATCTGCGATTTAACAGCTCAAACAGACTGTGAACATTTGACGTCTTTGTCTTCAAGTCACCCTTTGGACCCTAGAATTTTTCTTTTTTCCTTTAAGAGCCTCCAGCTCTATTAGCCCCTCACTGTCTCCTGTCAACTAACACATTCCTCAGCAGTCAACAACACAGAGGGGTGAAGCAGAAAATAAGCAAGACTACATAACACACACATTGAAAGGATTGAAAAAAAAAGATGGGAACATTTTACATAAATGTAATTGAAATGATTTTACCTCAGGCTGCATACATCAATATCACAGTGAGATGTTAACACAGAATGAGCAACTGCTCTGTATCTGAATCTCTCTCTCCACCCCCTCACTCGTTTCTGTCGTCATCTCAGCCCACAGAGAAACAAGGCACAGCTGGACACAGAACAATGTGTGAGTGTGAGGGGCACTTGACCAAGCTGGGTCTATCTTTGGCTGTGACCACCAGCCACCTTCTTTCTTTGGTGTGGTTGTGTGAGGTTGATGCCTCATCAAATACAATACAGAGGCTTTTGTTGACTAATGGACCACAAACAGTCCAGAGGAAAAGAGCTTCAATTTACCCTGACTGATTGATTTAAGGATAAACAACAACACCTCAGGCTTTTAATTTCTTGTCATAACTGTATTTGTGCTTGAAACAGTTCTTTGCAAAATCATCTCAGTATTTTTTCTGAAGAATTCATACACCCTTATGTAGAAACCAGGTGAACAAGTGTTGTTTCAACATCTCTCAAAATTCAACAAAAAATCCACAGGATAGCATGTCTACTTAACACTACTAAACTAGAGAATAGAAGCTGCTTCTGTCCTTCAGCAGAGTCATCTCAGTGGTAAGGATGAGTATGTGATGAAGTCATATCTGAGCAGGAGCTAAGCTGCTATAATACAGTCATAAGCATTATTCTGCTGTGTCATCTTCTCTGTTGCAACTGTGCTGCACTTGCAGAGTTTCTCAGTCCAAAAGAGGAGTAGAAGCTTTGTTGGCATTTTTTCTGTTTTGAATGTTTCTTGTCCGATGTCTTATTTGGTGATGATTCTGGAGGAGGGACGTGAATTGGTTTCCATGGGATTGGATTGTAGAAGCCCGGTGACGGGAGGAATTTTCCGTATGGACCTTCAAATAATAATAATAAACAAACAAATAAATAAATACTACATCAGCAAGGAAAATGACTTTAGTGAGCTTCAATTTAGTCTGGCAAGTCCTGAGTCAAGTGTTGAAGGATGTTTATTTCTACTAGGGATGCACAATTTCAGATTTTTGCTGATTTCAAATTTGCCAATATTTTCAAAATCATTCTGCCGATACCAATATATACAGTAGTATTGTAGTACTTGACAACAGTCTTGGTTTTGAGCCCGGTCTCAAGACCACATTTTGAATGTCTTAGTCTTGTCTCAGACTCAAGAGCACTTTTACTTGGCCTTGTCTCGGTCTCGGACTGGCCGGACTCTGGATTTTCCATCAATACTGGACGAGGCCAGCACTTATTTTCTTCGACTTCATTAATTTGATAATAAGGAAAAGCACTTGCTAAGACAACAAATAGCTACACCTGCAAAAACTTGGGCATCAGTCAGTTTTATTTCTAGTCAGAAATACCTCTGAACACTTATTTTAGCACATTCACCAGACAAATCTAGATAAACATCTCGTTTTCAGTAGCCTGTTGCACCAGCTATGCATAAGATCTGCCTTAAGTTATGGTGTAAAGTCCACACTAAACCCTACGTTGAAACCAGTCAAGTTCTAACTTAAGTTGTGTCATTGTTCAGTTGCTGTTAAGGTTGATCTTAACTAGTAGAGATTTACATCCAAACTAACCAAAATACTGTCACAGATATGACTTTTTCTCTTACTTTAACCAATCACTGAAAAGCATTTTTTTAACCTAGTGTTTGGTACAGATGCTAACGGCTCAAAATAACGTATGTTAACTGCCGTTAATCCTCAAACAGCATCTGGTGTGGATGAAAAATATGACCAGGCATTTTGCATATGTGAGTATTGATTCCTACAGCCTAAACCTAGAGCCAGTATAAAATAACAACACTGACATCGAGTGGTACAATCGCTAGTAACACGAGATAATTTAACAGTAGATGGTGGAAATTATCTCCGCTCATGGAAAACAAGTGTTTTTGATTGTGGAGATCGCAGTGCTGACACCAAATTGCCTGTAAAATCCTCAACTCCTTGCCAACCTCCAGGTTATGCTGTCTCTCAGAGCTATCATTATGATGACCATATTCCACGGAGTACTTTACACCTAGTAGGGGGTAGGTGTATGATTTAAGTTAGAACTTAAACCTAAGTTGAAACAATGGTATCTCAGCTGGCGCAACACCTTAAATGTTAGGAGAGCGTAAACTCCATCTTAAGTAAGAACCTATGTTTAAACTAGGCTACGTTTCAACTTACGCACATCTGGTGCAACCCATATCTGATAACTAAAATAACTCTGGACTTGTCGGTGGCTTTTAAATACATACAACGATTTCTTTTTTTTTTTTTACAAGAAGGTAGTTGAAAAAATCGTTAAGATGTGCATCCCTAAGTTCTACTGCTGAATGAATACATTTTCTCCATGATGTAGTTAAAGTAAATAAAGTAAAAAAAAATAAACCCTTAGTGATTCAAGTGACCTTACCTGCTGTATAACTAGTTGATTTTGGGCTCGCTTTGCTCTTTTCATTGGCTTTCTTAAGCCATTCCTGAAATTTCTCCTCTGCCTTCCTGTGGCGCTCTCTCTCCTTCTCTTCCTTCATGGCAGCTTCATCCTGACAGGAAAAAAAACAATTAATCAGGATCACTCTGTAGCTGCATATCCATAATATTGCAAGAGCAGAAATTTTTTAAACATGATTATTACCTTGGCCTTCTTTTCCATTTCCCTTTTTCTTTGGTTCTTCTTCTGTAGCCAGTCTTTGTACTTTTGTTGAGCTTTCTCTTCAGTCTCTCTCTGTTTTTCCTGTTGCCTCTGTATCTCCTCCTCCTCTGTGCGCTGTTGAAGAAGTTGCCTGTTCTTCTCCTGCGATCATGCAATAACATCAGCAAAAATCAACAGAAATGTCAGTAGTAGGTTGTGTCACATGCAGCATTGGGGGTACCGAGCTGCTGCCAGCAGTAGTAACACAGCTGTGTCAGTCTGTGCATTGTGCTAGCTGACTAAGATAGTGAGATGGCAGAGAAGATATTATCATACTGTGGAATTATCCCCTTCATGTTGAAATTTTTGGTGAAAGGGACAAAAACAGCATTGTGGTGTGACGTAAGCTTATGCTGTATAGCTTTCATTGAATCAGCCCTAAAGCCATTCCAATCATGGACAATTATTAAGTACAAGCTTTGTGCAATACTGTACATCTATGCCCTGTCCGTTGTCAGATTGTAAGCTTATTAAAGAGTTATGAAGGCTTTTACATCTGTTAGTGATGTTACAGATAACTGGCAAAGAAAGTTTAGCTTTAGAACGACACTTTCAAAGTGAAACAAGTGGTTTTTAGTATTTGGTAATTCAAAAGTACTCTAATAAGTCAGTTTTCTCAGAAGGGAATGCAGTAACTTCAGTTACTTTTTCCATCTAACAATTTAGTATTCAAATGTAATGCTTCCTAGTACTGGACACATTACATAATTATTAATTGATAATTGAAAAACAGCAAAAGAATAATGTGGGGTTTTGTGTGATCTTACTGAGAAGTACGTTTTTACCTGTTCTCTTTTCATCCTCAACCATTCATGGATTCTCTCCTCCATGACAATCTTTTTTTGTTCCCGCTCTCTCTGTTGTTGTTCTTCTTTATCCTTCAGTAACTGCTCCTGAATTATAGGGCACAAAGTTTTAATGACCCAACAGATTACACCTGAGTATTTCAAGTAGTAGAAATATTTTGGAAATGAAGAGGAAAACAACATCTTGCTTTACAAACAGACAAAGCAAACGAAAGTTCACATTATTTTATCAAAAACATATATATATATATATATATTACCTCCTCTGCTTTCTTTTCTGATTTGAGACGTTCTTCTTTGGCTTTGTTTACCAGCCACAGTTCCCATGCACTGAGGGTTGGTGAGTATGCAGGCTCTCCTGTAGCCTTCAACAGCTGCTCAGTGGGCGTTCTTGGTAGTTCACATCTATGTTTTAAGAAAAATCCATAATTAAAAACAATCATTGATGTACTCAGATCTAATCTCCATAAGTCAATCAACTGGCAGTCTTTTGCTTCATTCATAAAGTCATATTATGAACATTACCGCACTGGTGAAACGCTGGGTCTTGAGTTGTTGCTCTGTCTGGGCGAAGTCTGCTGAGCTGGGCTGTGCTCGAGCTCTTCATCACTCTCAAAACTGTCATGATATATTGGAGAAAGCAGTGAAAACGTGTCTTCGTCATCAGATAGTACGCCGTCTTCCAAACCCACGGGTTTATGGTGGTCTTTTCCCAGGTTGGTTTTAACCGGGGTCGAGCTGAATCCTTTGGACGCAGATGCTGGACAGTTTGGCATCCTCCTTCCAGACATTACTAGCCGATTTCTGCATTGACAAATTCAAAAACAAGGTAATGTTTCCATTAAAAACTTACTTTTTAGCTAACAACAAAAGACAAAGCGACTTTAATAGTTAAATATTATATGAGTAACTTGATGTTTAATGCCCTGACATTTACCAGATTTGTCACAGTTAGCAGAGTTAGGCTAGCGTTAGCTATTGTTGTTAGCATCTTAGCTTTTGCATTATAACGTGCTAAAACGTTCAAAGCTTCACATACACACTTCACTACCTCAACGCTGTGTGTGCAAAGTGTATCAAAATAACTCTGAAATAACTTTAGTAACGTACCACAGTCTGTATTTGAAGAAAAGTCTGGTGAAAACCCTCACCTCTGTGCTCAACGCTGCATCGATTTCCTAAACAACTTTTTTCTCCCGTGATGCACCACGCCCCCACGCGTTGGGACGCCGTTTCTATGACAATACATGACGCTTTGCACGTTGATCTGTTCATCACAAATACTTTATCAAACGCTTTCATTTACTTTGAAGTAAACTGAATAACTAAATGTGTAGGTAGGATGTTTACCTCAAATTATAAATGTGAAATGTACATTTCATGTTAAACGTCAGACACTGATTTGATTTGTAAATATTAGTTTCATAAGAAAAAATAATAATAATAATAATTTTAAAAAACACCTAATGTCCTTCTTAAACAAAAGATATGGCCACACCACTTTTGACCTGGTTTAACTATAATTCTTTTGATAATTTCCTCCAAGGATTTTTTCCTGTCCTATTCATTAAATGTTTAATACATTTTTAATAATACTTAACCTACTTAATCAACTCTGACATACCAATTTGTGTAATCTATTTAATTTATACACATATCAACTATAATTTAAAAAGTCCATGGAATTTATATTTACATAGACTACTAATAACCAGCAGATCTTTAAAGTGAGCTATTATTTTAAAGACTGTATTTGTGGTCGACTGATGAGTTTGTGTTTTTTTCTGTCAGGCACCTGTGCGAACAGCAAGAAGCATCATGCTGTGATGAAGTGGTCCTTCGGGCGTCTCCGTTGCATAGAAACGAATACCATCAGGGACATCTGCTCCAGCCACAAACTTTAAATAAATGGACGCCAAGGGCGGTGACATCCATTGGTATTTTCCTTGTTAGACATATTTTAAACTCACAAGACGGTTAATCACATTTGGATGGACTGACTTTGTTAACAAATACAGTCAACAGAGTCGTTTATTCAGCGATGCTAACCGACTGTTAGCTAGCAGACGCTACCTTTCTCAGGATACGTTATAAAGGGTAAAATACTCACGGAAGGCTTAACACAGACACAGTTAACGCAGAGTGTGAATCTTTTATCTCACCTTAACTGGCTTCCGTTTTATCAGTGCTTTGACAGACGACAAAGTGAAATGTTTGACATAAAGAAGAGCCACACGATGTGACCCCCGCTAACTAAAGGCTAACTAGCTTATATTCATTCTGTGCGTCGGTAGCTCCTTCGGTGTTTTTTCCTTGATATTTTTACGACTTTTATTCTGGCTTTTGCTAGTTAGCCAAGTAATATAAAATTATAGAAAAGAGGGAAATGGCTGATGACGCTGGCAGCATCCCTGAACTGGACCAGGAGAAATATGATGCAGACGAACAAGTGAAGATCATCTGCCTGGGAGACAGCGCAGTGGGAAAATCTAAGTGAGTGTTTTTCTTTAATCAACTGTCATTATTGTATTTTGTGCATAATGTACTTTTTCCTTGATAGATTGCTGGCTTGTATTATAAAATGTCTCTTTGTTTCTTTTTTCAGGTTAATGGAGAGGTTTCTCTTGGATAATTAGTATCCTTCCGCAGCTTCAGAGATCAAACGGCTCATATCTCTATAAGTATTTTCTGGTAGTCATGCCAGATCCAGGACTGTGATAAGGAAGATCAACAAAGTCATATTTTCTTATAGCTTTAGTAAGAATTTACGTAATCATCAAAGATTTTCCTAATTTTATTGTGCCATGTTAGATTTTCATCAGAAGATTTTTATATTCTATATACTGTTTGTAATTTATGTGGCAACTCAAAAGCAGTGTGATTTGAAAATTGTAGTAGACCATATTGCCATTAATTGCCAAACCCTAATTCTCACTCACAATTTCAAAGAGCCTGACTGATTATATCTTAAAGAGGGTGTTATTCATGTTAAGGTTATCATCCCTAACACCCTTTCGCAGCCGTCCCCTGCAGTTGTCAACCTATGCATTGACCCTGTATAAACACACAGCCACTGTGGGAGACAAAACAGTGTTAGTTGGTATGTATTCAGCTTTGTTGCTTTTGCATTTCTCTCAGCAATAACAAAACTCATCTCACACAGTTTATTAAATGTAACACACCAGGATCGTTCTTGTTTCTGATTGGCAGATTTCTGGGACACAGCTGGTCAGGAGAGATTTCAAAGTATGCATCCCTCATACTACCACAAAGCACATGCATGCATTATGGTAAGACTCACTCTCTGTGCCACTCAGCATTTACTCAGTCTACCAGAATGTATTGTGTTAATAAAAGTCAAGAATAAACAATTTCTGACTCAGTACTTCATCATCACAATGTTTCATTTGCATTTGTTATGCATATGTCTCTCTTTTATAAAACACAAGTTTGATTAAGATCCATTCACTTTAAAAGTAACTCTCTTGCACAAATTTAACTTGTTTTCTGCTTTCAAAGTTTTTTTTTTCTGTTACAGAAGACAACAGGGACTTTTGAAAACACTAGTTAAGGAAAACCTTTTATTTTTCTTGTAGGTTTTTGATGTTCAACGGAAGATCACATATAAGAATCTAGCCACCTGGTATAAGGAACTAAGAGAGTACAGACCGGAGATACCATGTTGTGTCGTTGCAAACAAAATTGATGGTGCGTGTATATGAAAACATAGTTATTACAATTGTTTTACATGTTAACGTTGCAGTAATTTTTGCACTAACCTTTAATTTATTGTTTAACAAACCAAACTGGTCTCTGTAATTCCTGATGTGAACTTGCTCTTTTTATATCTGTAGCTGACTTGAAGGTGACACAGAGAAGTTTTAACTTTGGGAAGAAGCAAGGACTTCCTTTTTATTTTGTATCAGCAGCTGATGGAACAAATGTAGTCAAGGTTTGTTTTTACAAAATAATGCTTTTTAACTTCAGTTGTTTTACCTCCAGTTAGAAACTTTGTAGCAGTTCTACAGTCGATATATTATTCCAAGATATTAAATCTTGGAATCTCACAAGTTGTCCAGATCACATAAACTGTCCCCATGTTGATATTTTTGGCCCTAACTTTCACTACAGATGTTCAGAGAAATGATCAAGAGAGCAGTGGACTACAAGCAAAACCCGAGCGATTTCATGGATGAAGTGATGCAAGAGTTAGAGGTACTGTCTTTGAGCTGGTGTTGATGTGTGAAAAACCTTCACTAAAGGACATAGCTGCAGAGGTTAATGATGTCTTATTACTAATACTTCCTTTAAGTCAATTGTTGCTCTTTCTTTCAGAACTTTGACCTGGAAAAGAAAGAGGAAAACTCAGAAGCAGATGAGGGGGGGCTAAAAGTGGAGAGTCCTGAGTTGGACTGAAAAATAGTTTGCAGATCCTCCAAACCAGCACGTCATCTCATGGATCATTTATTCTCCTCTGGGTTTCATGCTGTGAATAAGTTATTCAAAATGTCAAAGATCTCCTATTCTCTTTGAAGGACTTCTTCTCTTTAGTTACATTGCCCACAGGAGATCAGCAGACCTTTATTTATGAGGCTTTAAATCACTGCCCTTCATCCCTCCTGTGACATCAGCAGGGATATAAACCTGTTGGAGTCATAAGAAACTGTGACACACCAGGGTATTTGTTTTCAACATCATCTTTCTTACTTTATCCCAGAATAAATACTATTAAATTAGTAGAAATACAATGATACGGAGTGTGTATTTTGTACAATGTAATAAGAATGTGAATCATTGAAAAGTAGCTGCACAGGGAACATGAGATTATAAACTGTACTGGCTGCTGTTCTCCATGTTTGTGTGTAGCGCCATCTGCTGGCTGAATTTGTTGCATTCATTCATGTTGGAAGTCTTGTCAGCATTATTTAAATGAAATTTGAATGTACCTCTTAACCAAACAGTTATTTCTGACTTGCTGTGATCCTGCAGTTGGCATTACTGCTCATTGAACATCAGCATGTGTTGGGATCCAAGTTCCTGGATTTTACGAGCAGAAATCAACTGTACTGAACTTATGTGTGCATTCGTGTGTAATAGCATGACTGTTGAACTCATCCAGATTTGTAGAAAATCAGTCCCATCTGACACAATATGAGCTTTACGTTGCACATAGAGACTATAAATGTATATTTTTATTCATATGTGACTGTTTATTGTGTTATTTACTCAATAAATTACACTGGAACAGATTTTTAAGAAAAATTCATTTCGGTTTGTATTGCATTTATTGTATAGTTACATAATATAACAAACATCTTTCTGTAGAAGAGATAACTGGGCAAAATGTTAGGTCTTTCATTATTGACATCCACATCCAAAACTGCAGGAAAACTTGATTTCTGCAGCCACTGGATGTTGAGAAATTCAATACCTGTGAGACTAGGCTGATTTGATAAGTGGTTTTAACATTTACTGTTTGTTGTACTCAAGTAAAAGTACTGTTACTCTGGTTTAAATTTACAAAAGTAAAAGTACTGGTCAATGAATCTACTCAAGTAAAAATAAAAGTATCTAATTTAAAGTTTGTATTAAGTACTAAGTGGCTTCTGAGGAGCTGTAAATTAAAATGTTTTCTTATTGGCAAGAAGAGAACAGATCTCCAACCAGTTTGTTCAAGTAAAGTCACACCTTTAAAATAAAGTAAAATCCCAGCAAAATTGACAGTGTTAAATTTAACACTTTAAAGGTGTTTACATTAGTCCAGACCACATGTGGTTTGACTACACTTTTGAAAGGGTTGAATATTTTACAGTATGGGCATTGGTGTATCTCTGTTGGTAGAGTAGAGGCCCATATACGGAGGCTATAGTCCTCGCCTCACTGGGGACAATTTCCGGTCCTGGCCTGGTTGGTGCATGTTTGACCGATTCTCTTCTTTCTCCATGTTTCCTGTCTCTCTTCAGCTGTCCTATCAGAATGGTATATGTGTCCTTAAAGGGATAGTTCAGAATTTTTGAAGTTGGGTCGTCTGAGGTACTTGGCTTATAGTAATGGCATTAGCCTCCAGTGATTTCCGTGTAATTTGATCCCGTTGTTATTCCGGGCTCAGAGAGAGCTAGAGCATAGCGGCTGTAGATGGGAACGTTTTGTCTTCGTAAATAAAGGAGTGGGCCAAGAACATATGTTGGCTAGCCTGTGCGCTATGTCGAAAATGTACACTGCACTTTCTTTCTCCCCAAAAACCCCTCTGTATCAGGCACTAATTTACGATGCAGCTTTCACCATTTTAAATCCTTCCACCTCCGCACACTGTTTACGGTTGACTCATCCGCTGGTCAGCTGTGTGTGTCTGTGGAGTTCTTCATGAATAACAACACCTTCTGCTTAAACGAATTGTATTTTCAGTTTTAAATTTTCAAGTTCTGCAATCTCTCTTTCTGTTTTATGAGAACCAATAAATGTCACTCATGCATTCACCACATCCTGTTTACTTATTAAATTGTGACTATCTCATTCCTTTTACACCACATTTTACACCACCATAAGACAGAATAGGTGAAAATGAATGGGTAGCCTACATTATCAAATTCATGGGATAAAAGTCAAAATCATAAAACAAAAAGCCAAAATTATAAGACAGTCATAATTGTGAAATAGACGTCATAATTATAAGGTAACGATTTATATATATATATATATATATATATATATATATATATATATATATAAAATGAAATTGTGACTCATTCTTTTTACATCATAATTAAGTTAAACATTATTGAAATCAAAATGTGAAAATTATGAGGGTTTTATTTTCCAAATGTTAAAAACAGTATGCCGTCGTAGTGATACCGGGGGAATCTACAGCATGTGCTGGACTCTACCGCACTCCAGCCGGCGAACCTCCCGGCGCGCACGAGTACGCTTCCTAGCTCCCCCGTGGAGCCACTGAGTTGCGAACTCGGTACCTTCGGGTTGCGGGCAAGTAACGATACCACTGGACTAAACACACTGTGGCGAAAATATAGCACCAGCAGGGGGGGTTTATCTTTTGTTTATCTTTTTTTAATTCATAACATTCCAGCCAACAGATGCTCTCATGCTGCGGGAACTGGCGAATCGTTTGGAGAAGGAGACTTAAAAACTCTCAGTTGGCAGACAGTAACGGGTTATTAGATAAAAAATGAAATTATGAGGGAAAGTCAATAATGAGACAAAAGTCAGAATTATTAAGTAAAAAGTCATTAATATGACATAGTTTCTCAAAACGATGAGATTTAAATCAAAAATAAGAGAGAATAGGTAAAATTGAATGGGTAGCCTACATTATCAGATTCATGAGATTAAAGCCAAAATTATAAGACAGTCATAATTGTGAAATAGATGTCATAATTATGAGATAAAGATTTTAAAAAATTATATATATAATTCAATTGTGACTCATTCCTTTTACACCATCATTAAGTTAGACATTATTGGAATCAAATGTGAAAATTATGAGATCAAGTTTTTTTTTTTTTTCCAAATGTTAAAAACAGTATGCCGTCGCAGTGATACCGGGGGAATCTACAGCACGTGCTGGACTCTACCACACTCCAGCCGGCGAACCTCCCGGCGCGCACGAGTACGCTTTCTAGCTCCCCCGTGGAGCCACTGAGTTGCGAACTCGGTACCTTCGGGTTGCGGGCAAGTAACGATACCACTGGACTAAACATACTGCGGCGAAAATAAAGTGTCATCAGGGGGGCTTTATCTTTGTTTATTTTTTTTAATTCATAACATTCCAGCCAACAGATGCTCTCATGCTGCGGGAACTGGCAAATCGTTTGGAGACGGAGACTTAAAAACTCTCAACTGGCAGACAGTAACTCCTATCTTGTTTTCACAAATCGTTCTATTTTGCCAGTTTGTTTCATTCATTTTTCTGTTTCTGCCCTTTTGACAGTATTTTATCGTCAGTATGTTTAAGATCAAATAAAACACCCACCTTTGGACAAGTTTTACTCAATTTTACATGATTTCAAAATGTGATCCGTGTGTGTTTGGCTCGTTGATAATGATGCGCATCGCAAAAGTCATCATCAAACACGAGTATGGGAGAGCATCAAAGTGACTGAAGAAATGTGTTAAAGGAGGGCATTAGAAGCTCCACTTTGACCACCAGACAGCACACCTCTATGAATGAACTTACTGAAGAGACGCGCCGTCAGCGGACTTCCTCTGCGCTCTTGGACGCACCTTCCTCCGTCCAGCGCGCACCCGACAGTAATAATATATATTAATAATTATTAATTAATAATAATATATTAATATTATTAATAATTGTGACTAAGTTTTCATTTTAATTTGGCAGTTAAAGTCTGTCTTCTTTGTGTGGACTTAGATTTATTGATATGACTTATTGCAAAGAGTCTTTACTGTTGACAGTTTTCACCTTTATAGAGGATTTCGGGAGGATTTTGAAATAGTAAGCCTTAAAAGAGCCGCAACTGGTCACTAAAGAGCCACATGCGGTTCCAGAGCCGCGGGTTGAGTAAGTTATCACTGGCCTACGGTGTCAGACTCCGAGCTTCACTGTCCACCCAGGAGGAGAGGGGGAGGCGGGGTAACGGCGCAGCATCAGCGCATTGAACAGGCTGTGTATCCATGGGACACTACAAGTTTTGCTGGAATGCCGACGTGAAAACCGTGGGGGGCTAATTAAACACTGGCGATCCGCTCCAGTTTAATACATAAATGGGAAACCCTGTAAAGGATCAATGAGTCAGGCAGAACATCCTCAACTAAGCATCCCTGTTCTGCCCTGACAGAGGGGGAATGGCAGGATAACAAAGGGGACGCATTTTGGTCATTTTGCTAACAAGGGGGACGCCATCCTCCCTCATCCCCCTCAGATCGCCTACTTATGATTCAATTGTGACTGTCTCATTCCTTTTACATTATTGGAATCAAAATGTGAAAATTATGAGATCAAGGTTTTTTTTTTTTTTTCTCCAAATGTTAAAAACAGTATGCCGTCGCAGTGATACCTGGGGAATCTACAGCACGTGCTGGACTGTATTCCAGCCAACAGATGCTGTCATGCTGCGGGAACTGGCGAATCGTTTGGGGAAGGAGGCTTAAAAACTCTAAAGTGGCAGACAGTAACTGGTTATTAGATAAAAATTGAAATCATGAGGAAAAGTCAATAATGAGACAAAAGTCAGAATTATTAAGTAAAAAGTCATTAATATGACAGTTTCTCAAAACGATGAGATTTAAATCAAAAATAAGAGAGAATAGGTAAAAATGAATGGGTAGCCTACATTATCAGATTCATGAGATTAAAGCCAAAATTATAAGACAGTCATAATTGTGAAATTAATGTCATAATTATGAGGTAAAGATTTTAAAAAATTATATATATAATTCAATTGTGACTATCTCATTCCTTTTACACCACAGTCATAATTGTGAAATAGACGTCATAATAATGAGGTAACGATTAAAAAAAAAAAAAAAAAAAAAAAAAAAATATATATATATATATATATATATATATATATAAAATGAAATTGTGACTCATTCTTTTTACATCATAATTAAGTTAAACATTATTGGAATCAAAATGTGAAAATTATGAGGGTTTTATTTTCCAAATGTTAAAAACAGTATGCCGTCGTAGTGATACCGGGGGAATCTACAGCATGTGCTGGACTCTACCGCACTCCAGCCGGCGAACCTCCCGGCGCGCACGAGTACGCTTCCTAGCTCCCCCGTGGAGCCACTGAGTTGCGAACTCGGTACCTTCGGGTTGCGGGCAAGTAACGATACCACTGGACTAAACACACTGTGGCGAAAATATAGCACCAGCAGGGGGGGTTTATCTTTTGTTTATCTTTTTTTAATTCATAACATTCCAGCCAACAGATGCTCTCATGCTGCGGGAACTGGCGAATCGTTTGGAGAAGGAGACTTAAAAACTCTCAGTTGGCAGACAGTAACGGGTTATTAGATAAAAAATGAAATTATGAGGGAAAGTCAATAATGAGACAAAAGTCAGAATTATTAAGTAAAAAGTCATTAATATGACATAGTTTCTCAAAACGATGAGATTTAAATCAAAAATAAGAGAGAATAGGTAAAATTGAATGGGTAGCCTACATTATCAGATTCATGAGATTAAAGCCAAAATTATAAGACATTCATAATTGTGAAATAGACGTCATAATAATGAGGTAACGATTTATATATATATATATATGTATGTATAATGAAATTGTGACTCATTCCTTTTACACCATAATTAAATTAAACATTATTGGAATCAAATGTGAACATTATGAGATCAATTTTTTTTTTTTTTTTTTTTCCAAATGATAAAAACAGTATGCCGTCGCAGTGATACCGGGGGAATCTACAGCACGTGCTGGACTCTACCACACTCCAGCCGGCGAACCTCCCGGCGCGCACGAGTACGCTTCCTAGCTCCCCCGTGGAGCCACTGAGTTGCGAACTCGGTACCTTCGGGTTGCGGGCAAGTAACGATACAACTGGACTAAACATACTGTGGCGAAAATAAAGCACCAGCAGGGGGGGTTTATCTTTGTTTATTTTTTCTAATTCATAACATTCCAGCCAACAGATGCTCTCATGCTGCGGGAACTGGCGAATCGTTTGGAGAAGGAGGCTTAAAAACTCTCAGTTGGCAGACAGTAACTCGTACCTTGTTTACTCTCTTGTTGTTTCCCTTGGGTTGTTTTGCATTCACGCTGAGATAGTGTACACACAAACTTAAGGCTGTGCCATAAGTGCTTTTCCCTCTTTACAGCTCAACAAATGTGATGTGTACTGGTTGCAGGTCCATCGTGGGATTGCTACAAGACGTTAATGTAAGCAGGTTAACTGAGAAACTGAGTTACTGAGAAACTTGAATAATTACACTTATTGGGATGAGAACTTTTTTTGTTAACAATTAGAAATAATTGCATTAGTTGCAAAATGCAGCCTAGTTGATATTTTGAAACTGATCTTTAATCCTGGGGGCTGTTCTGTCAGTTAAAATTTTTTACTATTTAAAATTAATTCTGAGTCTTAGTCTTTGGATTAAAATGCCTTTTCATTTTAGTCAAACATTAGTCCCTTTTAGTCTAGTTTTGGTAAATTAGAAATCAAAAAGAAAAGATGTCTTAAAAGTAAAATCTCATGTTAAGAAAAGATACCTAAAACTTTAATTGTGAAACAGAAACAAAGTGTTGTATCTCTTTCTTTCCCTCCCCTGCATTTGAACTAAACTAGTGATTTCTATCATCTTTAGAAGTTTTCTGAGGAGATTAAAAACAAAGTAGGGATTAAAGATATATTTATATCTATTATATCTCTTTATAATTATTAACTATCTATTCAGTTAATCATTGTTATTTCATTCAGTCTAAGCCTTTGATTCTTTACTAGTGGGTTGGACCCAGACGTTGGTTGTGAAGCCATTTTCAGTGGGCTGCTAATGTGTGCCTGGAAAAAAAAACAAAAAAAACGTTTCTTTACATTTCATATTTCAAGTGCTTCATTTTTCAATAGAAACATTTGGTTATGGTCAGTAGGCGATTTGTTTGTTTCTTTTTTTAACAAGGGGATGCAACTTGTCACCCCCCCCCCACCCCCACACACACACACCCCCACACCCCCACCACGTAAATGGGATGAAATAGGCTACATAAAAATGTCTGTACAGTGTCAGAAGAAAGGATATTTCACAGATAATAAGCATGTTTTTATTTGTGTAATTTCCCCCATGGACTAAAGTTTTTTTTAAATATCAGAATGTGCCGACTTAGAGCTATGAGAAGCTTTTCAAAGAGCTGGTGAATTATGGGTGTCTGTTTGGGTATTTCTATTTCTTATTTTGGACATTTACTGTAGTTCTGTGACTCTGTTAACTTAAAGTTATGCTTTCTTTTTTTTTCCTCTCATTATTATTGTTTTAGCTAAAGGGGGAGGGTCCTCATACTGGTCTGCCTCTGGGCCTCCAAATGGCTAAAACCGGCCCTGCCTCACACCTGCAGCTCCCCCTAATTAAACACTGGCGATCCACTGCAGTTTAATACATAAATGGGAAACCCTGTAAAGCATCAATGAGTCAGGCAGAACATCCTCAACTAAGCATCCCTGTTCTGCCCTGACAGAGAGGGGATGGCAGGTTCTCAAAGGGGATGCATTTTGGTCATTTTGCTAACAAGGGGGGCGCCATCCCCCCGTCATCCCCCCTCAGATCTCCTACTGCTTATTATAATCGTGACTGAACAAACATAACCTTTAGAGACACTTCAGATCAAACACAACGCCGCCCTAGTAATCCTACATAATTCTCTACAATTAACTGAACTATTATCATGTGCAATTTCAGATCAAATATGGATCACATATTACACTATGAGCAGGGCTGAAGTGCCTGGGGTGTTTTTTGCCTAAAGTCTCCACAGTTTTAAAAGGGTGCCAATAATTTTGTCTGGCCCATTTTTTAGTTTTGTTCAAAATTATGTAAATTTGAGCTTTTTTTCTTCTGCTTTTTTGTGTTGTTCCAGTGCACATAAAGGAAATAAACATGTGTAAACCAAAAACATTTGTAATTGCAACAATATCTGGGAGAAATGGTGTATTTTCTGGAAAAATTCCAGGGGTGCCAATACTTTGGTCCATGACTGTAATTATGTCATATTTGTCATGCTTCATTTACTGTTAGATTGAACTCCATGACTTCTATGTGTAAAAACAAAGAACTGTCTTTCAACTTAGAAATTAAACCTTAATCTGTAAGTAGCACATTTAAACCCTCAGTTACAAAGTTCACAAACAAATAAAATAGGTGATTAATCAAAAAGTAAAATTTTTACAGAAGAAAATCCCAGTGTCAGAGGAAATAAACAGGCATAGTACAGAAATAAACCGAGCACAAAAGTGGGTAGCGAGTTGTTTCTTTTCTTTTTTTTTAATTGAATAGGCGTGATTCCATCATCCATTAGGTTGTTTTTATTACATTGCACATGTTGTTTGATTTATTCTCAATCAAAAATATAGATGTTTTTTTAGGGAGAGGTGTGGCAGCAGTCACTTTCTTAAACAGCCTTCTTCAGTTTTTGTCTTGGCTGCGAACAACCAATCAGTTTACCGGTTACAGTGAAAACATGCGGTTGTTGTGTATCAGCTCTGACCCCGCTGAGGTTAACCTGCCCTTGCTCCCTGTCTCACACCCACCTAACATGATCAATCTAATTACATGCAGCCACTCCAGCAGCAGCTCAACCACTGCTGGGCTGCTTTCACAAACACATGAGGCATTTTCTGACTGTTTGTAATTACCTGAAATTCAGAATCATTTCTTGTCTTGTTAAAGTTTTCAGTGATAAAAACCTCTGATCAAGCAATACTGGGAGATACTGAATTCCATATTGTTTTTTATCTAAACCTTTTTTTAAGTTTCCCTTTAACAAGTCACATTGCGAATGTCCTAAAACATTTCCCAGGCATGCATGTCTTTTGGTGTAGTTCTTTCATTTTTTTTAAATTTCAAAGTATGCATTCATATGACCAGAGATGGATAGTGTCAAATTCCAAAAGAAGGGAAAAATGCCCCCAAATAGTACTAAATTCACTAAAATGATAATAACAAGTTTGACTCAGCTACTCCAGAACATTCACCTAGTTGTATTTAAACCATTTCTGAGTAACCTGATGTCCGCTTCAGGTCATTGTCTTGCTAGAAAATAAATTTCTTCCCAAGCCGTAGTTCTCTTGCAGACTGAATAAGATCGTCATCCAGGATTTTTCTATATTTTGCCACATTCATTTTACGCTCTATCTTTATGAGCCTTCCAGGGCCAACTGCTATGAAGCATCCCCACAGCATGATGCTGCCACCACTATGTGTAAGTCCCTGATTCATAAACAACCACAAGTCTTTGCATTGTTTGTAATAACAGAAACATTTCTGGGATGCTCTCTAAATCACCCCAGTCAATCACTCCTGCTGGATAAGTTTAGCGGGATGTATTAAATCCCTGTGAGGCCTCCACAGTTCAGAGTAAAACCATGACTCAGGAGGACCATCAGCCGGCAGCACGTGCAGGATGTAGGTAGGTGTGTCTGAATCTACGTGCCTACAGCCTGGCTCTACAGTCACACCAACGTGAGGCATTCCAGCCCCAGCCTCTGTTGCTCTTATTCTGACAGGCCAGAAATCAGACCTCAGTGTGGCCCCATACTGGCTGTATCCAGTCGGCTGCACAGCCCAGGAGCCGGAGGGTCTTCAGAAACTGTCTAAGGGCATGAGTAAACTACACCGACTGTCCCGTACCCCTCATCCTGACCAGGGACCACCAAGGAAGTCCCGCAAGAAGCTTCAGGTTATCATCTGTGTCCTGCTTGTGGAGCTGTGTGAGCGGTTCACCTTCTTTGGGATTGTGTGCAACATGATCCTGTTCTGCACAGTGAAGCTGGGATATGACTACCACATGGCTGCAACAGTCAACCTATGTTTTATTGGAGCCAGCACGCTGACCCCCGTGCTGGTGGGCTGGTTTGCAGAAACCTGCTTGGGAAGGACTAAAGTGCTCTATTTGTGTGCTTTTCTTCATTTTCTGGGTGAGAAACAATGATCCAGAGGTTGATACGTGTTGTTTGATTCATAAATGTAGTGGTGTTTAATTTTAGAAATGAAAAAAGGCTCAACTGATGCAATATTCCTCTTCTATTTAAAGCATTTTGATTTACAGTTCTACCCAACGTACTGCCATCTGACATATCAGTCACAATGAACACTAACCTGTTAAAACACATTAACAATTCTGATTCCTTAGTCATGGATCTCAAGCTGCAGCCACATGCCATGACATTTCTCCATCATCTTACTTTCCAGGCACAGCCATGCTGCCTGTGGTGGCTTTCCCATTTGAGGATTTCTACATTGACACTCATCACATGACTCACCAGCTGGAGCCTCGGGAGCAGCAGATCTTGTTCTACATCGGCCTCCTGGCTGCAGCTCTGGGCATCGGTGGCATCCGAGCCATTCTCTGTCCGATGGGAGCCTACAGCCTGCAGAGCTACAACCAACACCAGCTGCTGTCCTTCTTTAACTGGTGAGTAGGTGTGTCTATGTAAAACTTTTGCTGCAACCACTTAAAACAGCCTTTAGGTATTGTTACAACAAGTATCTTTCATTATTATGTGAGAGAACCTTTGTGGTGTTAGTGGTGATAGAGATGGTATGTAAAGTCATTGGTCATGTATCCAAAGACAAAAGAAAAGTTGAACCAATTCATACACCGCTGACCGGAGGTCAGCAAAAACAGGGTCCACCCTTCTTTTTAAGCATTGACAACCATTTTTTTCTTTTTAATCAGGGCTGTCAGTTCAAATGCTCTAATTGTGAGGTCCATTTCTTTTTATCACATGGATTATAGACTGCATGCTTTTATTGTCCCTTTCAGCACACTTTAGTTAAGCCACTACAACACCTCCCTGCAAACACAGTGATATAAAGTCCACCACTGCTCCTCAATGTCTCATTTCACTTAAAAAAAATCTCACTGTCACCAAAAAAGCTGAACAAATTAAAAGTCATCTGCACTTTGTTTCCAAACATTTATGTTCTCAATGTGAACTTACACTATTTCCTTTTCAATCCATAGCAAGTTCCCTTTTCTGTGGTTACATTCAGGCTGTAATCCTCAGTCTACTCCAAGTTTCTTTTTTTTTCTAAAAAAAATAAAAGAAATTATCCTTAGTTTCAGACAATATAAAAAACCCCAAAATGAAACAAGAAAGTTTTAAATGCATAATAGTGCAAAATAGTGCAATTTCAAAATGTGTCAAAAATAAGATTAATTGTGATTGACGACAAGAATTCTGAGACTAATCACGAAAAAAAAAATGTTATGTTTTGACAGCCTTTAATTTTTAATCTAAATACACAGCGGCATTTGTAACAGCAACAAAAATGCACATTCAAACAGAATATAGCCTCTTCAAACATGTAAACCCCCTCTTCTCACTGTTAGCCAGGAGGCAAGCACTACTGCTACGATATAAGTGTACATATATTGATATTAATTCAAATCAAAAGAGGGTCCATTCACTGGGGGTTTCAGGGGCCTAGTCTGTCAGGAACATGTTCTTTCCAAATTTCGTAACAACCTTCGTTGTCTAACGTACTCACCACTGGAATTCTCAAAACAGACATGACATGTTTTTACCATGTTTTCAAGCAACTGTCAGCTAAAAGAAGGACTAACAGGCTACGTCAATACTCTGCAGTTATGGTGCTCAGAATGTGATTTCATCTAAATGCTAATCTCAGCATGCAAACAACCACTATGATGATACTTGCATAATAATGTTCAGTGGGTTTAATGTTTATATTCTGTGCCCAACTGGCATGTTTGACACAAAGTACAAATGTAGTTGAGGGGAATGCCACATGCTAAATAATGATGTTAGATGAAAATTTAGTCACTAAAGTTTTTATGACTTCTTTGTTCAGTATAATCATTTGAGCTAAATTTTACAGTTAGCAGTCAGTTGTAGTGAAAATATTTAAAAATAACTTAATTGTCAACATCAAGTTAGGGAGAGTAAAGTAAGGGATAGATAAAGAATTTATTTATGATCAAGGAAAGGCAAGTTTATTTATATATAGCTCCAAGTAATTAACAATGCTTTAAAGAGATAAAAAAATAACTTTAATAACATTAAGAACATTGAAAGAGATTGAGATAGCACTGAAAAAATATTAGAATATGAGCTCAAAATCATGAAAATCACAGTCCGCAAAGAATGTCAACTTTCTTAAAAAACTGTTTCTATTTAAACATCCTGAAACCTTTTATCTTTCTTGTGTGCCTTACAATGTTTCAATGCTCTGGAGTCCTGAACTACAGACATATCTTTCTCATGGACATAGATTAGCCTCCTGGTTTCACTTGGTCAAAATAGATTCCGTTTAACAACCCACCCAAGAATGTCTTTCCAGGGATGTAGGCCCACAGTTTGCTCTGTCTGTCTAGAGCCTGGAAACTTCTTCAGGGGTTCTGTGGGGAGAAAATCCAAACATAGCTTTTACACTTCAACATTTTGTGAATTATAATGCTAAATTTGTTTTTATCAATTAGTTTGATTTTACTTTTTCAAATTATTGAGTACATATAATTGCAATAGGCCTGTCAATAGTAGTGCATGATTGTAACAAGTAACCAGCTCCATGGGCACACAAGATTTATGTGCTCTGAATCATTATGGCTTACAAAATCTTATGCCAATACCTGAATAGGATCTGAGACATTGTTGGGTTGGTAAATTCCAATCTTTTTGAAAGTTTAAATCTGCAGATGAATAAACACTTGTGAGTGCGATGTTTGTTTTCTTTATATTAAGGTTCTACTGGTTGGTCAACCTGAATTCAACGGTGGTGTTTTTGGGTATCGCTTACATCCAGCAGTCTGTAGCTAAAAACCTGGGCTTCCTTATCCCGTTCACCTCTGTGCTGCTGGCTCTGATCGCCATACATATGATGAGAAACAGACTCACCTACAAACCTAAGAAAGGTAACAGAGATGACAAAAACCAGACACTCAAACATGCTCCCTTACACACAATACTCTGTTCACGTTGTATCTGTCGTAGGTGGATCACTGTTAACCACACTGGGAGTCTTTCTAAACTCTCTAAAGATGTGCTGCCTTCATTATCGCCACCTGAGTGGAGATGTAACATCCTGGCTGGACCGAGCCAAAGAGAACAATGGAGGCCGGTACAGTGAAACACATGTGGAGAATGTCAAAGTCCTGGCTAAACTCTTCCCTCTTTATGGTCTTCAGCTGCTGTACAGAGCCTGCATCACACAGGCAGGTCACCATCTGTTGAATTGCATTCATTATAAACCATTCAAATGATTGGCTCTTTATAAAAACCATGTCTTCCTGCAGATTCCCTCAGGTTATTACATACAGACAATGAATTCAAACCTTCACCTGAACGGCCTCCTGCTCCCCATTGGAGCCATGAATGTGATCAGCATCATGCCCCTGCTGTTCCTGGCGCCTCTGATTGAGTGTGTGACCACATGTTACCTCGCCGTGGAAAAAACTCCTCTGGCACCAGCTAAAGTCATCAGTAAGTATTTCTAAACACACATCACCTGTAAGGCACCACTTTCACCTAAACCTCCTTGTGTCTCTCTTGCTTTTCTGCACCTCCATCCTCCCTCTTTCTTCCCATATATATCCTGCAGCCCCCTCTTTCAACACCCCCTCCTTGTCCATCCTCCACTTGCAGCTTTGGGCCATGCGTGTGCCGCTCTGTCCGTCCTGGTGGCAGGTTTGTCCGAGCTGCAGAGGAAGGCTTACCCCCTGGTGGAGCAAACTCTGTCTGGAAAAGTCCTGCAGGTGTCATCCATGCCGTGTTTCCAGCTGGCTCCTCAGTATGTTCTTCTCGGTCTGGCAGAGGCCCTCGTCACTCCTGCATGTGAGTGAGAAACTCAGTCCTTAGCTTCATTTCATGCTGGTCTGGCGTTGCATATCCTTTCCAAAATCTTTACTGATTCATAAAACAACCTGACTGATGAAAGATAATCAGATTTCTTTTCTTTTCTTGCAGGTTCTCTGATATCGTTCCAGCTGACCCCTAATCACATCAGAGGGATCTCACTGCACTTCCTCACTCTGTCCTATGGAGGGGGCTGTTTCCTTGGAGCACTCATCATCCAGCTGGCACACTCTCTCTCAGGAGGTAAAAACATGCATTAACTAGTTCCCAAGCTGGGATTTCCCCTGAAAGAAGTAAAGCTTTGTCTGCTCTAAGGCTGTCAGATTTTTATATAGAGTGCATCTGAAAGTATTTGGACTTCCCTTCACTTTTTTCAGCTCTGTTATGTTGCACCCTGATGCTACAATAATTTCAATTCATTTCTGTCATTACTCTACAATCAGTACCCCAGCATTACAAAGTGAAAACAGAATGTTAGAAATTTTTGCAAATGTATTAAAAATAAAAAACTGAAATATCACACTGACATATGTTTTCAGACCCTTTAATCAGTACTAAGTTGAAGAACCTTTGGCAGCATTTACCACCTTTAGTCTTTTTCAGTATGATACAACAAGCCTTCTACACCTGTATTGGGGGATTTTCTGCCATTCTTCTTTGCAAAGCATCTCAAACTCAGTCAGGTTGGATGGGGACTGTCAGCTTGACCCCGACTAGTCTCCCAGTCCCTGCTGCTAAAAAAAACACCCCCACAGCATGATGCTGCTACCGCCATGCTTCTCTGTTGGGATAGTACTGGGCAGGTGGTGAGTTTGCTTGGTTTCCTCCTGCCATAACATTTAGAATTGAAGAGTTCAATCTTGGTTTCATAAGACTGGAAAATCTTGTTTCTCACAGTCTGAGGGTTCTCCAGGTGCTTTTTTTGTGCAGGGTTGATGTGTTTGCACTGAGGAGAGGCTTCCATCTGGCCACTCTGCCATAAAGCCTATATCAGCGGAGGGCTGCAGTGATGGTCTTCCTACTGGGAACTTTGTCCCGCACAGGATCTCTGGAGCTCAGACCGAGTGACCATCTTAATAAGGCCATTCCCTAATTGCTCAGTATGGCCAGGCAACCAGCTCTCGAAATAGTCCTGGTTATACCAAACTTCCACAAATTAAGAAATGTTTCTTTGTACAGCTGATTTTCTGGGTAATTCATTGGTTGGTAAAGGATAGGCAAACATACTGTACAAGCTTCAGCCCATTTTGTTTTGGTTATTGGGGACAATGTTTATGCGAAGTGATCTTGTTTAAAGTTTTCATTCTTAAGATATATGTGACTGAAACTAAAAATTAATCCCTACATCCATCCATTGAACTACAGGTAACTTCTACCCAAAAATGCTGCATGATGGGAATCTGGAGAGGTTCTTCTTCCTCCTGGCTACACTCATGGCTATAAATACTGTCATGTTTTGGAGTGTGTCATACAGGTACAGTGTTATCTCTGACTACCAGGCCTCAAAGATGAATCGTGGTTATGAATGAGTCTGTTATCAGTGTTTTTTGATCAGCTGTTTTAAGGATATTTTAAGGAAAAGCAAGGCTAATTTGAGCAGGATTGTTGTTGCTAATTTCCACAAAGATTATCTGAAACTATGGTAACATGAAACTCCCACAGTACTTTGAGAAAAAGCTGTGCTCCTTCCAAATGTTTCTTTTCTGTTTTCCTGATGTTCTCCAGGTACATAGACCTGAGTGTTCAGGGTAGAGCACTGACCATCAGCCCTCTGACTGAGAAGCTGCTGCGCTATAAGGCCTGTCTGAGATTCTACGACACCGTGGAGCACTCTTACACACAGACTTCTATTGAGTCTATTATATGATGTGGAGCATCGAACTTCACCCAAAATAGTTTCCATTATGATCCGTCCTGTATGTGGCGCTGGCGTCACATGTTACTCTGACCAAATTATATAAATGAAGTACATTTGTGTATATTATGTTTATGTTTTTGATGTTTTTACAGTCAATTTATCATTTCTGTCACATAAGAACATGTAACCAATGGCACTGTAAGTAATAAATGCACATATTATTTCCAAAGCATTGCCCTTTATTGGAGTAGATCAACCATAATAAAAGCGACATGCTAGACTGATTGTTTGATAATACAAATAACAGAATAAGACAGAAGAAGTTACTATTATGAAAATTTGAAATAAAATGCAGAAAAAATATTAATGTAACACACTCTTCTCTCACCATTTTAGAAACAGGAAGAAAAATAGTAACAGTAAATGAAACACCTCAACAACACAAAATATTACACTTTATGCAGATGACATAACTATATACAAAGAAACCTTATCATTGCAGAGGCCATCACCCTGTGAGTCATTCTCAGTAGTCTAACTAGTGTTGCTGAATAAGCTGATGCTTTACTGCTAATGCTGCATTTGTAAGTTTGAGTTGCTGCATCTGAAAACGTTCAATAATCCTTTTAATGACGAAAGTTGTTTAATATACATTGCTGTGAAAATGTATTTGCCCCCTTCCTGAATTTCAAAGAAATTTAAGAACAGATAAGAAATAAAGTCATTGACATTTATCTGTCTCGAAAGGGTAACAAAGCCTTTTCAGACTCAAGGACCACTGTGAGAGACATTATACACAAATGTAGAGAACATGGAACAGTGGTGAACATTCCCGGAGTGGCAAGCCTACCAAAATGACTCCAAGAGCGCATCAATGACTTCTCCTGGAGATAACTAAAGAACCAAAAACAATATCTAAAGATCTGCAGGCCTCACTCGACTCAGTCAAGGTCAGTGCTCATGATTGAACAATAAAAAAGAGATTTGGTAATCCATGGGAGAGTTCAAAGCAGAACCACTGCTGACCAAAAAGAACACAAAGACAAGTCTCACATTTGGCAGAAATAAAATCTTGATGATCCCCGAGATTTTTAAAAAATGGGGAATGGGGAATCTTGGGGATCATCAAGATTTTTAGGAAAATATTCTGTGGACTGACAAGACAAAAGCTGAACTTTTTGGAAGGTGTGCATCTCGTTACCTCTAGAGTAGAACTAACACAGCATTTCATTGCTAGAACGTCATTCCAACAGTCAAACATGGTGGTGGTAGTGTGATGGTCTGGGGCTGCTTTAATGCTTCGGGACCTAGGCCACTTGTAATAATAGATGGAACCATGAATTCTACTCTCTACCAGAAAATCCCTCAGGAGAATATCTGGCCATCAGTTTGTGCTCTCAAGCTCAAGCACACTCAGGTTATGCAGCAGGACGATGACCCGAAACACACCAGCAAGTCCACCTCTGAATGGCATAAAATAAAGGTCTGGAGTGGCCGAGTCAAAGTCAGGACTTAAAACTGAAATGTTGTGACATGACCTTAAACAGGCTGTTCATGCTCGAAAAAACCCTCCATTGTTGCTGAATGAAAACAATCCTGCAAAGAAGAGTGGACCAAAACTCCTCCACGGTGATCTGAAAGACTCATTGCCAGTTATCAGAAACACTTCCTTGCAGTTGTTACAGCCAAGATGTCACAACCAGTTATTAGGTTTAGGGGGCAATTTTTCACATAGGGCCAGGTAGGTTTGGATGGCTTTATTCCCTTAATAAATAAAACGATGATCAGGAAGGGTTAATACTTTTTTACAGCACAACAACTTGCACTTAACTCCTAATGCTGCATGCTAGAAAAAAGGTGAAATACATAGTAGATCATATATGGAAGGCATTGTATACAGTGTGGAAGATCAAGTGCTAAGCTGCTAATGCTGCATGTTGAATGTTGGTTCCTGGTGGTCTGTTAAAGTTTTGTTAATTGTTAATGTATGTTGATGACCACTGGTCAGCTCATCTCTAACAGGTGCGGATGGCTGTTAAACTGCAAGGTGTCTAACTGAGATTTCAGTAGAGGACCATCTCAGTGCTCTGTTACTGTGCCTATAACTGCTATCATCAAATAGATGACTGCATGAACACTACAGGGCTTTGATAAAGCAATCATGCTATTTTCATGTTGTTAGAGTCAGAATGTAGCAAAGGAAGTGGCATAAATGTGTCTTCCTTTCTGGTGTCCTCCTGATTTTTTCCCTTTGGAAAATGATTAACATTGGTCTAAAGAAGGGTTGTGATGATTTTCTTGTGGCATACAGTAAGGCTGTCTGCTGGCCAAAGGATAGATTGTTTTGCTTTGACAACTGGTCAAAGCAAGCAGCATGTGATTACCTGCATTTTGCTGTCTGTATTAGTGTCAGATTTGTGGTTTCAATAGTAATTTGTCCATGAAGGCGACAAGCAGTCTCCTCACTCCTTGATGCCTTGAAGGGCTGATAAAGATAACAAACTTTGACAGGTTGATGTGAAGAAAATATGGTTGTTAGGAAAAAGTTAAATCATACTGAAAAAACCTAATTTGTTGGAAATATTTCAAAGGTTGAATGGAATTTCTAGGTGAATGTTTGAGTGAGTTTTAAGGGTTTAATGGAGTTGAAAAGGCATGAGAAGGTGACATTTGAAGAGGAACATTTTTGCAGAAAAGTGTTGAATATCATTCCCTGCACATGGTCAGATCTAAAATTGTCATTGCCAGTCAAAGTAATACATGATGACCTTCAAAAACCTACCTAAGAACCCAAGCACCTGCCAATATCACTTATGAGCATTCAAAAATAACTTTCTCCCTAAAGCATACAAAAATGTGAAAACCTTTAAATGCATCAGTAACTTCTCTTTTCCCTGAGTTGTTCAACTACAGTCTTTTCTGCAGCTCATGTTTCTAAAGCAGGCTGGTTAGATGTTGCATATTTTGAGTGATGAGCCTAAATCAACAGAGAACCCAGGATATAGAGGTTCAGTGAAGGTGGTCTGGATCTTGTGCAGCAGTGTCAACTGTGGTGGCAGTTTAGTTTCCTTTGCCTCACACCCCAAAATCCCTCCCGCTGTGAGTACCTCTTTCCCCAGTACCCAAACGGTAGGTGTTGACCTTACTGCATGTGTAATACAAAGCAACAAAAGGTGACTGCCAGGTTTCCTGTGTAGGTGTGAAGTCCTCTTCCATGACTGAATCCTTCTGTTCCTTTGTGAGATCTCCAGACCCCCCCCCACCCCCAACCCTATCCAGATGTGGAATGGGCGCAGACAGAGGTGTAGCTCAAACACATCCTGGGGAAGGGCATAGCAAGCATAAAGCTTGTTGTCCCTTCTCTTGGAGGGGGGATTCTCTCTTGGACGCTCTTGGACCTTGTCCCTCCATTCTCTCTCCCACTCTCTCTCTCCCTCCTCTCCCCCCTTCTCCCTCTCTCTCGCTCTCTGTCTGTCTATCTGTCTTCTTAATGCTTACTGACCGCTGTACATGTGATTTACCTTATAATAATAAACCTTTTTTGTCAGCCGGCAGACTATCTAATATTTCTTTTGTTCACCAGCAGCAACAGAGAAAAATTTCCACCACACAACCTATAAGGGTCAGAAACGCTGTCAGCGTTCCTGCTTCATAATCCGGATGAACGCCCACTCTACGTGAGGGGGCCGGGGGGATCTGGTCTTTCCGGAGACCATCATGCCAAAACACACAGCCAAGTGAAGAGCAGATCAATTTCCAGGAGAGGTTGTTGTGACCAAAACAAGAATCTTTCCCTGAACCCTTTCTTTCAATGCCTCTGTAGGACACAGCAAGGTCAACAAAACCACCATCCCACTCCACCTCCCAGTAGTGACTTCCAGTAAGGGCATTCTTGCACAGAGCCTGATGGTAGAAGGTGAATCTGTCAGGGTGATCAGGCTGAGCCAGGCTGAGCCTGGATAGCTCATCCTTCGTGTCAGACAAGTAAAGACATGCAGCTACCGTGTTTGGGTCGAGCTGCAACTTGACATCTGAAGGATAAGAGATACACTCATTAATGGATGAAATGTTTGTTAAGAAGGGACTTCTTAATATTTTTAAGTTAGCATTGAGAGTGTTGGCTTTGCTCCAAAATGTTTAAAGAATAGTTCTACTTACACTCCTCTTTTTCAAAACATTGGCTGAAAATTTCATTCTTAGCCTCCTTGGAGAGGTTCTTCATTGTATCTTCCTGGGCACTGACAAACTCTGTCAGTGTGTTGAGTTTTCTATGGAAGTCTGTGAAGGCTGGCATGGGCTCCAGAACCTTGAAACCCTGTACAAAGCAAACAAATACATTATGTGACTGAAAAATGTGATGATTTCATTGCGAGCTGCAGAATAAATAACTGTACATATCAAATGTTAAAACAATTCTTTAAACTCACATACTGCGCATGCGCTGGATGTGTGAGGACGCTGGTGTGTTTGTCGCCGCTTCACAATCCTAAGAAAACTGTCTGCTTTCGCTTAACATCGATTATTTCTTGTAGTTCAGCTGTTCCTCTGCTGTTGCTAAACCATCCAGTCGAGCACTGATTGATATTAGTTAGCTCTAATTTTGTTACAACGAACCTTGTGTTGTCGTCAGCCGAAGTACTCATCGCCCCACAGCTGTTAGCGTCCTCCGGCTAACCTCTAGCCCCCTGTCTTAGCAAGTGTCCCACCGGAGCTCCGACTGTGCTTTTCCCCTTCGAATCTTGAGCATTCTCTCCTGACCACCTGTGGATCTTCCATCAGGTTTTCCCAGCTAGACGCCTGTGAACAGTAATTCCTCTCAGATTAGCTGTTAGCTCGTAGCCGCTGATCAGCTCTTAGCGTCCTCCGGCTAACCTCGAGCCTCCTGGCTTAGCTAGCGACCCACCGGAGCTCTGACTGTGCTCTTCCCCTTCGAATCTTGAGCATTCTCTCTTGACCACCTGTGAATCTTCAATCAGGATTTCCCGGCTAGACGCCGGTTTAGCTGTTAGCTTGTAGCCGCCGATCAGCTGTTAGCCTCTGTGGGCTAGCGGCTCGCTAGCTAGCAGCAGCCTGCTCCCACTGCTTCCTCGCGCAGCTAACATGGAGCTCCTAAAATACTCGCCCCAGCAGCTTCTCAACCTCATCTCTTTCTCCCCTCCAACCTGTCTTACAGACATTAAATCCCTTGGCCTTCTGCATCGTCCTTGTTATATCCACAGAGCACAGAAACAAAAGTTTGTTTACTCCAGCCATGCCGTCCCCACAGTCCAGTCGGACCGGCGCCCTGCCCACTCTCGACGACGTCATCACAACAAACCACACGTACAGCTCAGTAACCTGAAACCTCTCAGATGCACTAACGTCCCTCCCACTCCCCTCTGCTTATCATCTTCAAAAATTTCCACAACATTTATCCTGCAAAATGCCCGGTCTATAAACAATAAAGCCCACCTCATCCATGACATCATCACAGACAGGAAAGTAGACTTCTTATGTCTGACTGAAACCTGGCAAAGCCCAAACGACTACTTCACACTAAATCAAGCAACCCCACCTGGCTATGTGTATATCCAAAAACCTCGCACCACTGGTCGCGGTGGGGGGGCTGGCCGTGATATATAGAGAAGATTTCCAGGTTAAGGAGCTACCAGCACCCAACACCTCAGCTCTCGAGTGTCTAATCATCTCTCTCACTGGATCAGCTCCGCTTCAGATCGTCCTCATCTACTAGCCTCCCAAAGCAACTACCACCTTCCTGTCTGACCTGTCTGAGCGCCTCACCTCTGTCTGCTCCAGGTCTTCTTCCATACTTCTCCTTGGAGACTTCAATATCCACGTTGACTCCACCAGCTGCACACTCACCTCTGAATTTCTATCACTACTGGATTGCTTCAACATCACACAGCATGTCCAAGGACCCACCCACTCCAAAGGTCACACACTGGATCTTGTGTGCTCCACTGGTCTCACCCCATTCATTCCACAATGCCTGGACCTAGCCATCTCAGATCACCATGCTGTTTTCTTCTCTATCCCCACCCCCCTCCCCAGACAGCTTACAAAACGCAACATTACTTTCCGTAACCTCAAATCAATAAGCATCCCAGCCCTCAAGAACATGTTAGCTACCAACCTGACCACTACACACCCTATAACCACAGTTGATGCCCTGGCGAATCACTACAATACAGCACTATCCCTCAGACTGGATTCTCTCGCCCCTCTGAAGACTCGCTCAGTCTCCTTTACCCACCCAGCCCCCTGGTACACTGCTGAACTCTGCTCCATGAAGGCTTCTGGCCGACAGCTGGAGAGACTTTCTAAAAAATCTGGCCTCACCATCCATCTGTAGGCCTATAAAGAGCATGTGCACTCCTACAAAGAAGCTCTCTCCAGAGCAAAGTCCAGCTACTACTCATCTCTCATCAGTGACCAGCAAAACCATCCCTGGATGCTCTTCTCCACAATAAATTGCCTTCACCACCCCATTGACAACCTTCATCCCCCAGCCACTTTCGACCGCTGCACTAGGCACCTGCAGTTTTTCCAGGATAAAGTTGCCTCCATCCAGCAGCAACTTTCATCTGGACCTCCACCTCAGGATTTCACTTCACACCAGGACACCGCTCCTCCGCCTCACTGCCGTCTTTCCTGCTTCACACCTGTGGACACTCTCCAAGTGGCTGAATGGGTCAAGAAGGCCAAGTCATCCACCTGCTCCCTTGACCCCATGCCCACACCACTGGTGAAAGCATCTCTGTCTGTTCTGTGCCCCATCATGGTAGACATCATCAATACCTCATTATCATCTGGAATTGTCCTCTCATCCTTCAACACTGTCTCAGTAACCCCCATCATCAAGAAGCCTGGGTCAGACCCAGAGGACCTCTCCAACTATCGACCGATCTCCAACCTTCCCTTCATCAGCAAAATTCTCGAAAAAGCAGGTGCTGCCCAACTCCATGAACCTCTTCAATCAGGATTTCGCACTCACCACAGCACTGAGACTGCCCTTATCAAAATAACCAATGACCTCCTCACAGCTGCAGATTCTGGACACATCAGCCTCCTCATTCTCCTTGACCTAACCGCACAATATCCCACACCATCCTCCTTGACCGCCTGTCTCACCACCTTGGCATCACTGGTGCAGCTCTCTCCTGGCTTCACTCATATCTCTCACAAAGAAAACAGTTTGTTACCATCGGCACCTCTCACTCATCCCCCGCCCCAGTTAACCAGGGCGTGCCTCAAGGCTCTGTTCTTGGACCTCTCCTTTTCACCATCTACATGCTTCCCCCTGGACAGATTATTCACAAACACGGTCCCAGCTTTCACTCTTATGCAGATGACACCTAACTCTATCTCAGCACCAAACCATCCACTCAGCTCCCTCCCCACTCCCTGGTAAACTGCCTCCACGACATTAAAAGCCTGGATGACCTCTAACCAACTCAAACTCAACAGCAACAAAACAGAGCTCATGGTGGTGGCCCCCAAAGCGCTGCTGCAGAAGGTTGGAGATCTCATGCTCGATGTGGACGGGACCTCCATCTGTCCGTCCTCCGAGGTCCGAAACCTGGGGTCATCCTGGACTCCACCCTCTCCTTCCAGTCCCACATAAAGTCTGTCACCAAATCTGCCTTCTATCATCTCAAGAACATCTCCAGACTCCGACCATCACTCCCTGATTCTGTGGCTGAAACACTCATTCATGCTTTCATAACCTCCCGCCTGGACTACTGTAATGGAGTCCTGTCTGGAGTTCCCAGCAAAACCCTGGACAGGTTTCAGTACGTCGAGAACTCTGCAGCTAGAGTTCTCACCCGCACTAGACCCTGGCAACTTATCACTCCGACCCTCATCCACCTCCACTGGCTCCCTATCAAGTCCCGTATCAACTACAAAGTCCTCCTCCTCACATACAAATCTCTCCATGCTCTGACTCCCCAGTACCTTTCTGATCCCCTCCATCCATGCACACCATCCCGCAACCTTCGATCTTCAAACATCGGCCTACTTTCCATGCCCAAAACCAAACTCCAAACCTATGGAGACAGAGCCTTCAGTGCTGCAGCTCCCACCCTCTGGAACACTCTTCCTGCAGACATTCGTAGCGCTCCATCTCTGGACATTTTCAAAAAACGTCTCAAGCACCACCTGTTCACCACAGCCTACAGTCTTCACTAAACCACCCCTTACACTCATCCTACCCCTCACATAGTTTGTCCATGTATATGTGTTCCTGTAAAGCATCCTTGGGTTTCTTGAAAGGCGCTATATAAATTCAAGATAATATTATTATTATTATTATTATTATTATTATTATTATTATTATTAAACATTTCTTCACCCAAATAAACTGAATAGGCTGGTCCGTCATTAATGACAGCAGGTTAAGTTTATCCTCTCTCTTCCTCAGCACATGTTTTTCACCTTGCAGTTCCATGAGATGACTAATGGTCTGGACCACTCCACATTTCTCTGCTTCTCCAAATTTCACTCTCATCTCAGGCAATGTTCCCTCTAATTTTCAAAACTCCTGAGCAGACATTCGACTTCCCTGAGCCTCTACTTCATCAACTGTGGGCGACATCTGACACGTATGTTACATCCACACGGCAGCGCCATGGCATCACCTCTCCAACCCCAAATATCATTACAAGTGGTTATAATTAAAATGATTAATAATCACTGTTCAAGTCATGAAATTCACCTTTCATTCACTCACAAGCCACTCTCAGTTTTAGCTAGCCACAATTTTGATGTCTGAAAATCCTGTTTAATATAATCAAGGTTTACATTTAAAGGATTTACAATCCTTTGAAATGTAAAAGTAAACTGTAATTCTAACTTACAAGTATTTGTCCTTGGGTGAAAGCAGACATTACCAAAGTTTGTAGCTTCATACAAAAAGGCAGGAAGCTTAATGATGGATGAGACAAAACACATGCTCTGTTCTAATGCTTCATCAACCTAATCAGAGTCAGGTCTCCTAAAGGATTTCTACCTGCACAGGATAAACAGCACATTACAGAGAAGTCACACTGTTAGAAACATCAGGGCTTAAATCCTTTTGTTATCCAAATCTTTCCTGGTATCATTGTAGATCATTTTAGCCAGATAAATTCTTAAAAGCACCATATTTACATAAAAAAGATATCCATTTAATGTTAAAAGTTTATTTATAATTGTTTATTTAAATAATAGATTATTTGAATGTGTTAAACAAGGTTAACATGTGGAAAAGATCTAATCAGCTGATTTAACTCTCATTACTGTAATAAGTAAAATGATAAAAACAGAGACATTTGCAGCTTTACTCTTTTCAGCTGAGGTCTATTTAACTCTATTCCCTCTATTCCTGAAGTTTTCTATTCCTGGCTCCGGTCTGCCTGTTTCTCACTGCCCTGCTGATCAGTTATTAGGATGTTAAACATTTTATGATGTTCTTCATCGGTCAATCATCAATACACAGTAAATCTATAATATGTCCTGCAACGTGGCACGTATCAAAGGTTTTGAAATGAGCTCATATTCTGGTGTTACTGATGATACATAAGGGTGTATCATCATGATAAAATTGAGAAGTGGAATTTAAATAAAACTAGATCAAAATTGCAATTTCAGCTGAAATTGTGTGGGGATGCTGAGAGCTGAATTGCAGAAAACCGCTGAAAATAGCCATAGAGCACAAAATTGCTGAAAATAGCATAAAATTGTTGAAAATAGTATACAAATTGCTGAAAGTGGCCTTAAAAGTTGAAATAAGCCTAAAAAGAGCTGAAAGTAGCCTAGAAATAGCTGAATATTGCAAAAAAAAATAGCTGAAAATACCATTTTCATAAAAATAGCCAAAGTAGCCTAAAACTAGCTGACAGTAGCTTAAAAAAGCTCAAAGTAGCCCAAAAATAGCTGAAAATAGCATAAGATTAGCTGAAAGTAGCCTTAAATAGCTCAAAGTAGCATAAGAATATCTTACAGTAGCCTAAAAATTGCTGAAAGTAGCATAAAATAGCTTTAAATAGCATACGATTAGTTCAAAGTAGCCTAAAATAGCTAAAAGTATCAATAAATAGCTGAAAGTAGCATGAAAATAGCATAAATATAGCTTAAAGTAGCCTAAAATAGCTGAAAATAGCATAAGATTAGCTGAAAGTAGCCTTAAATAGCTCAAAGTAGCCTTTAAAATGAAATGGGTTCAAAAGTAGGAAAAGGTGGTATTTAATGGCAAAAGGTAGCTTAAATGGGTGAAAAGTGGCAAAAATGGTGAAAAGGGGCAAAAAATAGGATATAGTGGCAAAAACAGGCAAGAAAGAGAAAGCAAGTGGTATTTAAATGCAACAGGTGGCTTCAATGGGTGACAAATGGCATAAAAAATGGTGAAAAGGAGCAACTATGGGAGCTATGTGGAGCTACATGTATGTGATAGTTAAGGGGAGTTAATCTGTGTGTCTGTGGGCTCCGAGGTTGCTATGGTGATCAAAGTCTGCATGACATCATCGTTTATTACGTCACAGCTGAGATCAAAACATAATTCCACACCTGTGACAGGTTCTGTTAAAAGTGCTCAGAAAACTGAGTTAAGTGGCATGCACATGCACTCAAACACAGTCAATTTAAGCTGTTGTTGTGAAAGCTAGCAGAAAACCAAAGGTACCATGAGAATCAGCAGAAGTTGATGAACGCGGTGATATGTTTTTTATGCGTGGAAAGCAAAAAATCATCCTTCCATTGTAAGTTAAAAAAGGATTCTGAAAGCTCAGTCAGGGATCTGTGTCCAAAATTATATTGCTGCAGATGGAAGTGCTGACTGGTATCAGTCACGCTTTGAAGATCACTGTGCCAAAACCGTTGATCCCATTGACCTCAATTTTTTGTGAGCAAGAGGAGAAGTGTATCTACGTTTTGCTGTTAAAATTATGTCACTGGAGCCAATATTTTTCTCAGGAGCGCAGTTTGTTCGGAAGGGCTGCCTCTAGTTTTTAAGAGTCTATTCTCACTCTGGCGGTGATGTCATCACTCTAAGTCTCACTCTGAAACGTCTGAGAGAGCCAAACTCTTGATAAAGTTTGATCAGCAAAAAGCATGATAGTTGTGGTATCCCAGCTAAAGAGATTAGTTTAATTAGTAATCCTTCTTAAGCCACTCTCTGCTTAGCACACGTTAGATGCTATTACCTTTCAGATCCAGTAGATGGCGAGCTCACACCGTGTCAAGTTGAATGTTTACTCTTTGTTGGCAGAGTCAGAGTAAGCTGCAGTTAGCAAAAGTAGCCAGCCTCAAGAGAGCGGAATAACTCTTGTACCTGTCTCCATGAAACTCAAGTAAAAGTTCTAAAACTCATGAGATGTTGTGGACAGTACATCCTTCTGGCGATACAACATCTTTTTGGCGACAAGGATTAAGCTTCAAGGGGAGGAGGACAATGGAAAAAGGAGCTACCTGTGAGCCTGCTTGCTAACCGCTTCACCAAGCGAATCTGCATTTAACTGGGGATAAAGGACAGTGAGTAAACAGGAAATCATGGCTACTATTGGCACGCTAGCAGCGTTTGATATAAAAAATCAGACCTGGGAAGAGTATTGTGAAATACTAGATCAGTTTTATGCGGCCAATCAGATAGACGACGGAGACAGGCAGAGAGCTATTCTCATAAGTGTCGTGGGTGCATCGACGTACAGCTTGATGAGAAATCTGCTCAGCCCAGAGAAGCCTAAGGACAAATCCTACCAGCAGCTAGTACTCCTGTTAAAAAACCACTTTGATCCGAAGCCCAGTGAAATTGTACAGAGATACAAGTTTGACTCCCGGAGCCGTATGCCGAATGAAACGGTAATGGACTATGTGGCAGAGCTACGGCGGCTAGCCCAGGACTGCAACTACGGTGACACACTGCAGCAAATGTTGAGAGACAGGATTGTATGTGGGATTAATGATGACCGGATTCAGAGACGTCTTCTGGCAGAAGAGGGTCTAACGTTTGAAAAAGCTTTGTCAATCGCTGTAGCAGCGGAGACAGCAAACAAAAACGCCCAGGATCTGCAAAATCCAGGCACCACAGTGAAGTGTTTCAACGTGAGTAAAGGTCCACAGGAGACTCGTTCATTCAAAGGAACTAAAGTGTTTTGTTACAGATGCAAAGGAACCAAGCATACTGCCGCAGACTGTAAGTACAAACAAGAAAAATGTCATGCTTGTGATAAAGTGGGGCACATTGCTAGGGCATGTCGCAGCAAAAATGCTAACAACAAAGAAGGTAAAAGACCTGCAGGTGTTAAAAGTGATAAAAGGCAGGACCCCCACCGTTCACACAAAGTGCAGGAAAAACGGTCAGACAGCTCTGAAGAGGATGCATTCACACTAAAGTGCTTGAAGTTCAAATTAGGACGCATGAGTGATGTTTCCTTGAGATGAGTAGACCCATATACTGTTGACTTAAAGTTAAATGGAAAAGATGTTAATTTTGAGATAGACACTGGCTGCAGCCTTACAGTCGTCAATGAGCATGTCTTCAAAAAAGTGTGGGAAAATACAAAAAGCCCGCTTGTGAAGCCAGCTAAAATCAAGTTGGAAACATATACAGGTGACCCCGTTGAAGTGTTGGGAACAGCACAGGTCTGGGTGAGATACAAGCAGCAACGCAGAAAGCTACACCTGGTTGTAGTTAAAGGATATGGTCCCAGTTTGTTAGGACGAGGGTGGCTGGAAGAGCTACATCTCAGATGGAAAGAAATAAAAAACAGACACCAGCAGAACATGTGTCATCTCAGCACTAAAAAGCTAGACCCACGGCATACAAAGACTGAAACTAAAGAAATGCACAAGATGCAGACAGGGAAAACAACGCTACAACTGGTGTTAAGCAAACATGAACATGTGTTTAAAGATGAACTTGGCACTTTGAAAGGCACTAAGGCAACCATCCATGTTAAGCTCAATGCTGTACCACGATTCTTTCGCCCACGGTCTGTTCCTTATGCCATGCGCGCAAAGGTTGATGAAGAGTTAGACAGGCTGTTAAAAGAGGGCATAATAACACCCGTAAAATATGCTGAATGGGCAGCCCCTGTAGTCCCTATCTTGAAACCAACCGGAAGCGTGAGATTATGTGGAGACTATAAGCTAACTGTGAACACTGTTTCCTCTCTGGAACAATACCCCATACCACGAGTAGAAGACTTGTTTGCAGCACTGTCAGGAGGAACGCAGTTCACCAAATTGGATATGAGTCATGCATATCAACAGATACTCATGGATGAGGAGTCCAGGAAATATTTGACTGTTAACACGCACCGAGGCCTGTTCACATACAACAGACTGCCTTTTGGCGTGGCGTCTGCACCTGCCATATTTCAGAGAACTATGGAGAGTCTATTGAAAGGGATTCCTTTTGTCACAGTGTACCTTGATGATATCTTGGTGAGTGGTGTAGACGAAGCAGACCACCTAGAGAACCTGGACACTGTGTTGGCAAGGTTGGAAGAGGCAGGGTTGCGCTTAAAAAGAAACAAGTGCACCTTCTTACAAGAGCAAGTGGAGTATTTAGGTCACAGAGTAGACAGACAAGGACTTCACCCTGTAGAGAAGAAAGTAAAAGCCATCATGGAGGCTCCTGCGCCTACAAATGTCACAGAACTAAAGTCATACCTGGGGTTGCTAAACTACTATAACAAATTCCTTCCTAACCTAGCAACATTGTTGGCTCCTCTGCATGAACTCCTCCGACAAGATGTGAAATGGACATGGAAACAAAAGCAGGAAGAAGCTTTCCAGAGATCCAAAGCCCTGCTTCACTCTGCACAAGTTTTGGTTCATTACTCTGCAGATAGAGAACTAATTCTGTCATGTGATGCTTCACCTTATGGCGTAGGTGCTGTTTTGTCACATGTGATGGAAGATGGAAGTGAGAAGCCACTGGGGTTCATGTCACGCACGCTTTCACCTGCTGAGACAAGGTATTCACAGCTTGACAAAGAAGGTCTGGCAGTCATATTTGGCATCCAGAGGTTTCACAAGTACCTTTATGGACGACCTTTCACCATTTATACTGACCATAAGCCGCTGATTTCCCTGTTTAATGAAAAGAAACCCATCCCACAAATGGGTTCCCCAAGAGTTCAGAGATGGGCTGTGCATCTGAGTGCTTACGAGTACAAAATAGTGTACAAGCCAGGAAAACAACATGCAAATGCAGACGCGCTCAGCAGACTGCCTATGTTTGAAGATCTGCCAGCTAAAGAAACAACTGAGCAAGTCTTGATGATGGATTTATTGGATGACACGCTTGTGGACATGTCCCAACTAAAGCGCTGGACAGCCAAAGATGTGGTACTGTCCCAAGTGCATGAACACATACTGAGAGGATGGCCGGCAAATTGTGATACTGAACTAAAGCCGTATCATCAACGGAGATTGGAGTTAAGTGTTAGGGACGGTTGTGTGCTCTGGGGAGCCAGAGTCATCATACCTAAAAGAGGGAGGGGCCAGATATTAAAGTTACTGCATCAAGCACATTCAGGCATGTCAAGAATGAAAGGACTGGCAAGATCCTATGTCTGGTGGCCAGGCATGGACCAGGACATAGAGAGAGAAGTGCTGTCATGTAAAGAGTGTCAAACAAATCAAAAGTCACCACCCTCCGCGCCATTACACCCCTGGGATTGGCCAGAGGCACCTTGGTCAAGAATTCATGTTGACTCTGCAGGACCTTTCCTTGGTGAGATGTTTTTAGTCATAGTGGATGCCCACTCAAAGTGGATGGACATTTATCCCATGAAAACATCCACATCGCAGGCTACCATTGAAAAACTGAGACAGAGTTTCAGTGTGTTTGGTCTTCCAAAGATGTTAGTGTCAGACAACGGAACCTGTTTCACCAGTGCAGACTTTGAGTCATTTATGAAGCAAAATGGTATCAGGCATGTGAGGTCAGCACCATTCCACCCGTCTTCAAATGGACTGGCTGAGAGGGCAGTTCAGACCTTCAAGGAGGGAATGAAAAAGATGAAAGGCGGAACATTGCAAACCAAACTGTCAAGATTCCTGTTTAGTTATCGCATCACACCCCATGCGACGACCGGAGTGTCACCCGCAGAACTGATGATGTCACGGAGACTCAGATCAACTTTGGACCTGCTCATACCAGATGTAAAATCAAAGGTTCAACGAAAGCAACTGAAACAGAAACAAACACATGACACAAACAGAAAACTGAGATGTTTTGAGCCAGGAGATGATGGCGATACAACAATAGTTCAAAAAGTATAAATAGTATAAAATAGTATTAGCAATAGCTCGCAAAACTCAGCACAAGAAGCTGAAGAGTATGAGAGTAAAATAGTGAAAATAGCCCAAGGAGTGCCAAAGTTATGAGTAGTGGAAAAAGGGCAGATTTAGTGAAATTTTGCCATCTGTTTAACATTGTTAAAGTTAAATATTTTAAAAATTATAAATGTTAGAAATGAGAAAAGTCATAGCAGTCGAATTTTTGAAGTTTAAACGGTGTCGATACGACAAGTATGAAGGAGTAGATAGCCGGCGCGGAAGAAGTTTAATAAAGAAAATGGCCGACGTGGATATCAATAGTGGGGATGCTGATTTTCTCCTCTGCAGAAAGAAGCCTCGGGTCCACATCACCGACACATTAGCTTGTGTTTGTCTGTCTGTGAGTGGCGTTAGTGTTTGCGCCGCTGTGTGAATGGCATGAAGCCAAAAGTGTCTGCGCAAAGACGCACGACAGACGCATGAACAGACTCGGCTGCATGACAGTCATTGAAACAAGCCTCAAATTCACACACACTGGCACTAAGAGCCAAGCACAGATCGAGGGAGGTGGAGTTTGTGACGCTGATAAATTTAGCTCACCAAAGACGGTCACTGAAGAACCCTCTGTGGCTGAAATCCACCCTCATTCGGCTGCCATCAATATCAGGCTCTGCCATCAGTGTGTCGGCTGAATGATGTGATAGCCACACTGTTCATCTCTCACATATGAGGCCCCCATGCAGGTAGAAACCCTAGGCTACAGTACCAGCAAGCCTGCGCGTTAATGCGCCTTTGATCACAGCGCATATTAGAAAAAAAGACAGTGAAAACTCGTCAGGGATATTTTAGTGGGCAACTCTTTTTCTTCTGCGCAGAGAGGTGGAGAGCAGTGCGCAATTGCGCAATAAACTCCTTAGAGGGAACAGTTTCTAGGCGTATTCAGATTACTTCCTGCGTGCAGTTCAAAATTAAAGCTGTCGGTGTGTTTGACATGCTGTTTGAGGATTCTTCGGTTTTTTTGTTCTCTCTGAATTTTTTTACCGAGGTCCGGACCTCGGTGACCTCATAGCTGGCTACGGCCATGACAGCAACGGCACACTGTTTTTAACATATGGAAAAAAATAAAAATAAAACAAAAAAATAAAATAGATTCCCCGGTATCACTGCGACGGCATACTGTTTTCAACATTAAAATAAAATTAAAAAAAAAACAAAACTTGATCTCATAATTTTCACATTTTGATTCCAATAATGTTTAACTTAATTATGGTGTTAAAAGGAATGATATAGTCACAATTGAATTATAAATATAATTATTTAAAATCTTTACCTCATAATTATGACGTCTATTTCACAATTATGACTGTCTTATAATTTTGGCTTTTTGTTTTATGATTTTGACTTTAATCTCATGAATCTGATAATGTTGGCTACCCATACATTTTTACCTATCTTCTCTTATTTTAGATTTAAATCTCATCGTTTTGAGAAACTATGTCATAATAATGACTTTTACTTATAAATCTGACTTTCGTCTCATTATTGATTTTTCCTCATAATTTCAATTTTTATCGAATAACCAGTTACTGTCTGCCAACTGATAGTTTTTAAGCCTCCTTCTCCAAACGATTCGCCAGTTCCGGCAGCATGAGAGCATCTGTTGGCTGGAATGTTATGAATTAAAAAAAGATAAACAAAAGATAAACCCCCCCTGCTGGTGCTATATTTTCGCCACAGTGTGTTTAGTCCAGTGGTATCGTTACTTGCCCGCAACCCGAAGGTACCGAGTTCGCAACTCAGTGGCTCCACGGGGGAGCTAGGAAGCGTACTCGTGCGCGCCGGGAGGTTCGCCGGCTGGAGTGCGGTAGAGTCCAGCACGTGCTGTAGATTCCCCCGGTATCACTGCGACGGCATACTGTTTTTAACATTTGGAAAAAAAAAACTTAATCTCATAATTTTTACATTTGATTCCAATAATGTTTAATTTAATTATGGTGTTAAAGGAATGAGATAGTCACAATTGTATTATATATATAATTTTTTAAAATCTTTACCTCATAAAGATGACATCTATTTCACAATTATGACTGTCTTATAATTTTGGCTTTTTGTTTATGATTTTGACTTAAACTCATGAATCTGATAATGTAGGCTACCCATTCATTTTTACCTATTCTCTCTTATTTTTGATTTAAATCTCATCGTTTTGAGAAACTATGTCATAATAATGACTTTTTACTTATTAATTCTGACTTTTGTCTCATTATTGACTTTTCCTCATAATTTCAATTTTTATCGAATAACGAGTTACTGTCTGCCAACTGATAGTTTTTAAGTCTCCTTCTCCAAACGATTCGCCAGTTCCGGCAGCATGAGAGCATCTGTTGGCTGGAATGTTATGAATTAAAAAAAGATAAACAAAAGATAAACCCCCCCTGCTAACACTTTATCTTCGCCACAGTATGTTTAGTTCAGTGGTATCGTTACTTGCCCGCAACCCGAAGGTACCGAGTTCGCAACTCAGTGGCTCCACGGGGGAGCTAGGAAGCGTACTCGTGCGCGCCGGGAGGTTCGCCGGCTGGAGTGCGGTAGAGTCCAGCACATGCTGTAGATTCCCCCGGTATCACTGCGACGGCATACTGTTTTTAACATTTGGAAAAAAAAAAAAAAACCTTGATCTCATAGTTTTCACATTTTGATTCCAGTAATGTTTAACTTAAGTATGGTGTAAAAGGAAGAGTCACAATTTCATTTTATATATATATATATTAATCGTTACCTCATTATTATGACGTCTATTTCACAATTATGACATGACTGTCTTATAATTTTGGCTTTAATCTCATGAATCTGATAATGTAGGCTACCCATTCATTTTTACCTATTCTCTCTTATTTTTGATTCAAATCGCATCGTTTTGAGAAACTATGTTATATTAATGATTTTTTTACTTAATAATTATGACTTTGTCTCATTATTGACTTTTCCTCATAATTTCAATTGTTATCGAATAACCAGTTACTGTCTGCCAACTGAGAGTTTTTAAGTCTCCTTCTCCAAACGATTCGCCAGTTCCCGCAGCATGAGAGCATCTGTTGGCTGGAATGTTATGAATTAAAAAAAATAAACAGAGATAAACCCCCCCTGCTGGTGCTATATTTTCACCACAGTATGTTTAGTCCAGTGGTATCGTTACTTGCCCGCAACCCGAAGGTACCGAGTTCGCAACTCAGTGGCTCCACGGGGGAGCTAGGAAGCGTACTCGTGCGCGCCGGGAGGTTCGCCGGCTGGAGTGCGGTAGAGTCCAGCACGTGCTGTAGATTCCCCCGGTATCACTACGACGGCATACTGTTTTTAACATTTGGAAAAAAAAACCTTGATCTCATAATTTTCACATTTTGATTCCAGTAATGTAAAAGGAATGAGACAGTCACAATTGAATCATATGTAGGCGATCTGAGGGGGATGAGGGAGGATGGCGTCCCCCTTGTTAGCAAAATGACCAAAATGCGTCCCCTTTGTTATCCTGCCATCCCCCATCTGTCAGAGCAGAACAGGGATGCTTAGTTGAGGATGTTCTGCCTGACTCATTGATCCTTTACAGGGTTTCCCATTTATGTATTAAACTGGAGCGGATCGCCAGTGTTTAATTAGCCCCCCACGGTTTTCACGTCGGCATTCCAGCAAAACTTGTAGTGTCCCATGGATACACAGCCTGTTCAATGCGCTGATGCTGCGCCGTTACCCCGCCTCCCCCTCTCCTCCTGGGTGGACAGTGAAGCTCGGAGTTTGACACCGTAGGCCAGTGATAACTTACTCAACCCGCGGCTCTCGAGCCGCATGTGGCTCTTTAGTGACCAGTTGCGGCTCTTTTAAGGCTTACTATTTCATAATCCTCCCGAAATCCTCTATAAAGGTGAAAACTGTCAACAGTAAAGACTCTTTGCAATAAGTCATATCAATAAATCTAAGTCCACACAAAGAAGACAGACTTTAACTGCCAAATTAAAATGAAAACTTAGTCACAATTATTAATAATATTAATATATTATTATTAATTAATAATTATTAATATATATTATTACTGTCGGGTGCGCGCTGGACGGAGTGGGGGGCGACCAAGAGCGCAGAGGAAGTCCGCTGACGGCGCGTCTCTTCAGTAAGTTCATTCATAGAGGTGTGCTGTCTGGTGGTCAAAGTGGAGCTTCTAATGCCCTCCTTTAACACATTTCTTCAGTCACTTCCTGGCGATGCTCTCCCATACTTGTATTTGATGATGACTTTTGCGATGCGCATCATTATCAACGAGCCAAACACACACGGATCACATTTTGAAATCATGAGTACAACTTGTCCAAAGGTGGGTGTTTTATTTGATCTTAAACATACTGATGATAAATACTGTCAAAAAGGCAGAAACAGAAAAATGAATGAAACAAACTGGCAAAACAGAACAATTTGTGAGGGGGAGCTGCAGGTGTGAGGCAGGGCCAGTTTTAGCCATTTGGAGGCCCAGGGCAAAGACCAATATGGGGACCCTCCCCCTTTAGCTAACAGCAATAATAATGAGAGGAAAAAAAATAGAAAGCATAACTTTAAGTTAACAGAGTCACAGAACTACAGTAAATGTCCAAAATAAGAAATAGAAATACCCAAACAGACACCCATAATTCACCAGCTCTTTGAAAAGCTTCTCATAGCTCTAAGTCGGCACATTCTGATATTTAAAAAAAACTTTAGTCCAGATGGAACTTACGCAAATAAAAACATGCTTATTATCTGTGAAATATCCTTTCTTCTGACACTGTACAGACATTTTTATGTAGCCTATTTCATCCCATTTACATGGTGGTGGGTGTGTGTGTGTGTGTGACCATAACCAAATGTTTCTATTGAAAAATGAAGCACTTGAAATATGAAATGTAAAGAAACGTTTTTTTTTTTTTTTTTTTTTTCCAGGCACACATTAGCAGCCCACTGAAAATGGCTTCACAACCAACGTCTGGGTCCAACCCACTAGTAAAGAATCAAAGGCCTAGACTGAATGAAATAACAATGATTAACTGAATGGATAGTTAATAGTTATAAAGAGATATAATAGATATAAATATATCTTTAATCCCTACTTTGTTTTCAATCTCCTTAGAAATCTTCTAAAAATGATAGAAATCACTAGTTTAGTTCAAATGCAGGGGAAGGAAAGAAAGAGATACAACACTTTGTTTCTGTTTCACAATTAAAGTTTTAGGTATCTTTTCTTAACATGAGATTTTACTTTTAAGACATCTTTTCTTTTTGATTTCTAATTTACCAAAACTAGACTAAAAGGGACTAATGTTTGACTAAAATGAAAAGGCATTTTAATCCAAAGACTAAGACTCAGAATTAATTTTAAATAGTCGCTAAAATTTTAACTGACAGAACAGCCCCCAGGAATAAAGATCAGTTTCAAAATATCAACTAGGCTGCATTTTGCAACTAATGCAATTTTTTCTAATTGTTAACAAAAAGTTCTCATCCCAATAAGTGTAATTATTCAAGTTTCTCAGGAACTCAGTTTCTCAGTTAACCTGCTTACATTAACGTCTTGTAGCAATCCCACGATGGACCTGCAACCAGTACACATCACATTTGTTGAGCTGTAAAGAGGGAAAAGCATTTATGACACAGCCTTAAGTTTGTGTGTACACTATCTCAGCGTGAATGCAAAACAATCTAAGGGAAACAACAAGAGAGTAAACAAGATGATGTGAAAACATTCTCAGTGCATAATCACAGATTTTCTGTCTTCTTCTATCATCAGTTGGAAGACAATACCAGAGTGGTTATTAAAGATGGCAGCATCCCTTGCCCAATGATCAGAGAGGTGGAAGAAGCAGCATCTTAGGTGGATGAGTTTGTAAGTGGGCCATATTGCTTTGAGACTGACAGAAGCAGTCTTAACTGCTTTGAGGTCAGCCCCACTGTCAGACACAGGACCTGAACATCTCACATTTTCTATCCTACCTCATATTTGTAACCTAAATGGCTAACGGACAGAAGACTACACTGTAACTGGGGCAGGAATATTACTGTTTTTGCTGTTGTGTCACTCTGTGGAAATATATGGTGGACAGGTTGAAACTGAAATTTATTAGTAATGTATAAAAAAGAGCAAAATGGGCATACAAACAATAAATAAATCAAAATTACTTTCACCAAATAAACAACAGTGCAATACAAGAGTCTGAGATGCAATAATTTTCTTTACATATCCCAAAAGGTTATTAATCTACACTAAATAAAGTCACATTTGAAGTTGATACCTAACGTTTCATATTTTAAGTCGTCCAGCGTGACTAACAGAAGTTAATAAAAACTGAACAAGTCAAGGTTTTTCTGAGTTTATAAGTGATGAGCTTTAAACAGAGAATGACTTCTGGATTTTGCTATAACGTCTGCATGTACATTTTTTATTTTGTTTTTGTATTTGGTTTTAAAAACAATGGAATAACATTTTGAATCAGTCATTAATATTTAGCATGCCAATGTCAAAAGGTGTACACAACTTTATTCTAAAAAAATCAGTTATGTTCTGAATAGATTCCTTATCTTTTTGCAGGAAAAATACAAAACTGATACTTGCATAAAAATAACTTAAACTACATATTTGTTTTCCACATTTATGTCTGTCTATTGCCATAATTTCTAAGTTTGTTAATTACTACCACCTTTTGGAAAGGCAAAAAAAAGGAATATGATCTAATTTTTTTAAAGGATATTTACTCAGCTTCCATAATTAAGTAAAATTTTAAGGAAGTTTATCTTTACTTGATTCTGTTGTTCATAACTTTATGCTTCTACTCTTCCCTATTTTAGAGTATATATATTTCACTACATTTATTCTACAGTTTATCAACAAGTTATTGTGAGATCAAATGAACCTTGTGTTTTGAGCTTTGCACTTTAATTCTGCGAACCAGAGTTGTATTTCTGTGATGCTGAAATTAAGGCTCACTTCTAACAATTGACCATTGTAAGGTGTATATTTTCTGCATTTTAAATGATTTAGTTCAATCAGGATCTACAAAATATATTTCACTTCTGTAAAGTCTCTTATAAGGCAGCAATGTTGCATAAGAAAAATAAATGAATTGTTCTTTATTAAATTCATATATAGGATACGAGTTTTGAATTGTGGTGGTTTTAAATGGATTTCTGCTTTGCTTTATAAAAAACAATAAAATTAATGCAAAGATTAAGTTTTTGTGATTCATTTCAACACTACTTGTCTCTCCGCAGAGTATTTGTTAAACTAATGACAAAAGACAAACATTCACAGGAGAACAATGTAGTGACTGCAGTCTGGATTCATTAATCGAGATTAACAGCCTTTTTGTTCAATCCAATGATGAAAGAAAGTTTGGAACAATTGCTTAGAATTTAAAAAAGAGTGCTTCAGTACATAGAAGTGGGCTTATACAGTATTTTAGTGTATTTGCTAACTTGAAAATGACAAGTGCTGGTGAGTTTCAGTCCGTGGGCTGTGCTGATGATACTACGCTGCCATCACATGGTCATGTCTGACAGGTGCACCTCCATTCACCAGGTAGCAACAAAACATAATGTTCCAACTTTTCCTGTGCTTAAGTAGCACATTTCCTTCTTTTCCCTTTCTTTACTTCTGTGGAGAAAACACAAGAAAATCGTGTTAATAACAGCCATGTACACATTAAAGGCTATGGGGAAAGTGTAAAAAGAGATGAAAACTCACTTACAGAAGCATTGTTGGTGCCACCGTGAGAAACTGTGGCAGTTTCAGTTACTTCTTCTGTTTGCTCTGCAGGTTTTGCAGCCCGTAACAGGTATTTGGGTACATGCTGTGATAAAGAAAAAACAAAATCTTAACTGTATGGAATATCAAAAATATAGCTAATAATAGATTTACATAAAAACCAAAGGCCAAATAACAATTTCCATTATTTGGCTGCTTGAGGCTTTAATTAAGTCTTAATTTTCCACAAACCTGCATGAATATGTGAATGTATGTTGCACTGAATAATTAAGTCATCACCTTTATTTGTTTTAATCAATAGATAGGATGGATAAATAGTGCATCAATAATATCATACATTATACATTATGTTTGCAGTGTAAGGCTTCAATAGGGAGAAAGGTCAAGACTTGGAGTGGAAATGTTCTTTTGAAGGCACTAAAAGTCAACAACAATATGAATTTGTGAAAAGAAATAGAGTTATTGTTCTTTATGTATCAGGGAAAAATAAATGCTCATATTAATACATTTTGTTACTCAATTGCTTTTTTTATGTGCTTCACAGCAGGTTCTCCTGGCTTCAGCTGTCTGTGCACTGCCTCCATAAGTTTACATATAATTTACTTTTAAATGGAAAAAATAACAAGGTCTTAATCCTAAGGATGTGACATAAACCAGCTCCAAATACACTTTTCATACTTATTAGCATTGCTGCTGCCCTGCTTGTGTCTAGTGGTCTGACCCTATTAGATGTTGCATTCCATTTGCTCAAATGTCCACTCTGACTCAAGGATGAAATTAACAGTGTTTATTTCATCGACTAAAACTATGACTAAAATTGTTCATCGACAGCCTTTTTTCCATGACAAAAACTAGACTAAGACTAACAAAAATAAGCTTAGATCTGCGATGACTGAAACTAAGTTTAATTTTTCGTCAAAATGATTAAAACTAGACTAAAATGTATTTTTCGTCGATATTTGACATTCTAAATCCATGATATTTCTCTACTGTGGGTAAATCTGTCACAAAACAATGCATTTGTAGCTATTCTGCCTCTCAACTGTAGAAAGCAGGGACCCCAGGTTTGGTAGGGTGTATGGACACACTTCCATGATTTGGTACCAGATTTAGGCAAAAAAAATAAATGCTTGGACCAAAAGTAAAGACTAAAATGTGAGAACTTTTTACGGACTGAAACTAGGCTAAACTGTTTTGGGTTTTCATTGACTAAAACTAAACTAAAACTAGAAAGGGTAGAAATGACAAAAATGTGACAAAAACTAGAATGCATTTCATTTCAAGACTAAAACTAAGACTAAAATTAAAAATAGTTGCCAAAATTAACACTGGAACTTAATATATTTTGGAGATACAAGGTCAAGGTCACAGTGACCTTAAAAACTTGTGAGCACAATATTTCAAGTATTTATTGTGAAATTTTTGTGAAATGATGCTAGAAACCTACTCTTCAACGCATTTATCAATTTGACCTCCAAACACTAAAATAAATCTGTAATTCAAAGGTTAAAACAAAACTTGCGAGCAGCAATTGTTTACCTTATGGCCATATAGCCACCAGGTGGTAGTTCTAGTTCCTTTACTGTATTCAATCATTCATGTCTGACTAAAGCTCAATCCTTTTGATAAAGTCAATACAGATTATACAATTTCTGCAGATATTTAAAATCAATATTTTGGCTTTAAAATCTCCCTGTATCAGCTGTAAATATTGGCTGTACAAGCAAATAAGTTAGTGTAGTTTTAGGCTGGACCGACTGTCCTACTTCAGCTGAAGTCTTTTCTTAATTCATCATCATTCCTTACACCTAAAAGTGTGTTTAAGGACTGAAATGTGCTCATTTGTTCACCCTCAAACTTGAAATCGTGTTAAATCTTGGTGTCTGCACAGTATCGGCTGAAATTAATTTGTAAATATCAGCATATTGGATAGTAACAAAATTCCAATATCATGCATCTCTACTTATTTTCATTAATTTGCTCTATCCTTTTAAAATAAATAAGTATGGGCACCAGCGTGGCTCAGTGGCTAGGGCAGGCACCCTTTCCACCCTGCACTGTGAATGTTTACATGTTTTGTTCAATAAAAACATGAAAACATATCATTCTTTGCACGGTATTAGTTTAAGCAGACTGTGTTTGTCTATTGTTGTGACTTTGATGAAGATCAGAACACATTTGATGACCAATTTATGCAGAAATCCAAGAAATCTCAAAGGGTTCACATACTTTTTGTAGCGACTGTATTCATGGTCTTGGTGCATATTTGGTGCATGTCTTCCCTTATTCTCTCTTCCCTCATTTCCTGTCTCCCTTCTGCTGTCCAGTCAAATAACGGCAAAATGACTAAAAATTAATCTTTTTAAAAAAATCCCATCCAGACTAATACCACCCTGTTATTTGAGAGATAAGTTGTTTATAGGCATATACCCTATATTTGAAAAACTTTCAAAAGCATCAAAAATCAGAAAAATATTGAATTTTCTTTTAAAGGGTACTTAGCACTGACAACACATTTTTTAAGTAAGTAAAATTGATTTGATATAGCACCTTTCACAGAGCAAGTCATAAAGTGCTTTATAAAACAGCAAGAATACATACAATGAGCAAGAATAAAAGACAGAATTAGTGCAAGTATACAAAATTTACAACAAATGATCAAAAGCCAGTTTAAAAACATACGTTTTCAGCTGCTTTTTAAAAATCTCAATTGAAGCAGCAGAGCTTAAGTTAAAAGGGAGAGAGTTCCAAAGGGTCTGGGCCCCAGCCTCAAAGGCTCGATCCCTTTTGGTTTTAAGTCTGGCCCGAGGGATGACAAGTAGACCTTGCTCTGAGGACCTGAGCGTTCTGCTGGGGATGTAGGGATGGAGCAGGTCAGTTATATATTCAGGTGCTTGATTATGGAGGGCTTTATAAACAATAACCAGGGTCTTAAAGTGAATTCTGAATTTCACCGGAAGCCAGTGTCCATAAAGTGTAGAGAATATAAAACGGGTGTCGTGTGGGTTGATCTGCTGGACCCAGTTAATAGTCTAGCAGCAGCATTCTGTATCAACTCTAGACTGTCAAGAGAGGATTTATTGAGGCAGGTAAAGAGGAAATTACAATAATCTAGATGTGAAGAGATGAAAGCATGAATTAACATTTCTAACTAGGTGTGAGAGACAATTTTAGTTGAGCTATGTTTCTTAAATGAAAGAAACAAGAACGAGACAGTGATTTGATATGATGATCAAAAAACATTGATTGGTCAAAAATCAAACAAAGACTTCAGATTTGCTTTGACTGAGGAAGAAAGGGGTCCAATACACTGAATTACCTTGGATGCAGTGCTGTCTGGGGCAATAAGGATCTCTGTTTTTTGTTGATGTGAAGGAAATATCAGCATATTGGATAGTGACAAAAATCCAATATCATGCATCTCTACTTATTTTTATTAATTTGCTCTATCCAACTGAGAACTTTTAATTCTTCACTTTGTGCTCACTGGTAGATAAACTGAAGAAGTGTGATGTTGAACTGACCGTGCAGATTTGTTTATTGTGGCATTTATTTATTTCATTACTAATTTAATAACCATATTTATATTAATGAACATTTGTATAGAATAGGATGCCATAGCTTTAAGAATGCAGGGAACTCCTGTTGTTTGATCATTAAAATAAAACTTAGGTCTAGTAGACAGATGCATATCACTACACATCTCCAACAGCTCCTATTCTTTCTGTACCTGAATAGTTTCAGCCTGCAGCACCAAAGGACTCCGAGAGTGACGTCTGTCTCGCCCTAGCAGCACCTGTCTCTCTCCTCTCCTGCTCTCGGGATCGTCTCATTATATTCTGTTTATGGTTGATTCTCAGATGTTTAACTATCTTAAAACTTAACTGTCTTCTCACACACATCACGTGCCGCGTCGTTGCTGTTTATGGTGCTGACGTACATCAACATATGACTGTGTTTTAGCACGTTGTAACCAGTGACGCTCTTATAGAGCCGTATTACGCATGTGACTGACAGGCGGAAGAAGAAGTAGTTCCTAGGAACTGGGAATCATTACAACAAATTGCGCTAGTATTTTTACTTTCCACTGTATTCCTGTTAATGTTAAACTATACATTTGTCCACATTTATTAAAATATCGAAATTTTTGTATGAGAATCGATTCTAGAACAGAAGTCTCTGGTATCGGAGGGATCGATATTTCAGTATCGATCCGCACATCACTTAACCTTGCAAAGCAGATGGATACGCCCGTTTCCTTGTTCTTCACTGGCGAATCCAAAGAAATCCATCTGGCATGTCAGGGTTACACATCACTCCCACAGGTGCCACGGCAGCTACCATTACCACAATTAAGCTTGCCCTTTGTTTGAAAAGGTAAATTGCGAATGCTACTTTTGGCTAACATAGGTAAACAAAGAAGAACCTTACGACAACAGTTGAATACATATAACCGCCATGTTGTTATTTCATGACATAACTTGATTTTATATGTGAAAGATATGTCCCTGGAGGTATAACAAGCTAAGACGTAAACAAAAGACTCTATAGGGACCAAATACGATGGGAACTGAAACATTTCTGTAAAAACGGTTGATAAGGGCTACTGTGATGATCACTTCCTTTTTACAGTTAGCTAATCTGCTAGCTAGCAGCCTCATGCTAAAAGACGGTAACGTTAGTCTTAATTTGAACAAGGTAACAGTATTGTAATGTGACGTGCAGGGATGGCAAGGCAAAATTCACAAATAGGCCTACTGTGGATCATTTGGACAAACATTAACAACAAATGTAAACCATAACCCCAGTTAATGCATCACAGCATATCTGTTGTAATTATATTAGGCTTAAAGCTTCCAGAAAGGATGTTGTGAGGCTTTGCTACCGTTAACCCATTAAGAAAGTGTCATTGTAGCATCGAATAACGTGAGCAAAAAATAACATTAAGCCCATTGGCTCAGCAAGCAGAACTGACTTTATCAAATGTTTAACGACGTAATTATCAATACATTATCTTACCTGTTGACTGTACAGCATTGCCTCGGCTGTCGGCTCAGGATGAGGCTGCTAAGGTGTGGTTGAGCTGGTAACGTCAGATCAGCGGCGCAGCGGCAGACTCTCTTTCTTGTAGTATTTTATTCTCATAATATAACGACTTTAATCCCGTAATATTACGAATATAATCTCGTAATATTACGACTTTTTCTCGTAATATTACGACTATAATCTCGTAATTTTACTTTTTTCTTGTAATATTACGACTTTAATCTTGTAATAAAATTGTTTGCAGTTTTTTTGTTAATTTGTGCAATAAAAAAGTTTGATGAAAATATTAAAAGTAAGAATGGTTTTGTAACAGAATAAATGCACAAAATTAGGCAATTATAAGGCTTCTCATAAAAACACTGAATGCGAAAGGGTTTTCATCACACTAACCATTATTTTTTGTGAAGTTAAGGTAAAATAAAGGGCTACAAAAGATCCTAAATAAAGAGCAGTTCGGGAGTCGAAAGAGTCGGTTCTTCTTTGGGAGCCTAGCCAAAAGATCCGGCTCTCTGAAAAGAGTCGAAATTCCCATCACTAGTGTCCTCCAACCGGACGGCACAATCCAGGAAGGCCAGACTGTCTTCTTCATGACTAAAGAATGAATTAATTCAACTGTTACAACAGTGGTTCTCAACTGGTCTAGCCGCAGGACCCAACAATATCTTGGATGACAAATCGCGACCCAAATTTCCAAAAATTATCAACAATGCAAATTTAGCGAATAAAAATGTGGCAATTAAGATCTTGGATGGCACAGAATTTATGACAGGAACAAGGGAGGAAAAAACGGACATGTTTTACAACCCCCTTTTCTCATGATAAAGTGTAGATTAGCCAATTATGCAGAGATCTGGAGAAATGTTTTCATTAACATGCTTAAAAGAGAAACATGAGTTGAAATATTGATAAATCATTAAAATGTACCCATTATCACAATTTAACAGAGTTAAATAAACAGTATGGTCGGATGTTCTTATTAGACTTTGCCACCATTTTTTTATTTCAGAAACACATTCATGACCAACTGAAAACTGTTCTGTGACCCACTTTTGGGTACCAAACTACCAGTTGAGAACCACTGTGTTAGAACATAAAAAACAGTACCTCAACACAGTTCACCGTGCAATCCGAAATTTATTTTCTATTCTAACTTTCTACACTTCTGCTTTTACAGACATTAGGTAACTGTAGCAGGTCTGAGTCCTCTGAGCACAGTTCTAGAGGTAAAAGAACTCTGAGTTCTTTATGAACTGATGGTGCCTGATCATCCTGGTTATTGCCAGTGATTTTCAAACTTCATTTAAATTGGCAGCATAGTCAAAATAATTCATAAACAAATCATCTGTAAAGAAATATTTGTATTTGTGTACAATACATTATAAAATGATTATAAAAATGCAAAGTACAGTTGTGGTTTAAGAAAAATGGGAATAAAGGAAAGGAAAATAATTGAACACAATCTTTTGAAACAGTTTTGAGCAAAATGTAAGAAATGCTGAAATAAAGGGAAAGAATTGCATAGGATTTTAATCATACTAAATGACACATACTCCCTCTTAACTACTTCATTTGTCTTTGCTTGTTGTATTATCTATCAAGAACTGACACTTATGGTAAAATGCAAGCACTGGTATTATTTCACCCGTGAGCTTTTATCCCTGAATCAGAAAACCTCATGCTTCCCTGCAGCTCATGTTTCTAAAGCAGGCTGGTTAGATGTTACATATTTTGAGTGATGAGCCTAAATCAACAGAGAACCCAGGATACAGAGGCTCAGTGAACTTGGTCTGGATCTTGTGCAGCAGTGTCAACCTGTAAGGGTCAGAAACGCTGTAGAAGGCCAGAGTTCCTGCTTCATAATCCAGATGAACGCCCACTCTACGTGAGGGGGCCGGGGGAATTTGGCCTTTGTGAAGACCATTGTGCCAAAACACACAGCCAAGTGAAGAGCAAGTTAATTTCCAGGAGAGTTTGTTGTGGCCAAAATAAGAATCTTTTCCTGAACCTTTTCTTTCAATGCCTTTGTAGGACACAGCCAGGTCCACAATGCCACCATCCCACTCCACCTCCCAGTAGTGGTTTCCAGTAAGGGCATTCTCGCACAGGGCCTGGTAGTTGAAGGTGAATCTGTCAGGGTGATCAGGATGAGCCTGGTCGTGGACTCCCCAGGATAGCTCATCCTTCGTGTCAGACAAGCAAAGACATGCAGCTACCGTGTTTGGGTCAAGGTCCAACTTGAGCTCTGCCGGGAAAGATGAAGCGCCCATTAGTGGTTGAAACCTTCATGTTTTTGTGTGCTGATATTGCTTGTACTTACTCTTGTATATTGTAAAAAGGTCTTTCCTCAAAGTTATGTCCTCCTGCTGCCTCTGTATATTTGGCACTGACCAAAAGGAAGGAAACACTGATTATATTCAGGGTAAGCTTTTCTACACACACAGAAAACATACTGACTAGATCAAACTAATTTAAGCTCTAAAGTAAGATCAAAAATTGATAGTACTTACCCTCATTTTTGTCAGAATAACTGAACAAATCACTCTTTCCTTTGTTTTGAATTCCTTTTATTTGGTCTTTCTGTACATCAACAAACTCCGTCAGCACGTCAAGGTCTTTATGACAGTCAGTGAATGCTGGGAGGTCACCCAGAGCCTGGAAACCCTGGACAAATCAAACCAAAAGAAAACTTTTAAAAACTTGTCCATATTAAAGCAAAATTAACTGACATCCAAATTCTGGTCATCACCTGAAAAAACTGGATTGGGTTTGCTGTTTGTGACAGCTGGTTGAGTTTAGCCTCTCTCCTCCTCAGCTGGAGCACTTCACGCTGCAGTTCCCCAAGATAAGAGTTGGTCCAGTCCACTCCTGCTTTCTCTGCTTCTCTGACTTTTTCTCTCATCTCGGAGCATTTTCTCTCCACAGCACTGACATATGAGCGGATGTTTTCTGCACATATCTGCTCAAACTCGTCACATGCCTCCCAAGCAGCACCCTTGTAATAAACAAAAAATATTTTTTCCTGCTTTAATTGATGCATTTTGTATTGAAACATTTACAGAAGTTCTGGCAACGTCACAATTCATACCATTCTGCTATGTATAATTCTTTTAAAAGGTACACATATTATAAACCTTATAAAAAGATGGTCCAGGTCAGTGGATCCACCAACAGTCAGACAATATTTTGCAGAATATATCCGGTAGGCTGTTTTTTTTAAAACCATGCCTATAATCATAAATATTCTTCAATCATTTGTTTCACCTGTAGCCATTCATCAATAAGATTCATATGTTAACATGTAACTTTGCCTGTTAAGATGATTTTGATTGAAATAGCTTTTAATTTCAGTAAATATGAACTGCTAATGCTGCAAATTCAACAACTGACCATTTTTAGTTCTTTACAACCTATAAAACTTTTTGAAACTCTATTGTGCATAAAAATGTGGAACAGGGCATTTTGAGTTTTTTTATTTCTGAAAAAATAATAGTTATCATTGGGAGGTTTGTTCAGTACAATTTGAATTGTGCTCCAATAGTTGATTCCTTGAAAATTATACTGAATGCCATTTGCATTGACTACTTAGGAAAATCTGGAAAAAAAAAAAATCATTTGCATAATAATTTGAAATGCGGGTTGTTAAGTATTATTGTGTCTTTTGGGAAATGCTAATAAACACATTAACTAATGTGAAGAAAACAATACATGTATGTCTAATTTAACAATAGTAAAAATGTTGCTCATTGATATAGGCAAATTATAGTTCAAAAACACAGTAAATGCATATACAGTGCTTAACAAATTTATTAGACCACCTGTCATATTTGTCTCAAAGACCATCCAGCATCATGAAGTGCTTTAATGCAGACTCTTTCATTTTCAGTCAGCTCTCACATTTTACCATTTTGAACAGGAATGAGGAATTTCAAACAGAATTCACCCAAATTTGAGCCGGCTCACTGGGCTTCTCTAAGAAGTCAGAAATGAATCAAGCATAACATTCAACCACTAAAACTCAGTTTTCTTTTCAGGAATGCAAGTGACATATGACATATTAATCAAGAAATAATAATAATGTGCTTTACTATTTTTTCGTTTTTTTTGAAAATCAGTCAATTTGAAAATTCATGGATAACAATAATAATTATATTTTAGCATTAAAAATATCATTTGGGCTAAAGAGCTTCTACATATTGGTGTATAATCATTGCAGAAACATTAAAAAAAAAATGATTTTGGTAATTACCAATGCTGTTAATTTAGGGCAGCTGTGGCATAAACCTTACTTTGGTTAGGGTGGTCTAATAAATTTGTTAAGCACTGTATATTTGTATAACAATGTAACATTTTTTGCTTGGCTGGCCGATTAAGGGGGGCTCTGTGTAATTTTCTTTCTGCAGGCCCAGAATCCCTAGCTACACCCCTGCTTACCCTAACCCTAAAAAGGAGCTTTTCCTGATTTGTATTTCTGTCCTGACAGAGAACGGTGTCGCATATGGTTGGTCTGTGATAAAACACATCTTTGTTTTACTTTTAGCACAGTGTTTCTTATCAGGTCTGGTCACCACCTCCAACTTTATGATAAAGTACGGCAAAAACTGAAGAAAATGTTTCTCCACTCAACTTTATCTAATAAAAAAATGTTGCTTGGATCTTCGATGGACAAAAGGTGACTAAACAAAAGGCGGCACAAAAATGTGTTAAAAAGCACATCATTACAAAATGTTTCATAATGCCAAGTTAAACAAGTCTGCTCCCAGTTTAAAAAAAAGAAAAAAAAAAAGCTTGTCTAACTTGAAAACAATAACAGAGTTATAAAGGCCAAGGCTAACAGAGCTATATTAGCTACATAAACCATGTAAGTAACGTAGCTGCATAACTAACGTAGCACAAGTTAAAGCAAACAAACAGTAGCAATAGTAAATTATGTTGCATTTCTTAAAGCTAGACCTTTTAAAGTTTTACTACAGAATAATTGCAGGATTAATGGCTGCAGTAGCTATAACTCTATCCACTTACATTCTTCCTGCTAGAGTTTGTATGTGGTCTGTGTTTAAAAAACATGTTTTGCCATGAAATGAGCACAGTTTCTATCACACCTACTGACTAAAAAACAACTTTAAGGACATAAAAATTGTCCTGGTTACATTCAGCCCAACATGAAAGAATCCTTTACTTGGATGAAAGTTGGATGTGAGCATGAATGTTTAATCATGTCATTAAAATGTGCTGTCAAAGATCCAGTAGGTCTTGAAATAATTGGAATTCCCTTGCAGGAAACAGCTGTTTCTGATCACAAATTTTACATGGGACATCTTTGTCGGCCTGTACACAGAGGATAACTTAAACTTGGCACAACCCATACAAAATAAGGAAATAGTTGGCCAAATAATAGGACTTACTCTTATAGAGTCTGCAGCTTGTCTCAGCTCCACCATTCTCCTCTCAGAAATTAGAACTCTGTCTGCTACTTCCTGCTTTGTCTGCTCCAGTTTTTTCTGTTAAAACACGGAGAAAGATATTCAGAACTTCAGTGACTACAAAAGGATAGACAGAAAACAACTTTAATATTTGTCTGGTCTGAATTACCTGCATTTCACACTTTTCTGCGTCAACTGTCACCATGTCATGACCTTTATGTCCATCTATCACACACTGCAGACAGATAAACTGCTGGTCAGAGCGGCAGAAAATCTCCAGAAGTTTGTCATGACGCTCACAGATGCTTTCCTGGATCCTGGCAGAGGCTTGAGTCAGCCTGTGCTTCTTTAATGGTGGCACTTCATAGTGAGGCTTCAGATGAATCTCACAGTAAGAGGCCATACACACCAGACAAAACACGGAGGCTTTTCTTTTTCTCCCTGTGCAGACATCACAAGCAACATCCCCGCGCTCGGCGTAGGCATTACCAGCTTCAACAGCAGCACTTTGACTGATGTTTGTCCTGTGTTTCTCCAACAGGGCAGCCAGAAGCGTGTTTCTCTTCAGATCAGGCCTCACTTTGGAAGTGTGCCTGCACTGAGGGCAGCTGTATCCTCCATTGCTGTTACCGTCCCAGAAGGCATTAATGCATCTTGCACAATAGCTGTGTCCACAGTTGGTTGTCACTGGATCCTCCAGTAACTGTAAACAGATCGAGCAGTCTAACAGTTCCTGACTGTCTGCCATTTTCTCCCGCGTAGACTGGCACGGTTACTTTCATTCTCTCTAGAGAAGGAGGAGCATGTTGCTGCTTGTATACTGTGGTACAGAGTACACTGTGTGAGGAAGAGCTGGAAACAAAGTTCAACTGGACAACAACAGGAGTCAACAAGAGGAATAAATGTACCCACTTTAGATTATTTTATCACAGGATGAATAACTTACTTTTAAAAGTACTTAAAGCATGCCACCAAGGTGTCCCATATCCCATCACCACCCATTATACTGATGGCTTAAACATTAACAGGCACATTAATTGATTGCAACTTTGTTGGAAAAGTTTTGTGTAAGCACTTCCCTTTCAGAATATATATTTCAAAAATATAAATGAAAAAAAATATAAATTAATACTGGAGGTCTACATGTATTTTCTGTAATATAGGTACATCTCAAAAAATTAGAACATCATGAAAAAGTTCAATATTTTTGTGAAGTGAAACCCGTATATTCTATAGACTCATTACACATAGAGTGAAATATTTTAAGGCTTTATTTCTTGAAATGTTGATGATTATAGCTTACAGATAATGTAAACCCAAAATTCTGTGTCTCAGAAAATTAGAATATTGTGAAAAAAGTTCAATATTAGAAAGTCATGGTGTCACACCCTAATCAGCTAATTAACTCAAAACACCTGCAAAGGTTTCCTGGGCCTTTAAATGGTCTCTCAGTCTGGGTCAGTAGGCTACACAATCATGGGGAAGACTGCAGACTTGACAGATGTCCAGAAAACAGTCATTGACACCCTCCACAAGGAGGGTAAGCCACAAAAGGTCATTGCTAAAGAAGTTAGTTTTTCACAGAGTGCTGTACCCAAACATATTCATAGAAAGTTGAGGGAAGGAAAAGTGTGGTAGGAAAAGGTGCACCAGCATAAGGGATAACTGCAGCCTTCAGAGGATTGTCAAGCAAAATCTATGCAAGAATTTGGAGGAGCTTCACAAGGAGTGGACTGAGGCTGGAGTCAGCGCATCAAGATCCACTACAGAAGACGAATCCTAGACACGTGCTACAAATGTCGCATTCCTCATGTCAGTCCACTCCTGAACCAGAGACAACTTCAGAAGCGTCTTACCTGGGCTGTGGAGAAAAAGAACTGGACTGTTGCTCAGTGGTCCAAAGTCCTCTTTTCAGATGAAAGTACATTTTGCATATCATTTGGAAATCAAGGTCCCAGAGTCTGGAGGATGAGTGGAGAGGCACAGAATCCACGTTGCTTGAAGTCCAGTGTGAAGTTTCCACAGTCAGTGATGATTTGGGCTGTCATGCTGGTGTTGGTCCACTGTGTTTTCTGAAGTCCACAGTCAATGCAGCCATCTAGCAGGACATTTTAGAGACCTTCATGCTTCCTTCTGCTGAGATGCTGATTTCATTTTCCAGCAGGACTTGGCACCTGCCCACACTGCCAAAGGTACCAAAAGCTGCTTCAATGACCATCGTGTAACTGTGCTTGATTGGCCAGCAAACTGGCCTGTCAAGAGGAAGATGAGAGACACCAGACCCAACAATGCAGATGACCCGAAGGCCGCTATCAAAGCAACCTGGGCTTCCATTACACCCGAGCAGTACCACAGGCTGATCGCCTCCATGCCACGCAGCACTGATGTAGTATTTCGGGCAAAAGGAGGACAAACCAAGGATTGATTGCATAGAAATGAACATGCTGTTCAAAAGCCTGACATTTCTGTTTAAAATATCCTTTTTTATTGATCTTATTGATATTCTAATTTTCTGAGACACTGAATTTTGGGTTTTCATTACCTGTAAGCCATAATCAACATTTAAAGGGAAATAAAGGCTTGACATATTTCACTCTACATGTAATAAGTCTATATAATATGTAACTGGTGGAAAGGGGGAAGGGGCTGAAAACAACCAGACAGTGCATCATGGATTAAGGAGTTCCTCTCTGGCTGATACATAAGAGACAAATGCCAGGTAATTTTGTGTAATTATGAAAAGCAATACTGAACTATAGAGGTGCATTTTGACCCTGTTACAAATATAAAGGTTCTATTTTCTGAAATGAGTGAAAAAAATATTGTACTTTTTCATGATATTCTAATTTTTTTAGATGTACCTGTACATTGTATTTTGTCCTCTCTGTTCCTGTACATCATCTACTCACTGGGACTGTTGTTTAAAGTTGTGTGAGGTAAATTTCATATAATTATTTTGTAAAATAAAAATGATTTGGTCCCTGGGCTACCAGTTGATGATCACTGATTTGACATCTTTCAGGCTAACTGTCTCGGTTTCAATCCTTATGGTTCAGCTAACTCTTGCCAAAACACACAAAACTATTTGGCTTAGAATATCTGAATAGGCTCGTTTTTTCATAAGTTTGCGAGCACTGAAGGCAGTCATTACCAATGCAAAACTGGCCACGTTTTTTTTTTAGCTTTATGTGCAATACTCTGCCTATGCTGTCCTACCTACTTTTCGTGCCATTGCTTTGCCAGCATCATTGAAGTAATATGCGACGAGTGATATGAAGATTCACTTTTCATGCGAGATTTGAGAAAAACGCGAGATTTGTGCGGTTTCCAAGGAGACGAGGGCAACGTTCGTTATCTGCAAGGAGGAAGAGGTGGTGTGTTTGGGCTTCTGGGGATGTTTGTATTAAGCAGAGAGCTTTTTGCATAATGGAGCTGCCGGACACAATCAGAAGACGATTAGAAGACTTTTCTCGAAATGTATTGTTCGACCAGAATCGGACGCAAACTATCACAAAGGAGAATGACACGTTTTTGCCTCACGGTAAGCTAAAAAATAAAGCAGCTGGTGTAACTGACGAGTTAGCATTAATGTGAACGTAGCTAGCTAACTTTGATAGACTTAATTTTACTCTAACGTAGTTTTACAGCTGCTGTTGCTAAAAGATGACGGTCATGGGGCTAAAGTGTGTTGTTTTCTGGCTTTAGACAAGCGGGTTCTGTCTGGTCTCCATCTCCAGATGTCTCTCTACTTTAACATGTGGTTCTTCCCTCTGTGGTGGATCAGCGAAACTGTAATGCTGCACCTCAAGGTAAAAGACGGGAAAACTAATATTTTAAACGTGCTTAAGCATTAACACCAGGCAGTGAGAGATAACCCTGATATAAACGCACGCTGGGTCTTGGTGACTTGGACATGTGAAGGCCATTTTACATGGTCACTCTTTTAAAAGCAACACTGAGAGTGAATCAAAAACACTAGCTGAGCTGAGCTCCATGTCTCTCCTGTTTTTTACTATCACATTAGAAAGCCAGCTGTGACTGAACCCCATCAAACATTATGTGATAGCCATGTCATGGTACCAGCTCTATGACCACTGTGACGGTTAATCTTTTATCCACCTCATACACAAACAACAAATAAATATAGATGTAAATATTTAGAACTATAATAAACATGACTTTAATTGACATACACTGATCAGACATAAAGTTTGACCACCTGTGCAATGTAATACAATGCAGTGCAACAACTCTTACAAATTGTGATTTAGTAAAGCCTATATATTTCAGTTATTACTGACAAGGCTATTTATTATTACATCACAGTGAGCAGTGCTGGTGTGTTGAGGATTTTCTTATCATTTGCATAATATTTTGTCCACTCCAATAATATACATGAGGAGAGCTAGACATTTTAAACATGTAGTGGCTGATAAGCTCATTGAGCATTAATTTTTCTCAGCAGTAATCTGAAATAATCAGGCCTGGACCTGTTATGTGATGTGATTATTTTCTATCTTAAACCTTAAATAATAATAATAATAATAATAATAATAATAACTTTATTTGTATAGCACTTTTAAAAACATGGGTTTACAAAGTGCTTTGACAAGTGCAGAAGCAAGTACAAAAACAAAGCAACAACCCAGACAAAAGACAGAAACAGAACGTGACATCTAGACAGATAATAATTCATCTACATCGATAAAGAGCGACAATATAGAACCAAACCTAGATGACCTGTGATGCCATGCAAACTAAGACATCACAGACGTCAATCAGAGTGCAGTCATGAACTGCACAGCTAAGACATCATGAACATCAGGATGCAGGCAAGACACAGACATCAGTACCATAAAATGATAGGAACCCAGGCAAAGCATAAAATGATAGGAACCCAGGCAAAGCAGGAACCCAGCTACACAGGCTGAGACCGAGAGGACCAAAATTAAAGACATAAGAAATTAAAAGAGAAACAGTAAAATGTAAATGAGAGGGCAAAACAGATATTAAAACAGGGTGAAACAAGCTCTAAAACTGTAAAAGCAGTAAAATTAATAAGTATTATAACAGAGGTAAACATAAGGGGAAGCAGTAAAGGAGAGATTAAGAGGAAATTAAACTAGAATATGTAAGAATCTGTGAGAGGATAAAAATTATAAAAATTAAATAAGAAGATGAGACGAAGATGAGACGACATCACATAAAAGCCACTCTATAAAAATGAGTTTTAAGAAGTGATTTAAAAGATGTCAATGATTCTGCATGCCTTATCTCCTCGGGCAGGTCGTTCCAAAGTCGAGGGGCTCTGATGGAGAAGGCCCTGTCACCCTTAGATTTGAGTCTCGACTTTGGAACGACCAGGAGGTTCCCACCCGAGGATCTGAGGCTGCGGGCTGGGACATAGGGGAATAAAAGTTCTGTAATATATTCTGGAGCCAGACCCTTCAGTGCTTTAAAAGTAATAAGTAAAATCTTAAAATCAATTCTAAAAGTAATGGGTAGCCAGTGTAAAGATGCTAAAATCGGTGTGATGTGATGTCGTCTGTTAAAACCAGTGAGAAGCCTAGCTGCTGCATTTTGAACCAGTTGAAGGCGAGAGAGGGATTTTTGGCAGAGACCTGACAGGAGAGAGTTGCAATAGTCCAGGCGGGAAAAAATGAGAGCGTGGATTACCTTTTCCAAATCTGTCTGGTGGAGAATTGGTTTTATTTTGGCAATTGTGCGTAAATGAAAAAAGCATGACTGTATAACTTTATTGATGTGTGTTGTGAAGGTGAGGCTGGAGTCAAATTCTACTCCTAGATTTCGAGCTGTTGATTTAATGTTTGTGGACAAAGGACCAAGGCTGTTTGTGATTGTATTGGGAGAGTTTGGAATATTGAAAAGAATGATTTCGGATTTGGAATTATTGAGTTGTAGAAAGTTTTGTGCCATCCAGCAGTGAATCAAGCATTCATTTGAATGTAGCTCATTGAACAATTTGTTCATTTTGATTTCTTCCAGTATTCTGCCTTGACAGACTACTATAAGTTCATCCTGGTAACTGTTCTCATCTTGATGACCTTGATTGAGGCCATCAGACTCTTTCTTGGTTATTCAGGGAACCTGCAAGAAAAGGTGCATCTTCACTCACACAAACATTAAGAAGTAATTTTAAAAGGGTCAACACAACACACAAATAAAGGTAATGGTAGCAACTGGTCTGATATTTGTTTTTGGAAGGTCCCAGAGTTGGCAGGATTTTGGCTGCTGAGCATCCTGCTGCAGTTTCCACTGATCCTGTTTCTGCTCTTTAATGAAGCCATCCTCATACAGCCGCTGGAGCGGGCTGTTCACATAGTGCTCGCCTTATTTATACTGTCACAGGTATGACAACACTTTTTTGCCTGTTTGTAATAAAAGTAATTGTTTTTCATCTAATACCCTCTCTTTTGATTTGTATAGGCTCTCTCTGGTTTTGTGGCTCTCCGTGACATGGTCAAACACACTCAGAGCCAGTTTCATCTCCGACAGTTTGACTGAATTTGGAGTTCCTGTATCTAACAAACCACAAAACAACCCTACACCATAGCAGCCTTACATCAACATCACTCAGACTCACAGGGGGGCAACAGAAATTTGGCATGCACATGAACTGTTTCTTCAGAACAAAAGACATTTTCTTTTCTATATGTAAATAAATAGATGTTTGAATAAGAGTCTCATTATTTTCTGCAGTTCTTTTGTTGTTTTTAAACTGAAATTTTACCTGATTACTGACCTGTAAAATACATTCTTAAAAATATATATATTTTTAATAAGTTGGCTGGTAACTAAAAAATAAAACCAAGCACAAATGTGTCTTCATTATGAGTGTATGTTGATTTAACCAGGAATTCAAGGATGGACTGAGTTAAAAAGTGTATTTGCTATGAAATCCTAATAGTTTCTGAAACAAGTCCATTGAGAGTTAGAAAAGCTAGAACTGAGGAAAAAAGTCACAAATTTTGTTGGCCCATTGCAGATTACACCGACAATTTTAAAAATACTGAAATTTTGTTTTTACTTCTGTAAGGCCATAACCCACCAAACTGGATGTAGATAATTTTATTTCAGATAACTGATGATCTGAATGGTGTTAAACCTTTGTTAAAGACTCTATAATAAGTACAGTAGATGATATTTTCTATTTCAAATCTACCTAAACAAACTTCATCAAAGTATGGGACAAGATTAAATGTTTTATATATTTTTTATATTATTTTTGGGCTTTTTGATTTTATTAGATTGGCGAGCTGAAGAGAGACAGGAAATATGGGGCAGAGAGAGTGGCAGAAGACATGCATGTAGCAGCATTTGAACCTGCAATGAGTGTGTTGAGAACTGTAGCTTCTGTATATGAGCATCTGCTCTATCACCTCAGCTCAAATGATGCCCAAGATGTTTGATTTTATTCCAAACAGTATTTCCAGAATTTGATTGTCACAATAGAAAAATATTTTACATCAAACCAACAAAAGTATGCCATAGTTGTACATACACTGTCATTTGGTTATTGTGTGTTCTTTTCAATTAAATAAGACAAATAGATCATATTTAAAGACTATTATAACCCTTCTCACTGCTTTTTGTAGTTTTTATTAAACAAAGACCTGATTTTGGGGGGGGACTGACTGTGTTGATCTCCTATCAGCTGCCCCTTGTGTTGTTGTGCTTATGTTGCGTTGTCTTTCAGAGTGATTACGCCTGATGTCCTTCGACTGAAGCATAGTGAGGGTGTCTGTCCGTGGTTGTGGGACCTCTATGTTTATGAGGCCTTGAGGTTTTGTTGCAGGGAATAAACTGCCCATGTGCTTCTCATCAGTGAAAGTCCTTCTGTACAATCTGGATAAATTAAAAAAAAAAAAAAAAGAAACCATAAGAATGAATAACACCTCTATTGTTGGCGTTTACAGATCAACTCTTTAGGCCATAGTTTCTGAAGTTTCTCACTCAAACTTTCTTTTACACAGAAAAAAAGAATTCAAGAGATTTAAAAATGAATTTACCCTTTCCCTCTCAGGTCTCTGCTCCTCTGCACAGGCACATATGAAGTGTTGTTAGATTCGAAGTCTCTCAGGTGGGTGTAAGGGTTGAAATCACTCAGGTTCTCTCCACATCTTAATAGTGACAAACCCTCTGAGAAAAGGACAAGATAAGGATGACGATCAAACGGGGACGGATGAGGACAGCTAACTCTTTATCTAAAAATGATTCAACACTTTCAACACAAGGTATAATTTAAATTTCATCTGTCAGTAGTGCATATGACACCTGAGGAATCTTGGTCTTTTTTCTCATTCTGCTGTTTGTTCTGGTCTGCATGTGAGGAATCCTCTGGCAAAAAGTAGAGTTCAGAGTTCCTTTCTCTGAAATCATGTGGGCTATTTAACGTGCCAGAGGTCAAACTTGAAAGCAATTTCATGTCTGGTATCTTCTGGATGTAGATTGGAGGAGATCTGCAAAAAGATATAATAATTATAGCTTTAAATGTAAGTCAGCATGCAGTTACATACTGTTTGTTATAAAGATATTATGACTCTGAGGTCTACCTTTGAGATGATGGAAGCGGAGGTCGCTGCCCTAAAAGAGGAAGATGGATTTCAAAGTAAGAGCTATAGTTCAAAGCCAACTGAAACTCCCTGAGATGCAACACACTTGATTTCAAAAATGGACAAACCTCTGTGGACTTTATGGGAGATGAGGGATGGTTGTGCGCCCTGATGGTGCTGCTTTCTGGATTGCAAGAAATGTGGTGAAGCTGGAAGATAAGGACTGAGATGTAGCAGCTGTGTGCTGCATCTCCACTGTCGCTTATCCATTCCCAGGTCATCTGCAACAGGAAGCCAAGCAAATTGTTTGCTCGTGTGTGTTGGATATTTGAACAGACTTTCAGAACACTGAGGATCAATTTGAAATCTAAAATTTACTGGTGCTTCTAAAGCTTTAAGTTGGAGAAGTCTCATCAACATTTCAGACTGCAGGATGAAGTATTTCTTAAAATTAAAAGTGGTCTTACTGCAATTCAAACAGTTAGTGAATGTGCTCAAAACAATCTAAAGTTACAATAAAAGTACAATGGTATATAGAAGCTTTCATTTAGAGTCTATATTACCTGCAGTGCCTTCACAGCCCACAGCAGGGCAACAGTGTTTACTTTGGAAATAACCTTCCCTGGATCTTTACCAGCCACTGAGGTTGGGTGACATAATGTTTTTTGAGGAAAATTTCAGTGAAGCTAAGCATTACCTGTGTGAGAGATGCATGTGCTGTTGCGAGTACATGTCTTTGTCCTGTGATGCAGGTATGAAGCTGCAGAGTCTTCCTAAAAAAGGTTTTCATTGAATTGTTAAGACTGTAGGCTGGTATATGAATGAATGTGAAGACAGACCAGCAACAGCCAGTGAAGATAAAAGGTTTTTTTGAAGAGTTGTTAGTTTTTACCTTTACAGGCTCACAGCCCTGCCACAGAGTCACCTGACTGAGCTCCCCTGGCTGAGTGGTGGCAGAGGGCATCATCACTTTTTTAATCAAGCCATTCTCCTTTATAAAGAAATTAAAATTAAACAAGTTTAGCTCAAGAATTCTTTGCCCTTCTAGCTCTGTCTCCTAAACTCAGATATATACCTGCCATTTCTTCCTGAATGTTCCAACGGGCTGCTCCTGGATGCTCTCCTTAACCGACTCCTCCTGAGGCAGATCAGACTCCTATAAGCATCATGCACTAAGCAGTAATACATTGTTTCTTAACCAGACAAGGCTGTACATTACATAAGACTTACGTTTTGCAGGATGTCTGGCTGTGTGTCACTGTTCCCTCTCTCTGGTGGAAGCCTGTTCATCTCTTTACAACCCTTTAGCTGCTTCTTTTTCTCCTTCACTGGAGTATGCTGCAAAGAAAAACAGAATTACATTTAAATTTTAAAAGTCCCTGGCCCTCCAAATTTCTCTACATGGCCCTGAACAATAACTAAAATGCATAGTGACACATATATACTGCTAATAACATGAGATTAAAGCCTAAAAACAACAATGTAAACTTGTATACTTAGATCACATCCTTACACAGTGTAGTAAAAGATATAAGCTATGGGCTAAATCACCTGGCTGCACATGTCTTTGGTCTATTTTGCCAACTAGTGATATACTGTAACATTAATCAGACTTGACAAACTTGTGTGCAGAGTACATGCCTATGATAACAAAGGCAAAATCCAGCTCAAGTGTGCCAAAGCCATGTCTGAACCACAAAAAGCCAGGCCTCTGCCAAGATTATACCAACTGTCTCGGCCAAGTCCTTCATTATAAAAGTGAGTTCAAGGAGAAATTCACTCCAATACTGAAGGTATGGCAAAAATGCATGTGGTCATGACTTTGTCCTCATATGTTCTGCCATGTGACCTAAAAGTCAATGCTATCAGGGGTGGCATAAAGGATGTGAACAGAGAACAGAGACATTTTACTGAAGATGATATTTTTCTACTTTTGGAAAGCTATGTAAAATAGCATATCCTTTTGTATGGCCTGGTTTGTAATCTTGCCAGCAGATCGTGTCTATGTTCAGTCTTACCATAATTGTGGGGTTGCTTTGCAGGACCTTTTGCTGTGTGTTGTTCACTCTCTCTGGTTGCAGCCTGTTCCTTTCTTTATGACTCTTTAGCTTTTTCTTCTTCTTCCTTTCTGGAGTTTGCTGCAGGGAAAGGAAAGACTGTTTAAAGCAGTGGTTCTCACCTGGTGAATCGGGACCCAAAAGTGGGTCACAGAGTTCTTTTCAGTGGGCCACAAATGTGTAAAAGGAAAAATTTATTAATTAATTGATAAAATAAAAAAAGAAGTTAAAAAGACAATGATGTATGAGAGCTGTAAGTTGACATGCTCACATATAAAATTTATTCCACTTTGCTTTCTATGATAAAAATCAATCTATGGTTATTTCTTTAGGTAACAAAACAGTTTTTCCCCTGAGATCTTAATTTCTCGAGATCTCTGGAAAACAACCCAAAATTATACGTTATCATGGGAAACAGAGTAAAATAAAACAATGCAGTAGATATGGTAAAATGATACAGTATTCCCTCCATGCCTGGTACTTGTAAAATTAAATGTTTTTAAGCATGCTTGTTATGTTCAGTCTCTTTGTTAAGTCACAATTTCTTTTACATAAACTTGAGAGATAAAGTTTTCATAAATTTGGGTTCTTATTAAGGCGGAGGTGTTGGATCCTGAAAATAGAGCCGTTCAGAACCACTGATTTAGAGGTGTAATACAAGGAAAGACAGAACCTAAAACTGAGCCCAGGAATCATATGATCCAAATTTAATGTTAACCTTACACACTTTATACATTTGTAAAAACTATATTTTACCTCTAGGTTGGCAGTTTGTGGCTGGTTCAGTAAATGAACTGGAGGTCCGTCTGAGTCTGAACTATTTGAACCGCTGGTACTGTGAAAGCAAGCAAGAGATATTAGAGTCAACAAGGGGCACCTTTATCCATATCTTATGTGTACTTAAGCCTGTATAAAAACATCTATTCACCTGGTTTCTAGGTCAGACATAGAGACGCTACAGTCAGTACCCAGATCTTTGCCCAGCCTCTCTCTGGCCTGCTTTCTCATCAGAACAGTCAGCTCTGTCAAACAGTTAGTGACCTGAAATAAGACAAAGGAAATATGAAAAGCTTGCATTAAAATGCCAGGAAAATCCAGCTTTAAAACATTGTCCTTTTATCTTATACAACCAGACATGCTGATCTGTCTCTCACCTTAGCTGGATCAGGATCGCAGTAGTCCAGCAGAGTGTCACAGAAGTAAAAGCCAAGGGACTTCAGGTCTTGAGTGGTAAAGTGTGTTCCCCTTCTGTCACCTAACATTCACATAGTCAGGATATTGTAGGAAAGATGAACTACATACACATGGAAACTCACCCAGTGTGGAGCCTCCAAATGACGCCTCCATGGTGTAGCTGTTTTTGATGCCAAGTCTCCACATGGCAATCCGTCCTGTTCCTTCTTTATTTTTTTTTACATGAAACTTACAGCTCTTAAAGGAGAACTAAAGACAAGAATGATGAAAATGTTAGAATAGAAATGCTAATTGTAAATATAAAGGAATAAATCCCATGGACTAAATGAATAATAAGCTATTGTTAATATGGTGTCCTATTGCTGGAGGCTTTTATTTTAACTAAAACAGGTCCATAAAAGTTCAGAGTAAAGATTTAACTAGTTATGGTTTGCTTGTAGACTTATGTACTCCATCTCACCTTATTACTGGCGTTCTTGCTCATCATCAGTGGAAATACTCTCTCATGAAGCTTCAGCGCAGCATCACCTGGGCTGCTGCAGCCGTACATGAAGACGTTGTTTTTGCGGTTGTGACCATGAAAGTCACAGTAAAGAATGACATCTCTATCAGCCATCAGCCTGAGGGAAGCAGAGAATATTCAAACTCATTAGGATTCATGCTACTATTCTTATAACTTAGTCTTAAAGACATGATACACAGCACCGTACTGCTGAAGATTGAATAAAAATGCCCAAATGTAATCCACTTTACAGGAAAAGTACCTTGCATCTCTCTTGGGCTCTCACTAATTTCTCAACTTTGTTTCTAAAAGTAAAATTTTACAGGAATCATACAATGTTCTGTTTTAAAGTGTTTTCTGTCTGACCTTTCCACCATGTTTCGAGTGTGCCACACTGAGGGGAAAAAATCTCTGAGCACTGTCTTGTAGTTTCTGTTGAGGTCCCTGCCTGCCAGAGAGCAGCGGTAGTTCCCCACCACCACACCATCTGGGTTCAGCATCGGCACCACCTGCAGCACCGTGAATCCAAGTGGACAAACACTTCATAACAACCTGAACTTTAATATAACAAAATTAAAGACAGAGCGAGTGTGAGATCATTAGTTTCAGCCCATTCACCTTGAAAACAAAAGTGTCTCTGAGCAGCTGAGCATCCTCTGAGTCCCCAAGCAGGAAGTCCAGGAACCCCTCCATCACCCAGGACCCGTTGGTTTCCCCGGGATGAACTCGGGCTGTCACCACCACAACCTTTCTGGTCCTTCCCTCCACCTTGCTGACGCTAGGAGATGTAATCGTCATCACATACACAGGATTCCCTGCCAAGCTGTGGCACAGCACTCTCAGTTTACAATATGAGGTCACTGCTGGGTTGGAAGAGATTTGTCGCAGGTAGTGCTGCAGCTGTGAGTAGGTGTAGGGGTAGCAGTGAGCCAGGTAGCAGGTGTCTGAGTCATAGGGGAACTGGAAGGTCCAGGTGAGTGAGTACAGGGTGATCGGGTCACTGTTGGCATCCTTTGTGTTCTAAAAAGAGACAGAGCCATGCTTTTATGATAAGTTTTTTCTATGTTATTAGCATCTCTTTTTCTGAAGTCATGCTATTCTGATGTGCTTTTGTGGTTCTGGGGGACAGCAAGCTAGAAAAAATAGTGAAAATTCTGTCTAATAATCTTAATTCTGATGGAGTGATCTCATTTTTGTCTGAGGATTTTATCAGGAAGTGCAGTTGGCTTCAACTTTTCACCTCATATCAGACAGTTCATCTACCTGATTCAAGTTTCGGTAGTATCTGATGTTTGAGCCGATGCGTTGCCATCCAACACCTTGGTCTCTGGCAGCTGTTTCAGAGTAGAGCAATGGCCTCATTCCCTGAGAGTACAGGCTGCTGCTCTTCATCAAGTTGTTAATGGTGAAGCGGTACGTCACTCCAGCCTTCATGTTTCTCACCCTGAAGTAAAACCACTGCGTGTGCTTCCTGGTGTACAAGTCTGTGCGCAGAGTCAGCTCATAGTCATAGACACCGCTGAACAGAGAGGAATAAAGAAGGAAGCAGAGACAGGAGAGCTTAACTAAGAGCAACAGTAAAAAACTAGCTGGATATTTCCATAAAAACACCAAAGTAAAAGTTGCAACAACAAACACTTCAACTTACACTTGTACAGCCTTCTGAAGGTTCCCACTCTCAAAGCGTGACTCAAACTCCAGAGTGAAGTCTGTCTGACTGAAGTCAAAACAAGTGGCACTCTTGATCGGCCCCTTGCTTCCTCGGACACGGGAGCAGGTGAAATAAGATCGCTTAGTGGCTTAAGAGAGCGAAAGAAGAAAGAAGGATTGTTAACAAATAAAAACACAACTTACAATAAAATGGCTTCACGTTACTTTGCAAAGAGTAAGGGCTTAGTCAGTCTATAAAACAGCACTTATATTTACAGGGGGTCCTGAAATCACTTTCAAATATATATAAAATCAAACAGTCTCTTCTCCACAAGACAAATGTGTTGTTTATTAATTTTTTTGCAAAATGTTCCAAAAAAGTCATGACAAGGGCCAAAAATACACTTAGAAAATGTGAAATGCTAAAACACCTGGAACACACCAAGACTGGTATGTCTTCATTTATAAAGCCATTTTAGGCAAAATTTCAGACTATCTTCCTCTCTTGATCTTGAGAGACAGAATGCACAGCATGTGTTCATTTGACATTATGCAGTTTGTTGTTCCAAAGTCAGAACTGAGTGAGTGAAGAAGGCTTTTGGGTTCTCTACACTTTTTGCTTGGAACATCTGCATATGGATTTTAAACTGCAAAACCTGGTGTCTCTAGTAGTATTAGTCTAATTGATCCTGTTAATTGCTTCACCCCACCAAACATCTGAAAGATTAATGTTCATTTCTTTCTCCCTTGCAGTTTTTCCTTTGATAACAGATGTGTTGTTGAATGACATAAGAGAAAAATAAATCTGAGGGACTGATTGTTGATTAGGGCTTGATCTAAGATCTTCCCTAGGCAACAGAGATGGTGGTGAAGGAAAGTTAATTGAGTTTGCACAAAGTGCCTGACCAGGAAGTAACAGAATAGATGGAATCATGTTTACTTCACAGAAAAGAAAAGCTAGAAAAAATATCCTGAGAGCAAAGATCTCAAAAAACATGTTAATGACCTTTCTCTTCCACAAGGAAAATGAGGAGTCCAAGACAGAGGGAGGAAATAGATAGTTATAACAAACTTGGCCTAATGAGGAAGCAGAGCTGAATTTGAAATGGCGCCTGAACTGAAACCAACATTTTAGAGAGGCTAGCACAACAGGATTTCTTGTGTACTTGGATAAGGAGATTGGATAAGAGGAGCACAGCAGCGCAGGAAGACATGTTGAAATGCAGGACTTTGCCTCAACCAAGAACAGGTGTTGTCAACATAATGAAGCCAGTATAATAGCTTCTGGATGTTAGCTGCCCAGTAACAGTAGGTGAAGTTTGGCAGGGAGAGACCTCCCCCAAATTTACCCTCCTAAAGTACTCTTCTGCTGATTCTAGATTGTTTTCCTGGCCAAATAAATGATGAGATTAATTTGTTTAAAGAGTTGAAAAAAGACTTTGGTAAACACAGTGGGACTGTTTGAAATAAATAAAGGAATTTGAATGTTTTTAAATCCTTAGTAAAACTCTTGAAATGAAACTTTCCGTATGCCATTTATTGTGAACTGTGTGAGTCTGAGTGTATTTGATTTATTTAAACAATGTATTGCTGACCAGGTCCCCCCTATAAAAGAGATCTCCAATGTCAATTGGACTTGCTTGGTTTAAAGGAGACATATTTTACCCTTTTAAGACAAGCTGGGTCTCAGAGGTCCCCAAAACATGCCTGTGAAGTTTGTTGCTGAAAAAACACTCCAGTATAGAATTTTTGTACATTTAAAACCCCCTCTATTTCAGCCCTTCTCAGAACAAGCCGTTTGTGTCTGTGGCTTTAAATGGTAATTAGCCGTCTGACTCCACCCCTGACCACACCCGTCTCAGGAAATGGATGCAGTACTCCTGGTACTACAGACACTTTTATCCAAAGGTTAGAACCTGACTGCAGTTCCGACCATCAACCTCCCAGACAGTCGTCAGCAGGATAACCCACTGAGCTATCCAGCATCTCAGCTAGTTGTTGAGAGGATCAGGAGAGGAGGGCTGAACTTTCCTCCAAGTGGGGGAGGGCCAACCAAACCTGGGGGCGGGTGCTTACGCTCCTGGTGAGGTCACCAGGAGCTAAATCTGAGAACAGCTTGTTTCAGCACATATTTTCTGAAAGGTGGAGAAAGAGAGGGAATGAATTTTTCTGGTATTTGAGGGGATTGTGGACAGGCCAGGAGCACATATTTGTGTTAGAAAAGCATGAAAAGGTGATTTTTGCATAATATGTCTCCTTTAATAAAAGTTAAATAAAGGTTAAATAAAATAAAACAAAGATTCCACAGGTAAATAAATAGGTTAACTTTTAACAGGTGATAGTACCAAGAGGACCACTCTGAAAAGGCTCAGTCATTCACAGTCAAGAAAAGTGCAAGGTTTTCCAATTTGTGAAAAACTGTGGGCAAAACGCCAAACAGTTTATGAACAATGTTCATCAACATGTAATTGAAAAGAGTTTAGAGATTTTACCATCTACAGTCCATAAGATCATCAGAAAATTGGGAAAATCTGCATAAATCTCTGCATGTAAGGGAGAGGGCTGAAAACCAAGACTGAATGCCTGTGACCTTCAGTCTCTCAGGTAGTACTGCATTACAAACCAGCATCATTCTGGTATGGATATGGGAAAGAATTCCACTCTCAATACTTCAGTGATAGTGTCTTCAGTCCTTGTTTTTAAAAAAAGGTGGTGTAACACAGTGGTAAGTGTCCAGACTTTTACTAAGCTACCTGCTATAGCTTAACAAACTCCCCTCTGGAAGGGTTATCAGAACAAGTATGGCGGATACAACTCAGGTCTCTCCTTTTACGTTTATTGCACACACATACAACAAACGCCCGCACATTTGCTTGATGGTTACAAAAGTAGTTAGACCTTAGTTAGGTTGTAAACCTGCAAACCCTGTTTGAGACACTAGCAATACTAGCATATAGTCACTCACTGACAAGGCGTACCAGTCCTGATGAACAATAAAGTGAAAATGAAACCTAAGGATTAAATTTACTTTTGTAGCAAACCCTGTCCACTTCACACACAGTTGGGAGATCGGGAAACTCTAATCAAAACAAACCTCAAAGTAAATGAGAAATAATAGAATGACCTTCGTTACAGTAATCTGGTTTGATAAACATATATAAAATAAAATACACCTACCACTTAAGGTAATGTAAACAAAACAACAACTTTAACTGCTGGAAAGTTATACAGTAAGTATAAATAAAGTTTATCAGTTTAAATGGTAGGTATCTAGTCTTTGTGCTGTATTAATGGAATACAAGTTGAAAAGGAGCTGCAGATTCCTTTGTACTGCTTTTTTACATCTTAAAAAAATGTACCAACTTTTTTTGGAATTGGGGTTTGTAATATTGCCTTATTAAGACACATTTTTGCATCATAAACATGACATTTTGAATCAGAGTGTAATACCACCAGTGTAACCTGGTGGTTCAACAGATGAATCAGCCAAACATTACCATGGTCAGTGCAGTAAACCACTTTCCCTCTCTCCTCCCCTGCTTGCATGGGTGCCCTCTCTCGTCCTGTGGGCTGGTAGAAAGGCTCTGGCTCTGGGGGGTCCCACTCTGCAAAACATCACATGTTCAACTTACCAGCAAAGCCTTTAATCTACTTTTAAACAATATCCAGGTAGTTTATTTTTAACTAAGACATATGGAGCACATCAGTAACATATCAGGTAATGTGAGTTAACAGGACTTTAAATGACCTATGTGATGGATGATGTCACTGATGACCTCACACTCTATGGGCCAGCGGGGATACAAGACGGCTGGGAAGTTAACCAGGTCCAACGGTGCAGTGAGACGCAGAATGGGTCGTCCACCATCGAAGTCGATGATAAGCTGAGTGGTCCGCAGAGCCTTATTTAGGTTTACACATACTGAGAGGAGACATGAAGTACAATCAGAATATCTGTTATCACATGCTGTTTTTCCATTGATGCATAATAGGTATACATTTTTCATCAGGCCTACACTCTTACCTCACCCTAGTAAAACAAGCTTGGCTATTTGAAAAGGGATTATGCTGCACCTGATTGCTTTGTACATCCGACTCACAAAAGAGCTCTTGTTTAATTTATAATGATCTAGCGTTAGGAAGGAGATACTATGTAATTTAGTTTCAAACATCTCTCTCTCCCTACAAAAAAATCAAAACATGTTCACGATAAAAAATAAACCATAATGTAGTATTTTTGAAAACCAAAGCCAAATTAAAGTCACATTTTAGAGAGAGTTAAGACTTATACAATACGTTAAATATGATTTAAAAAAATAACATACACTGTCTCCTCCTCTCTTCTTCTTCTTCATCTTCATCGTCCTCTGTGTTGTGGTCATTATTATCAGATTTGTCTAACTGATGGGTTATCCACCATTTCCTGATAGCAGAGACAGCCATGCTTGGTTGTTTTCTCTGCTTGATGAAAAAGAAATGCATAGAATCAGCAATATGACCTTAGTATCAAACTTGTCAGGATTTCTTTGGCTTGGCTTGGAAAATGAAGATGTTTAATTCTTGTTTAAATTAATTTATTTTAACTTCCTCTTCATCACAGGGTACTGGCCCCACAACATTAAAATAGAAACAGACTGTGTAGTTACTGTTGAAGTCTGTGGTAAAATTGCATGTTCAGTTCTGAATGACTTGACGTACCTGTTCAAATAAAGAAAGTCCAGTCAATCTTGGCCAACCACAGGCATTTTTTTTGTTTTCTGAGTTCAAGCTGCTTCAGCCTGGTCACAGATTCAACCAACTAGCTTGAAAGACAAGGAGATTAAAAGTTGTTTTTCCTGGCTGTCACTGGCTTTTTAAATGAATAAATTCTGAGCTTGTACTAAAGTGATTTATCATAAATGTATTCTTTTATTTCATTTGTAATACATATTTCTAAATTTAATTTTTCTGCACCTAAACAAATGCTATTCAATAAAGAAAAATTGGTCACGAAAAATGTAATTGTTTAAATGTATTGTTGTATCTGTTGTTGGTCTGATGGATGGATGTTTTACTGCTGACTGCAAAGCAAATTACCCTTAGCTTTGAACCTTAGTCCATGGACTGCACCAACAAAGATCAATCTTCAAATGCACATACAATTTTGACTGTATCAACTATCAAAAAATGTAATATAGCACATGCAGGTTGAAGAACAATGTATCTTTTCAGACTATTTCTCCAACAACATAAGGAGGGTGGGTTTAGATCAGTGGTTGATGTAGGCTGTAGTGAAGCACAGAGGTGTGCCATGGCAAACTGAACAACTTGACATTATTACAACTTAATGTTAACAACAGATAACGACACATGTGCCCATCTGTGCTATTTTTCATTGACTGACTACAAATGTGGTGTTTCTTTAGGTTTTTGCTGTTGGTGTAACTTCACATTCTGTCTTGGTCTTATGGGGCAAAACATTTGAAAACCTCTGGCATAGATAGTTGATCATCCTGGAGTAAGTGGAAGTACCAATTCAACATGTAACAGCAACATAAGTAATTCTTCGAAGCAGAAGAATAGTGGTTTTGTAAAACTCACAAGTTTCAAAAGGAGTTCTCTCCACCAGACAACTTTCGTTAAACCCTGAAGGATGTTTCCCTGTTAGCTAACATTTTCTTTACTTTTGTTTGTTAATGCTACCGCTATCGAGTCGTTTAACTACTTTGTTTTTTCTCGATGCTGTAACAGTCTTAAGACCCACTCGTATAACAACTGTAGCCATTTATAAGAAAAAAAACATCAGCTTAAAAAAGGAAGGCAAACTTACCTGCTACAACTTGTGGAAAAATCTTTAACAATGTGCAAGGTTACCTAGCAACGCACTGCCTCACAAACACCGCGGTTTCTATGGAAAGCCCTACCGTCAACATTCTTGAGTTGTCGTAACATGAGGAGACGATGTTAAGGTTACATATCTATGCGAGGCCTATGAATGAACTCAAGTAAAAGTAAAAAATATTTAACTTAAAGTTGTAGCAGCTATGCAGGCTAAAATATTTGTGAAAATAGTCTGCGTTTTTTTTCCTTGTAATTTTGCATTTGCGGTTTTTTTTAGTTCTTCATCAAATTTATTCTTCAATAAACACACTCTTAATTCTATTACAACCAACACAATATAGGATAGATTAAACATAAACTGTTCTTTCCTGTAGACCTGGCATACATGTTAGGATGCTGCAGTTATGTTTGACACATATTGTAGACGCAGTTTGAATTATTGAAGGAGGATCATTTTTTTAAAGATACATTTGCAAAACCAAGAAAAGGCTAATCTTGAGCGAATTTATGCTTACATGTGTAGAGCATAACATCTCAGCTGCAAAAAAATGTATGAAGCCGTTTTTTTACACAAATACTGCAATTCCTGAGGATTAAAGTGCAGTAGGACATTGTGATTTTATCTAAATTTTGTTTTTGATCAGCCTATGTAGCTACTGGGGAACTGTACAGTGCAATATGAACTCCCCTTATTGGCAATAACATGACAATGTGGATCTCCAGCCAGGTTTTTCAGGTGAAGTCACACCTTGATAATTAAGTCAGTGAACAGTGTTGGTAAACAAAAAAAAAATAGAGTATTGTACTCAAGAAAAAGTAAAGTTTCTCTGATAAAAAAAAACAAAAAAACATGAGTTAAAGTAAAATTACAGATTTCAAAATTTACTGAAAAAATACAAGCTACTTCTAAATGAAATTGACAAACACTGCAACCAGGTTTTTTTTTTACTAAACCATAAGCATATAAAAAATGTATACACATGGCTTTGGAAAAACAATTTAATAACTTTTTACAAAATATACACATTAAGAAGTGTCCCCTGCCCATTCCGAAAACATGGCTTATCCCAACATACATTTTATGTACACGGTTGTAAAAATGTTCAATAAAGTAGAAATCCCTCCGAACAAAACCTGGTGTCCATCCATGTTTTTCACAAGTATTTCAGATAAACTCAAGAATGACTTTTGGCACATTGATAACAGCTGATACAAAACAAGAGTATTTAAACCCTTCTGATGAATGAGTTTCCACAAAAAAAGGTCCTCTTAATGTTTTTATCATCATTTACACAGAAAATAGTCCATAGTTACTCAAATGTAGACGGATGATGTTGACTGGAGTGGATTTAGAAAAGAGTTGATGTGTAACCCAGGCCAGATGTTACGTGTTATTCATCATCTTCCGTTTCTTGATTCGCTCCCGCCAGTCTTCAGGGAGAGCCTCAAAGTTTGCATTTTTTGATGCTTTACCCCTGTAGAGTTAAATAAAGAAAACTGTCAAGTATGAGTTACCAGCATGGGAAGAGGTGGTCTACTTTGAGAGATTACAAAAATAGTAACATACGTCACGAGCTGCTGTTGCTTCCAGTCTTCGATGCTCTTCTTGTTAAGTTGCTCTCTGTCCTCATCACTTGAACTGCTTTTATCTTCTTCATCCAACTCCTTCTGGATACTCTGCCACTTCTTCACCAGAGAAGGCATTTTTATCTTACTTTTCTTTGACTACATAGACACAGGAGGAGAAAATTTCACTGCTGATGCTTTAGAACATTATGCTAAAGCAGCAAGATGCAAAGATGGGGAAAATCATTCCACAAGTACAATAAACAAAAACTAATGCTGAAAAAAGGTGACAAAACCATTTCCTGACTCACATAATGCTCTATTTTGCCACTTAATTTTGCGAAATTTATCTCCCACACTAACCTTGTCCTTCTTGGTTTTCTTGGTCTTATCTGCCAGCGGAGGTTTGGCTCCAGGAGGCTCGCTGGGTGGCTGTGGTGGTGGCAGAGGTGGCTGAGGAGGCAGCGCTGGGAGAGGTGGAGCAGGAGGTTCACAAGGGACCAAAGGGGCCGCCATGGCTGGCACACCCCAGTAGGTGGCAGCTGACATAAGGGGAGCTAAAGACCAAGACATAACTTTATTAAGTAAACACAAGAATGTTTATCAAAGTCAATGAAATCACTCGATTTGAGGTGCAGGGAAGCCACTGGAATTGAGCTCTAATAATGAGGCTGTTTACACTTATATTATCAATACATGCTGCAGATGTATAATATTTTACCTGCACTGACAGCAGACTGTGTGTAAAGAATGGGACTGCTTCCAATAGTGATTGTTTTATTCATCTGGCTGACTTTACGTTTCTGACCCTTCCCCAAGGAGCACTCTAGGACCTGTTTGACACAAAAAGTAGATCACAGTTTAGAGTTCATGTCATCTTTAAAACAGCAATTACAGATTTTTTTTTGTATACCACCAACACTTTTACTTGTCTGAGTAAAAACTTATACCTTTGTGCTGGCAGTGCCTGGAGGAAATGGAGGCCTCCCACTGCCGTCCTCCTCTGTTCCAGGTGCTGGGGGCTCCCCGTCGTCATTATCATCGTCCACATCCATCTCCACCTCCATGATCTCCGTATCACTGTCAGGTAAAGGGGGAGGTGGAGGTGGAGAGCCCGGGGGCAGAGGCGGGGGTGGTGGGTAGTGGGAGGGTGGAGGTGGGCTGTCAGGAAGAGGAGGCTGAGATGGGGACCAGAAGGATGGGGCAGGCTGGGGAGGTGCTGGAGGGGCAGGCGCAATGTAACTAGAGGATCCTGTTTTTTTTAAGAAAGAAAATAAAATGTGGTGTTAGTGGGGGGGAATGTATCACTACCTGAACAGTAAATCAATATTCAAGAATTATCTTTGTGTTTGTCTCAAAGGGAACAAACAACAAAGATCAGATTCATTCTGTTATAACAAGCTGCTCAATATGCATTAATGGACAGCTACTCAATAAAGTACAACTCGTGGAAAAAAATCAAAGTTATGATTCAGAAGAATCTCACTGATCTAAATAAGGAGAAAAAACACAAAGAATTTGTGGCTGAAACTGCTTTAACAGCAGTACACATCGGATAGCTATAGCTCTCAGTGAACTGTAAACACAGCAACAACTCAAAACTAACTAAGTGGGTAATTTCACTCATGGTGCAAATATACCTCACATCAAAAATAATAATCCACCAGAAACATGACAAAAAGAACCCCAGCAGAGATCACTGTACAACAGGCAACATCCAAACAACAACTAAACATGACTAAAACTTATCGTAACTCTCACACCACCCACACATCCCCCCAAATTTGAAACAGCAGTGGGCAGAGCTTAGATCAATTGAGTCTTCACAGAGTTGATTTAACAATTTTCGATCAACAAAGTCAAACAACTCCAACACTGAAGACCACTTCATTCAGAATACAGTTAAAATTACACGTTGGGAGTAAAACTAACATTGAAATGTTTAACCCTGAGATATTCACACTCCAATTTTTGCTGTGTACAAAAGCTGTCTTGTGATGTGACGAGGGCTGGGTAATAAATCGAAAATTAGATTAAATCGCAATTGGCCTGCTGCAATATTAAAAATGTAGAAGGTGCAATATTTCTTTAATGTGAAATTTGTGTCAAACCAACAGTTTACAACTTTTTTTGCAGCAGAGATGCTATGCATTACATATCATGCAATCATCCACAGGCTATTTTTTAGAAATCTACAAAAATCCTCTTTTTTTGGAAGTTTTTCTTATTTGATATGAGAATGATAAAAAAAAATAAACACTCCCATCAATGCATCAATTCCTATCCAATTTGCAATACGAGTCAAAATCATAACAATTAGATATTTTTCAGAAATTTTCAGCTCTAGTTTTATCTAATAATGTGTTGGTTATTCTATAGAATGATTTATTGTTTGTTTTGTTGGTAAAAAAAAAAAAAAGAAAAAAGAAACAGAGTATAAGGAACTTAAAAAAATATTGCATATCAAATCACAATTACAATACTGGGGGGAAATAAATCGCAATCAGATTATTTTCCCAAATCTGTCAGCCCTAGATGTGATGAGGAATTATGCTCTTATTGTTGTGCGCTACTGTATAGTCAAGAGAGGTAGAAAAAGTAAAGAGTACTTTACACAAGTAAAGTATAGTTACTTTTGTTAAAACTTAGTCAAGTGGAAGTAAAAGTACTGATTTCAAAATGTACTCAGAAAAGAACTATTACCCCAAAAAACTACTCAGTAACAGTAATTTGAGTAAATGTAATTATTCACTTTCCATCCTTGCAAGAGACTGAACAGCTCTATAACAATGGGCTGACCTGTGATTCCACCAGTAGTTGCAGAGGCTGCTTTGGGCTCCCCTTGGCTAGATGTCTGTGTCTGGGCTCCCTTTAGGTCATCCTCTTTCTCTTCTTCTGTCGGGAAATCCCACTGGGAAGCATTGGTCCGGTCGTTCACATAGAAATACCGCCTGTGCTCTCTAAAAAGTGGGACAACAGAGATAGAAAGACAGAGTCTCAACGGCTGGCCTGGCAACTGACTGCTCCACATGATACCCTGAGACAGTGGGACAAGGGAGTGGGCATTAATGCCACGGTAAGGGGTGGGAGTGTTGGTACGGACAGCAAATATTGCCATCCAAGAGAAGGGCCTAATTAGAGTGTTCAGGGAGTGGATAGGGAACCCACCTGGCTCTCAATAACAAAGAAAGCAAAACAGTTCAGCTAAGTCCTGAAAGTAGCATTCAGCAGTTCACACCATGGTTGTCATTTTTGTTCCCTTTTTTTTGACAACCATTCCCTCCCAGACACTGGAAGACGCCAGGGAGGAAGCCTCATCATCATCATCATCATCATCATAATATTCATCATCATCATATTCATAATCAACCACCATAGGTCAGAAAACAACATCCACACAGTCAACTTGATTTACATGAGAAAGAAGAAAATAATAAAAAAATTAACAGGAAGACATATGAAATAGAGTAGGTCTGACCTGCTGGGTTCCCGTCATTCCTCCATCTTCACCGTTTATTTGATGCGTGACACTCCTCGCTTCCAGGGCATCACTCTGTCTGCATTGCATTCTGAGGGTTGAAGACCTGCAAAGTGCAAAGCTCTCCCACGCAAACCAACCTTTCTACTATAAGCCACCCCCTCCCGGTTTATGCTCTGACTGGGCCCGTAATCAGTCTACAAACGCCCTCACAGCACAGGGGCTTAAGAGTCTGTGTTACAGGGACAGGCAGCTTTGTTTTAACAGGAAGCAGGCTGGCCCAGAGTGGATGCTCCCTCACCAGCACGTTCAAGGCACAGTGCCAGGATTGCATCACAAAAACCTGGTGAGTCTGTTTCTGGTAAGTATTTTGATCCTCTCGGACTGGTTAAGCTTCTCCCCAAGTCATGTAACAAAGTCTGCACCCTTCCGCATAGGTGGGGGTTGTGGTGACACGGTAATATTTGTTTTTGTGGGGGCGAGGGGAGTTTAGAGATGTGAAAGGTAAGGAGCGCGTACCTGTCCCAGTGGCAGGACCAGCCTTTAGGGGCGGCGTTAAGTTCGTAATATTTTATGTGTTCGGCGGCTTCCTGCAGCCTGCGGCGTAGATAGACCCCGTTCAGAGCGCCTTCCCTCCAGTCAGCGATCCGAGTCTAAGGAAGAGAAAGCAGAGAGGAGGAAAGGAGAGGGAGAGGAGGCCAGAAAGTAGAGGTAAAGAGGAATAAAGAATCGCAAGAAGATAGATGAGCAACATGAAAGAGTAATTACAGTAAGTCTGAAGAATGACACCTTGTGATGGATTATTATGAGGATTTTAAATATTAAGTACTATCACATAGCTGTGTAGTAAATGTATGAAAGAAAATTAAGCCTTTAATATTTTAAAAGTCCTACTGGGAACTGTTCACATGTGGAAAAGGCATCAGACACTGAACCATTATCCTCTCACCTCCGTTTGCAGCAGGAGCAGCTGAAAGTTTGAGATTGCCTTCTTGTTTATTCCCAGGAACTCCATCTTGCTGGTTAAGGTGTTAGCCAGCTCTCCAATCTGAAACTACATTTTCAAGAATCAGAAATATGTCTTAAAAGCACATATCTTAACTATTTCTGTCAGGCAATGTTTAAGATTTACCTTGAGTTCAGGTGTTTCAATTTCTTCTTTAACAGCAGTTTTGGTCTTCTCCTCGGAATCTTCAGTTTCCTTGTCTTCTACCTCTGCAACACTATCTAGGCCTTTTGGAAGTGCTGAGGGATACAACACAGGCATTTAAGGAACATGAATTTGGGAAATTTGAAGTTTTTTATCCATGTGAACATTGCTCATCATGACTTGGACTTACCCGTCTCTGCAACGTCCTGCAGGTCTGAGCCTCTGCTGTTAGAGTCAGGACTAGCAGCACAGACAAAGGCGGTCTTCCACCGGTTTTTCTTTAGTAAAACACCACGAGCACCAGAGGCATCTTGACTTGTCTCAGAACAAGGACTGGAGCCTCCTGCACTCCCATCACCCTCCTCCAGAGCCCTGAGCTCAGCCTAAAAGTCAACCAAAAAAGACTTAATCAAGTTACCAATGTAATTTGCAAATTATTAAATACAGCCTGTTTTCAAAGGTGCCAATTGAAAATAAATTAAAAATGATCAAACCCCCACTTTTTTCTGCTCCAGAGCAAGTTCCAGTGCAACTGTGTCTTCTTCTGTCTCTTCCTCTGCATCTGAGTTATTGTTCGACTGCTTTTTTGTGCAGTGTTCCTTTGGAGCAGTGGGAGCCGAGTCAGAGTCCCGCAGAGGAGTAGATGGGGATCCTGCAGCGCGAACACCTTCACCATCAGAATCCATACTGTTTTCAGGATCATCCAAACTTTTAATCAGTCTTTTTCTCCATTTTTCTTCTGCTTCCTTCACTTCAGATGGGATCAGAGGACCAAGCAGAGAAGCAGCGACTCCACGGCGCTCCTCCTCTTCACTTGTGAGGCCTACAACGCTCTCAATGACTTCCTAAAAGACCAAAAGCAGGTGCAAAACTCAGCATAGAAATCCTTAAAACACTAACACAATGAAAACTTTTCACATTAATGATGGACCTAAATGAAACTTGCCTTTGCTTGGGTCTCTTTAGCTGATACTGTAGATGCAGCAGATGCCGTGTTTTCCTCAGTCTGATAGCCAGCATGTGCTGTACCATTGCCATTGACACTAGAGCTAAAAAAAAGGAAGACAAGAAAATTTCTGTCATACAATGCTCAAGCTCTGGAGACAGAGGCAAAAACTAAAACCAATATTACACCAGATCATGTGGATACAGTGATTTTCCCTAGCTGCTTCTCCAGTTCCTCCCACCTGTTGGCATTCTGCTCCAGGCTTTGAACTTGATCAGCCAGATAGTGCGGCAGCTCCCACGACACCTCATTTGTCAGAGTGTTCCAGTAATAGTAGCAGCCGGAGTTGTCATCCCAAACCTCCTGCCAGTCTCCCATCTCTACACCCACTGCAAAAAAAAAGCAAGTATGTGAGACTTTATTTAGGTAATTTATTGTATTTGATTTAACTTGATTGTTGGACAAAAAAGTGTCAGGCAGAGGAAGCAGCTCTTTTTGCTGGAGTACTAGCACGTTGGTTCCCAACCTGGGGTCCATGACAACCCCAGGCGAGGCTTTGCTCTGAGGCTGCAAAAATTACATTTGCAAATATTGACTTAAACTATGATAAAGTGGTTATCAAGTAATTTATACAAAGGTCTTTTGATAAGAAAAGCATGCATAGGCCTTTTTAGGGTTTTATCAGTGAAGTAATTTAAATCTATGTTGATTTTTAGTGGCAGTGTGCCACTTTTTCTTTTCTCATGGGTCCTCGGGGGGGCGCCTTTTACTTAGGTACATGTAGGTGGAGGCTCCAAGGAAAAAGGTTGGGAAACACTGTATTAGCATATTTTATCCCAAAGCATGCATTATTTTTGAAGAAATAACACAAGTGACTGAAATACAAATGCCAAAATAGTACTATACCCTGACCATATAAACACATATGTACTTATTTAAAACAATGACAAGAGTAGTAGCTTTAAAAATGTCAGCTGTTCGTCAGAGAAGACACCCAGGCATTCACACATGATGATACGGAAAACTCCGACAGTTACCTCCAGCCAGTGAGTACTGGGTGTTGTACTCAAAATCTGTGCTTTGTTGTTTCTGGTCCCCACTATCTGCTGGCTGCCGAGACTCTACAGGCTTTGGTGAAGTGGAAGTTGGGACTGAGGAAGCTGGATCATCTGAACTAGGTTGTGTGGTGATTGCATCGATTTCCTGTTATGGAAAAAATGACAGAAGGAAGTCATATATACAAAACATGTAAGTTCTCAGATTGAGCCAGACTCTTAAAATCAGTGGTTTTACATGCTGCTCTGCTGTATTTCTTAAAATAATCGAGGCTATGGTTTTAAACTTCTATGCATTATTTACAAATTTGGAGGCAAATTATTGGCCCCTTGAATAATCTAGAAGGGACAGGTGATGAATTGACATTTTGATGAGCAAAACTGACAAAAAAATACATTTTTTTTCCCTCATTCTACTTTTCAGTGCTTTTGAAAAGACTAGAAAAACTTTTCAGATTTATGGCACAGTTATCAAACAGAGCCCACCAGAAGCATGCAGTTTTTGTTTGATGGATACCAGGACAAGTTTAAAACAAAATATAGACTTCAAATATAATGACCCAGGTTAATGAGAATCTCCACAGATGAATACCAGTTTGTCCAACAACTTTCAGAATTTCCAAGATAATGAAGTTTAAAAAGTTTTTTTACGGTTTTGAACAATAGGCGTATTTTTCAAAATAAGTTGTGCACGTAAATTGTTAAGCAGTGGCGTGCCACCTAAATTGTGTCACAGAGAGTCACCATAAACACACATGCACCTTACAGTGATAGCACACAAAGGATAAGTAAGTATGCAGCAAATCATACTCACAGCCATAAAACTGGCCAGAGTACTGTCGATGTCAGCTGACTGGTTGTGTTGGGAATTTCCAGTTGGACGCCGGGAGTCTCCACCATCCTCTTCATCACTGTCCTCATATGCACCAAGTAAGGACAAACCCTCTGCAGATGGAGACAAAACAACTATGTTTTATCACATGATGGCAGCCTCTTGTGTTTCCACTGCCTGAGACATCCAACAGATCCCAACAAAATCGCCGACTGAAGTTACCTGTGGCCTTTACTGTTGGATGCTTCATGTTTGAGCGCGTATCTCTCACAAATCGGTGTCCATCGCCCTCTTGTTCGTCTGCTGAAAAAATAAACATTACAAGTCAGTCAATTTGAGCTTCGTTGTTTCCTCTAGGAAGCAACCATGAGCATAACTAGCACTGGAGGACTGTAATATACATGCACTGCACTTAAGTGATTCCGCCTATTCAGCTGTAATCTAAACACTCCTGTGAAAACAATTATTAAAAATAAAGATGATGTGAATCATACTGTATTACTTTTGAATACCTGAACCGGTCATTTGTCTCCAGTCTACTCTGTCAAAGCTAATTGTTTGCTAACGGTTAGATTAGCACGCTAGCTTATTGTGAAGTCGCTGATAAACCATTACTCCGGTACAAAAGTCCCTTCTGTGGTAAATCATGGGATATGGTAGCTCCAAATGCACGTTACTGTTCGAGGAAAAACATAAGGCGTCAAACAGATGATTTTTCCTCATATCGGCCTGTCCTTCGCACCTCCAGCATATAGCATTTAGCAAGCCTGCCGCTAACATGGCGATGAGGTGACATGTGTTAATAAATACCATCCGATCCCGAGGCTGCTTCGTCCCTCTCTCCGGCATTCCCACTGCGAAGCCCGGGAGGTGAAAGCTGAAGGATAGTTCTACGGCCGACCGTTCCTCCCGTGAGGCGACTTTTCTTCCCCATCACTGTGAATCGTCCACCGGAGGCCTGTTCCCTCTTCACTGTCGTCGTTGTTGGAGCTCTCCGTGCGTTCACGTGCTGTCGGAAAAATTAATTTCCAACCGAGGAAACGCACGTTCAGGAGGGGCTGGGGGGGGGGATGCAGGCCTGGCCTGCACCCCTGAAAAACCCAGAGAATGGGCCATTTGTGATCTATAGATATCAGATTGTGTGTGTTGGCTTTGATATTGAAAATATTTATTGTCATTTTTGAGCTGTTTTTGCTGCTTTTAGCCCCTATTAGCTAAATGTTGGCGCATTTTTGCCACTTCTTTACCCCATTTTCCTAAAGTTTTACTTGCAGGTAATATATGTTGTTTTTTAACCATTTTTTGCACCTCTTTTTGCCTCTTTAATTAGTTTTTGATGTATTTATCTTTTTTTTTTTTTTTTGGTCACTTTTACCAATTTTCTACCCCTTCTCTCTTTCCTCATCATTTGTATCGGTGTGCCCATCCACATTATTAGCATTACCAAAATAAAAGGTATTTCTGTTTTAAGAAACTGGTTTATATTTTGATTTAGGATTTATTGTACTACAGTATGAATAAATAAAAAGCATTTAAAGGTTTTTGTTGTAGCTTTGATAAGAGAGGATAGTGTCTAGGTTAGAAATACAATATGGCTATGACCGCTCATGTTTACACTGGACCATTGCTGACCTTCATGGGCCCCCCATTTGGCTGGACCCCAGAAAGCTCTCCCTTATCCCCCTTATGTGCGCCATTGGTAAAGACTACAGAACATTTGTTCTTTGTATATATATATATATATATGGCTGTGCAAAACGTGTTACTTAGATGAGTTCTGACCCATCAGAAAACAATATAATTTTGGTTACCCTCGGTTATTTCGGTATTACCAGTTCAGCTCGCAGAGAGACTGGTGTCGGACATTTAACCGTGATGTACGTAAATGTAGCATCTGCTAAAGTGACTCTTGTTCATCCGGTACTAAAGAAGGTTAACTTCCGGTTCACCAGGTTTTGTTTTGTGTGTAGCAGCTCAGTATCGGAATGCTAACTTAGCTGCTAACAAGCTTACACACCCTCCTCGGAGCAGTTACAAGGAATCATCGGCGCTTAACCTTATTAAGTGATAAAAAATGGTAACTGGAACCAGTATGCTTTCTAAAATAAGCTAGCACAAGCCGAACAAGCCAGAAGTCGTAAAAGCTAAGTGACTTCGTGAAATACACTTGACATGGGAGGGCGAAGATAAGCAATTACACAGCTTCGGAGTGGAGCCACCCACCCATGTCTGAACATAAAGAGGACCCAGGACAGAGCCAGCAGCCAGTAGGGCTCGGAGAAGGAGCCAGTGCCCCAGCCAGGAGCAGAAGGTCGGTGAGCACCGGTACAGACACGATGGGGGCGATCATGGGTCCGGTTTTTCACTGGATGCAAGATGTGGCAGCTGTCACTCTCCTCAAGGCCCGCCGGACTCTGTTTCAGGCTGCAATCTTATTTTGTGTCCTGGTTCTGCTACTGTGGGTGTCCATCTTTCTCTATGGGAGTTTCTATTACTCTTACATGCCCACTGTGAGCTTCTCCACTCCTGTGCACTTCTACTACATCTCTGACTGTGACACCTCAGAGTCGGGACTTTGTTCCTTTCCCAAGGCCAACATCTCCTTCATGAAGAATGACAAGGATCAGGTGATGGCTTTCGGTCAGCCTTATCGCATATCTTTGGAGCTAGAGATGCCGGAGTCTCCTGTAAATGAACAGCTTGGTATGTTCATGGTCAAGATGTCTTCTTATACTAAAGGTGGGAAGAATGTCAAATCAGTGAGCCGGTCTACAATGCTGCACTATCGCTCAAGTCTCCTGCAGACCATATCTACTTTACTCTTCTCTCCATTTCTCCTGACTGGCATGACTGAGCAGAAGCAGCTCATTGACGTGGAGCTCTTCTCAGACTACAAGACCAATGCTTATGAGCCCACTGTTGGTGCAGTCATCGAGATCCAGTCCAAACGTGTGCAGGTGTACTCAGCCCAGCTTCGTATCCATGCTTACTTCACTGGTATCAGATATGTCCTGTACAACTTCCCCCTGACGTCTGCAGTGATCGGTGTGGCCACCAACTTCGCCTTCCTCAGCGTCATTGTCCTCTTCAGCTACTTGCAGTTCATATGGGGTGGGCTCTGGCCTCCGGACCAGGTGAGAGTCAGGGTTATGATGGGGGACAGCACTCGTATCCAGCAGAAGAGAGAAGAGGCCCGAAAGCGCATGGAGAAGGAAAACTCCCAGAAACAAACTGATGCTTCTAAATCAATTGAAACCATGACTGCGGCCACTGAAATCAAGGGAAATGGCACAGCAAATGAGCTGCAGTCAAAGGAGCCCTCAGTGATCCCAGATGCCCCCGAGCCAGATTCTAAGGACGATGAGTCTCATGACTCTGTGGGGCCTGAAGAAGAGGACAGCCAAGACGGGTTTGAAGGATGTGAGCTGCCACACCAGGGTGAGACAGTTCTCCGACAGAGACCTGGACCCTGGATGAGCCTGTGAACTGATAACTATAGTTTATATATGCAGCACCGTGTGGCACTAGTCTGCAGCAGATCTCACTTGTTTTCTCACTGTTTGTGCTATTCTAGAAACACATGCATGAAACATTAATGTTTATCTTGCTTTAGCTAACAAACTACAGTTTACTGTCTTAAATGCAGAACAGTTTACCTCATTGTTACTTGACCTCAGCTCTTTTTCTCCCTGCTTTCTGTTTGGTAGCGCTTTGACTGTATTATGTGCTTGCCATTGAGTTTGAAGATGTCCATAGCAGGAGATACTACATTCCACCTCTGACTTGTCGCACAGTATCATCTGCAGGAATTTGGCATTACCGTCAGCATGTGTCAGGGCAGTTGAACACGCCCTCCTAAAGTCAGGTAACCCTGCCTGTGTTATATAACATAGATGCCTGTGTAGTAGCATTTTCTGACATCATGGTCAGCTCTGACATACAGCGCTTAACAAATTTATTAGACCACCCTAACCCTAACCAAAGTAAGGTTTATGCCACAGCTGCCCTATATTAACAGCATTGGTAATTCCCAAATGATATTTTTAATGCTAAAATATAATTATTATTGTTATCCATGAATTTTCAAATTTACTGATTTACAAAAAACTGAAAAAATAGTTAAGCACGTTAATATTTATTGATTAATATGTCAAATTCTAGTTATTTACTTGCATTCATGAACAGAGAAATGAGTTTTAGTGGTTGAATGTTATGCTTGATTCATTTCTGACTTCTCAGAGAAGCCCAGTGAGCCGGCTCAAATTTGGGTGAATTCAGTTTGAAATCCCTCATTCCTGTTCAAAATGGTAACACGTGAAGAGCTCACTGAAAATGAAGGAGTCCACATTAAAGCACTTCATGATGCTGGATGGTCTCTGAGACAAATATGACAGGTGGTCTAATAAATTTGTTAAGCACTGTAGCTTCTGACACTCCTCCCTTAAAAACAAGTTAAAGTCAAACACTGAACAGAGATGATTCTGTATAGCTGCCTTGCACTGTGAGCAAAATGTAGTCTTTATTTGGCATTTCCAAAACTGAAACTCACCCATTTCAAGGCCAGCATTAAAGAACCCTTGTGACAGCTTTTCGATTAGTGATTAGATTCAGATCACATCCCTGAAAAGTGACTCTGGTTTAACAACTTCCTAGAAAAATATATAATGGCTGTAGCCTGAAAGAGATGAGAAATATGACGCATGTATCATCCTTTATCCACGTTCACATAGAGACGCTCTGTCTTGAATGGGATGACTTCACTGCCGTGGCACATTGGATTTAAGCTTGAACTTTAAAGGTCGGTATCATTCTGTCAGGTCTTTGTATTCATCTTCTGTTACAGTATGAGTAAAAAATGTGTGTGTTGTATTTTTATTGAAATGTAGGACCAAGGTATTTGGAATTGGTATTTTAAATGATTTAACTTTGCTAATGTGGAATGTTCTCATATTTAACTCAAAGGAATATAAAGTTGGAAGAATAAATAAAGTTACTGTTTTAAAGAGATGCTGTTTTTTTAAAGCTTACCAGAGTGTTGTTACATATTTCAGCTTGTGCAGCTGACACTTCAGGAACGCTTTTGGCTTAAGCAAGTTTATCAGAGGGCCGTATGCAAGTTGTTTGATGTAGGAAAATGTACCAAAGATGTTGAAAAGTAGGGATTGTGTTTGCTGTTCTAAAAAAATCTCTTTGTCAGTGGCTGTTAATTTACATGAGTTTGTGTTCATGCGATAAGATGAATAAAAATACAGCTATGCATTCTGCTTTTTTTTCCCAGCACGTCTTATAACTTGATGAGGAAACTCTTACCTTTAAAAAAACCTTTTTTTTTGTCTGTAGTAACAATATGAAAACATTGTTGCATTTAAGTCAGATTTACAATATGTGCAAAATGATCAAATGTCTCTAATGTGTTTGTCATTTTGGTTTCATACGAGAACCTGAGAAAAAAATCATGATGTTTTAATGTCAAATATTTATTTAAGCAAACAGAAGTGCATTTATTTTGATATGAATATGAACAAACTTCTTATAGCTCCATGCTGGGCATGGATAGGACAGGATGAAAATGTATGCTCTTTAATATGTCTTGAATCATTGGTTTATCACAAAGTCAAACAGTTTTTTATTTTAATACAATATGGATTACATGTTAAAACAAGTTATCCAGTGTTAATCTTTATTTGTATGGCACTTTTCATACAAAACAATAGCACAAGGCGCTTTACACACAAAGAAAACAGATTAAAAAAAACATGACCCAACCCCACAGAAAAACAGAATAAAAAGGTGCTAAAATTAGAATAAAAACACTAATAGATAGCACAATACATTTTCATACAATGATTAAAACACATGGAGAACTTGGTAAATCATAATGAAGTAAGAGGAAAAACTACTAAAACAATATAATTCCCATACTTCTTACATGTGTGTCAAAATGTCCTTTTCCAATTAAAAATAAACACCTCAATTAAAAATGCTTTTAATTGGATAACAAGAAACCCTTTTTCTATGTCTAGCCTTTTCTAACAAAAAAGGACAATCTTTCACATCATATGAGGCATTATATTTCCAGTAGCTTTCCTTCATCATTGGGCAAAAACAAGGATATCTGTTTTCAAGACAATGAAGGATTCATTGAACATGATGGTAGTACCAGGGCTAGTACGGTTTCAGCATTTGTCATGCCTTTTGATTAAAACAGCTTATTTAAACGAGTTGAAATTGAAATAGAGTGAACACAAAGTCATTAAATGCAGCATTAATAGAAAAGTACAAATTCATGTCAGTGCTATCAGAAACAAATACACTCTAAAAATCCAGTCCAGTTGCCTCTCTTTGGACCAAGATTTGGATAAGTATGAAATGGATATACAAGAATGCTCAATGACACAGAATGATGAGATGTTTTTGCAAAAATTCTGCACATTCAGAGAACATTGATTTAAAATCAACATACTGGTCCATGTCCTCTGCTGGCCTCACTACTTATAATGTGACATAAATGTTTGAATTAAAGTATTCACAGCCAGGGGGCAGCATGTCAGAATCGGAAAGTTCAACTGTGACACACTTTTCATTATTTGAATGATAAGACATGAATAGTCCCTCTCAAAGACATGATAAAGTGTTTTTTTTAACAGGGAGGTGATTAAATCTGGAAGTACAGAGGCTCAGTGTGTTCATGCTGTTAGGAATAATTCAATTTTTCAGTCATATAAATGGAATGCAGGATGTTTTAATCTCTTTATTATGCTTTGATGAAAAGGATTAAAAATGATACAAGTGTTGACATTTAATCTTGTTTCTGGAGCCTTTTTACGGCATACTGAGGAACTGGAAAGCTTCATTTATGATCGGTTTGAAATGTGAACCTTGTGGTGATGATATTCAGGCCCATTAGTGGTCTTTATTCAAAGCCACATCCCCGATCTATCAGATGAATTATGCATTGGTCTGAATAACGAGGCCACTAATTGACTTAAACCATCCATCAGTGGTATTAAAAAGCTCTCCGTATTTAGCCTTCAGCAGGTACAGATATTATCTTTGCTGTTGGAACAAAATGATGTAATTCATAGTAGAGGAGAAAGTACAAGTCAATACTTTTCATATTCTTTGGACTTAACATTAAGTTTAGATCCTTATATTTCTAGCCTGTTGATGAAAGACTTTTCTAAAGTAAAGGACATGTTTCATATATCTGGAACAAACTCACGAAGAACAAAGACAAATTTTCTTTCAGATATATCCTAATACCTTTAAATGGGGTGTCCCTGTCTAAGGGTTGTATGTCCACAGCTGTGCTGGCAGTGCCCACAACTTCAATTACAAATAACTTCTCACCAGTGTTTATTGATGCTATGAAAGTTGACCCTCACTGTCCTTTGTAGTCCTTAACAATGCTTTTAGATAATCAGAAAATATGTTTCTCCTCCACCACTGCATTGACAAAGCTAGGATCATAAGTCCAGAGACGCTGACGACATTGACGGTGCACTGTTTTGATCTGAGTTTCAAGAGAGGGGCGACAAAAAAACAGCTGATGCCGAGGGGGGTTTTACACTCAGAAAGACTTAGGATAACAGTATGTTCTTTGATAGGACCCGATCCGTCCTTTTTCTCACTCATTAACTCAGCATAATGCCCATTTACAACACAAGAAGCTCATACCGTGATGATCTTCATTGTGAGGCTGCCCATTCTAAGCGAAAGGCCATGTTACTTGTCACTGAGTGGTATGAGTAAAGCTGCCGACACAGGTTGCATTTTACTTTTTTGGGATCATCTTTAACGTGTTAATAATACTCCCACACTTTGGAAATTTGCTTTTGTGACATTGTAAGCTGTTGGGAAATTAAAAAGCTTAGATGAGGCCACTCCAGGGCAAAGTCCAACTTTAATTTAGTCATGCACACATTAAGAAGACTGATTAAAAGTACACAAGTTATTTTCAGAATTGTATTGAAAGTATATTAAGTTGATATTTATAGCCAAAGAGATACAAGTCATAATTTATTATGGAAATAAATCATAAAACTATATGGAGGGGAATGATCCCAGTTTCATTAGCAGGTGATTGATGGTGAGATTGGCAGTCAAATGAGGCCCTTTCAAACAATTTGTCAAATATTTGACCATTTGGGGCCACCTCTATCCTGTAAATTCACTAAATTTCAAATACAAACACCCCTAGCAAAGAGAAGGTATGGTTAAAGATCAAAATTCAAATATAGATACCTTTTTAAAAAATTCAAACAAGACAGAATAGTTGGTTTACATAAACCATAAATTCCTCTATTATCTACTCAGCTTATAGATGTTCAGGTCACTGGGAGCCTGAGCCAATCCCAGCTGTCTTTGGGCTAAAGGTGGGGCTCACCCAAGACTGGTCGCCAGTCAATTGCAGGGCTGACAGATAGATACAACCAGCCAGGCATACTCACACTTATGGACCGTTTAGAGTTAACACTTTAATAAGCATACTTTTGGTTTGTGGGAGGGACCTGGAGAACCCTGAGAGAACCCGAACATGCACAAGGAAACATGCAAACTCTGCACAGAAAGGCCCGTCTGACCAGGATTCAAACCAGGAACCTTCTTACTGTGAGGCAACAGCGTTAAGTCCTGCACTGCCAAGTTATGTAACCAATGTATTTAAAACACCTTTGAAGAACACTTAAATAGTGGTGCCAACAATCAACTTGTTGGTACTGCTTTGCAGAGGTGGGAGAAAGTCATTGTTTTGCAAGTCTCAAGTAAGTCTAAAGTCTTTAATCCCAAGTCTCGAGTCAAGTCTCAAGTAAAGATGTGCAAGTCCAAGTCAAGTCTCAAGTAAAGACAAGACAAGTCAGAAGTCATAGGCTTGAAATTTTCGAGTCCTCACAAGTCAAAAGCACTGTTTACCTAATAAAATGCCATTTTAACAATGTAACAATCTATTAAATCTGACAAATATAATGAATGCATTTTGAATTGTTTTATTTTTTTAAATAAAATAAGACCAGTGTGACAGAACTTAATCACACAGAAAAAGACTGCTGACATAGCATTCAGCATACAATCAGTGCCAAGTGGTGCAACAACAAATGAACTTCTGAAGATGTTGTACAGTCATTTTAACTCATCTAATGTGAGTGTGTGTGTGTCTGTGTGTTGAGTGTGTGTATATGTACAGGTGTGTGAGTGGATACATAGGGTTTGTGTGTGTTTGTAAGTGAACGTGTTTGACTGGTCAGCATTAGGTCTAAGGTGTTATAACCAGTTCTTAACCTCAAGTTATGTGTTATGTGTTAAGTTATAAGACCTCAAGTAATGTGAACACAATGACTGCCTCCTAGTGAATAAACAAAAAAAGAGCTGATGAATCATGGGTGTCTGTCTGGGTATTTATATTTAATATTTTGACATTTACTGTAGTTCTGTGACTGTTACCTTTTTTTTTTGTGTTTGCACAAAAAAGAAATAACAATTTACAGTTTGTGCACACTTTTCACAAGGAAAGTACACATGTGAGATTGTGCTGATGTGGTAAGGAAACCTAAGAAAGGCTTTTAATTAGCTAAACCTCACCAGAAGTAGTCATAACCTTAAAGTTATACTTTCTATTTTTTCCTCTCATTATTATCGCTTTTAGCTAAAGGGGGAGGGTCCCCATATTGATCTTTGCCCTGGGCCTCTAAATGGTTAAAACCGGCCCTGCCTCACACCTGCAGCCCCCCCTCACAAATCGTTCTGTCCTGCCAGTTTGTTGCTTTCGTTTTTCTGTTTCTGCCCTTTTGACAGTATTTATCATTGGTACGTTTAAGATCAAATAAAACACCCATGTTTGGACAAGTTTTACTCAATTTTACATTATTTCATTGATGTCAAAGTCCAAGTCGAGTTGCAAGTCTTTGATGATATTGTCAAGTCGAGTCCAAAGTCATCAAAATTGTGACTTGAGTCTGACTCGAGTTCAAGTCCACATCTCAAGTGACTCGAGACCACACCTCTGCTACTTTGTCTCCCTGTGGACAAAGTGGTGCCAAAGTGGTCATTTTTCCCAAGACACTCTGGCTGCAGACCATTCATCTTTAATGGCCACTCTCACAGACTGTTCATCTGAGACGCCAAATGTCTCTAACCTTGAAAAGCAGATGTATTCCCCCGTTTCCTCCCATCTGAACCGTTTGGGCCTGGTTAGAAACTGACAAGACCAATCAGCGTTGAGGGGCAGTACTTTCAGGCGCGGATGAGTCGTGAAGTAAGCAAGCAGCGACAAGAGGTACTGCAATTATGGCAGTAGAGATCATCACAAATGCTGCTATAGCGTCAGTTTTATCAGAACTTGATGACATTTCTTCGTTAAAAGAAGAACAAAGAGTAGCACTGAGTTGCTTTCTTTTCAAAAACAACAAAAGTCTACAGTCGCCATGGTTCACGTTATGCAGTTCTCTATGGAGTTTACTCCTTGGTAGCAGCTCTCTATCACGTGTTTTGTTGCTCTGATTGGCCCATAAAGATGTGAAGGACAGAACATTCATCCAATCACCCTCCGAGTTCTTTTCAAAGGCTCTGCCCTTTCCCAAGCGCTGTCTATGGGAGGTTTTCCAGATGAATGTGTGAAAACAAATCCATCTGGCATGTCAATATGTTTCAGAATGGAAATACACACTAAAACTTTCAAAATAAAATCTGATTTAACTTCCTTTTTAGTGTTAGGGTTAGGGCTGGGATAAGGGTTAAGGTAAAGGATGCCGAAGATGCCAGAAATTAATATTTAAAAACCTGACCTCCAAAAAACAATTACAAAATGTTTAAAAAGCTGAGTAAATTGACTGCTTAAAGGAAAAAAGCAGTCCTCCATGGAAACAGCCAAACGCAGCCAGCGTAACCTATGTAGCTACGTTAGCTTAGTAAACTATGAAGCTTACACAGCTACCTAGCTGAAAAAAGTCACGTAAGCTACCTATCTACATTATCTAAGTTTCTAAGCTAGCGTTACCAACATTTGCTAAGGCTAACTTTGCCATAGACAATGCAGCTTTGTAGCTGATGTTGCTAATGTAGCTAGAGCTAAACTCACACAGCAGCTATGTAAGCTATGTAGACATTATCTATGTAGCTAAGTTAGACTTATCTATGATTGCTGGAGCTTATGTTGCTAATGCTAACTTAGCTAAATTGGCTTATGTAGTAACACTAATGTCGTGGCTCACCTGGCTTTATTAGCTTTAGCTCAAGCTAACAAAGCTAAAGTGCACCATCCTTCATGTTACGGATTCTGAAACTGCTCTATACATAATTTAATGCTGGATCAGACCTCTGACCTTCTCTGTTTAATCTATGTAATGTTTCTTAATCTGTAATGTTTGCAGTGTGTTTATTTGATGAATGTTACTGCCAGACTTTGTTTATAAATATTGAATTTAATAAGAAAAAAGATGTGTGAAGATATTATGTAGCATGCATGCATTAGCCATGTAGCATGATCACTTTGTTTGACACCTGCTCCACAGCAGCGATTCGAGACATTTCACTGTTTGTCACTAAGAGGCAACGCTATGAGCTTCAGTCTGTGTCATAACCATTTAAAAACTCTTTGGCCTTTATTTATTTCAGGATTAAAGTGTCTCCTTTATGCAAATCATGTTTATGGACTATTCTGTGTCTGACATTAATGCTCATCTGTCTGTCTTTACCCTACATGGGCCAACCATGAGCCTGTTGTTCAAACACCTCTCCACTTGAATTCCATCCTGCGCTGCCTGGCTCCATCACAGCTGAAGGTCACTCTGATCCTTCACCCTAAATGTTTTCCTCCTCTTCTGGGTGAACTTCTGTGACCTCTGCTGTTGTCTCACTTGCTGCTTTTGATCCGTCCTCTTCCTGCTCATCTGAGCAGTCCGCCCATCGCCCAACCCTCCGGACTCCCTCGGCCACTGCTGGGGCGTTAACACAGGGGTTATGGTCATAGATGACAAGTTTAAGCCCCTGCAAGTGACACAGGCCTGGGAAACGACGGATTCTGTTGCGATCCACATCAACAACAGCTAAAAAGTGCATCTCCAGCAATACAGGAGGGAACTCTGTCAGCTGGTTGCCAGCTAACCAGATACTCCGCAGCTCCTCCAGACTTCCCAACTCTCTAGGTAAACTCTGGATCTGGTTGTAGCCGAGGTGCAGAGTCTTAAGATTAGGGAGCTCGCAGACTACCTTAGGGAAAACAGTGAAGCAGTTCATCTCCAGCCACAGAGTATTCAGGTCCTTGAGCTCTCCCAGCTCTTGGGGGAGCGAGTAAAGTCTGTTGTTGCCCAGGTAAAGGATGCAGAGTTGGGGCAATCTGCAAACAGCTGCAGGGAGCTCTTCAAAACAGTTAAAGTCCAGAGCCAAGAGCTGCAGCTTCTTTAGGCCCTGCAGCTCGGCCGGTAAGCTGCTGAGGTTGTTGTCACTTAGGTAGAGTTTCACCAGCTCATCGAAGACACAGGCGGCCAGAGGCAGCCGACGCAGCTGACGGCTGCTTAGGTCAAGGGTACGATCCAGAGGCATCTCCTTTAGGTCGCCCACTAAGAAGCGCTGACAGCGCTCTGAAGGGATGAAGGCGATGACACCTCGAATGGCATTACCCATCCTGCTTGGTTCCTGTCACACATCTGGTCCTCTACATCAATTCAGTGCTGGGAAAAGGTTTCACTGAGGCAGACTGTGGGCGTCTTCAAGTGAATTTGTTGGCATCCCACTAATGCTCATCCACCACCCCTCTGGTTATTTGATCCTAATGATATGTGAAAAACAAAACAAGTTAGTAACAATGCTCAGAATACACAAAGGAAGCACAACACATGATTAGAACATGGAGTTACACTTTTACATTTAATAAGACCCACATTTAATCAAAATATGCATTACCATTGATCAGCAAGTAATCAGAACACATAATGTTTACAATGACAACAGAAAAACACCTACCTTAAAAATGTTTTCCATCTGATGTCTGTGACTCACAGCATCTCCCAGTAAGCTCTTTGTTTATCCATCTTCATGAGCTGAAAACATATTGAATTCTCTGGGCAGATACTCCCCAGTGCAGCCCTCTTACTATCTCTCAGTGGCTCTGAGCTTTGCCCTGACTTTCATGGTGATAGCAACCACTGGCTGCTCTCTCCTCCCCATTTGTGTTTAATGACTTTCCCTCTGTCTGCTCCTCCACGATGACAGAAATGGGAGAGAGGCAGAGAGACACAGGAAGGGGCAGGGGCACCATGGTTAAGCACAAGAACAGTATGCTTTGTGGTGCAAGAGCAGCAAAGGTCATGCCATCATATTTTTTAAAGTTTTAATCAACCCTGACAAAGTTCTCAGTCTTTGCGAGTTGGACAGACGAGTGGGTCTCTATTTTGGAGTCAGTTCAAAGACAAAGATGGAGTTTTGGGGTTTTTTCCTCAGACTTCAATTGTAAATCTTTGGCTTTTTGATTTTGTTTTTGAAGGGCAGAAAAATGAAATGAGGCCCTGATGTCATCCCCACCTGCCTGAGGTGTGACTATCCAGCGCTGTCCTGCATACCTTCATTAAAGCTATTTTCCAATGAGATAAAACTGAGGAGGAATTTCATTTCTCTTATCACAAGGGTCAATGTTGGTCTGTCATCTGGTTTCACTCACTGACACGCTGTTTTTAGCACTTGTCCATCTTATCCACACAGCCTGAGGGCCCCAAACAGACATACCTTAACAACATAACGGACATTGTTCCTAATGGTTTAATTTAGCACTATGATAGTAGTAACTATGATAACTTTTTTCCTGTTGTGGAAAGTCAAAATCTAGCAGTGAAAAGGTCTCAGTGTTTGTTTTTATTAGTCTAAACACAAACATTTGTTCTTGTTAACTGAATCATGTCTTTGAAATTAGCTATTATTTTCCATATTAAGAATTAAATCAGTTCTATCCAGGGGGAGCCAGGCCATTTTGACTGATGTGTGCGCAAACATTTGGATGAATAGGTTATTCAGCCTTGCTGCCGTTACTAATCCTACCACTTCAACTCCTCATATTAGAATGAGAAGACGTCATATTTTTATGTATAATTATTCCAAACTTAACTCATAAATGGGCAGGCCAGTAAATATTTTTGAGAATATAATCTATTTTTTAAATTCTTTTACTTTAAAATGTGACATTTATTTAGCAAATTACTGTCTGTATCTCCCAGAATATATTCCTCACTAAGGGTAAAAATGTCAACACTCTCATACTTCCTCCAATTGTTCATTTTAACACTCACAATGTTGTTTTTACACATTAAAGTTTACTTCTAATACAACATTGTGTTATTTTCTTTCATTCTGGGTGTAGGTAGTGAGTATTTGCAGTTTTAAACATCATAACAACACAACGCGCCCTAAAGCTTTATTAAGATTGCTGCCTTGTGTTTAGTATCTGCCACACTGTAGGAGATCCTTTGGCTAGTAAGAAGGCAGACTAGAGGGCCCACTTTGACTAGGAATAGCACACCATCTTTAAACTTTAAACCCAAAGGCTGGAAGTCACTATCTCGGTGGATAACTTCACTCACGATGCGTCTAACATCAAAACCGACAAAAAATCCAACAGAAACATGAGCTAAGGAATCCCATCAGTGATCACTGCACAAAAGACAACATTTAAACACATTTATATATCTAGATACCTCTAAACACATGTAAAGTCTACCTGAGGGCATGGTGGTGAAACTCTGCCCACATATTTCCCCAGACTTGAAATGGCAGTGGGTTCAGCTTAGATAAATTGACTCTCTACAGAGCTGAACTGAACTAGTGGATCAACACTTTCAGATAACCCCAACACTGAAGACTGAAGAGTTAAAATTACATGTTGGGAGTTAAAAACAACTCTGAAATGTTTAACTGTGAGATTTCAACACTCTTACTACTCTTTCAGTGCTCACACTTTTACTAACCACTTTTTGGCTTCTATTTGTTTTACATAAAAGTTTGTAAATCTAATTTCTGACTATAAAATGAACTTATTAGCAATCATTCATGATAACAAAACAACATTTTATGTCAGTGATTATCTTTGTTTTATACACCCATCGGGGGATATGGACAATCAATGCCTGATTATAAAAGCTGTAAAATAGATCTCAACATTAACATCAATAGTACCTTCAAAATGATTTTTTTCAACAAATCCCAAGGATGGGGGAATCCCAGCTGTCATTGGGCAAAAGGCAGGACACACCCTCTGCCTACTGACGGTCAATCGGAGCGACCCATTCTCTGACAAATGTTTGTAGAAACAGTCTGCATGCCTAGGTGCTTGATTTTATACACCTGTGTCCATGGAAGTGATTGGAACACCTGGTTTCAATTATTTTGATGGGTGTGTGAATAATTTTGGCAATATAGTGTACCTTAAAACTGTGTTTATCTGCTTAGCCCTGATTTTAATACATATTTAAAGTGATGTTCAGACTCAGAGGTTTTGATCCTGAACACTTTTCATATCTATTTGATATCCTGACTGTCAGGCCTTAACTGAGAAAACAGGAAAACATCTGTTATAGGACCGGTGCACCTCAGGGCTACTGTCTCAGCCCACTATTGTTTACTTCTTTAGCACATGACCATGGTGCACAATGTGACATTGTAATAATTATACAATCTGCAGATGACACAACAATGAATGGACCAATATGTGACTGTGATGAGAGGGTCTTGAGATCTGTCCTTATGAAGCTACAATAGCATAATAAATGTCCTTGAGATAAAGAAATGATTGTTGATAAGATCAGAATAGCCACAGTCATTTTTCCATCAACTGACAATCTTCTAAAGTTTTTCACATTTACAGACATGAACTCTTAACACCAATTTCATGCTCAAGAGGGCACATGAAGAGTTTTGCCTCTATTTTCTGAGGTGCCTGAAGGGTTTCTGTATGACTACCAAACTACTTTCACAAGTGCCCTGTGACGCCGTATTACACTGAGGTCTCAAAACTCTGACTGCTGCCTCAAAGGATAAAAGCAGCAGAGAAAGTTTAGTTCAGCATGCTTTAGTCATAACCTCATTACATTTAAACCACTTGCTGCAAAGATAAAGAATGCCCAAAGACATGGCTGGACCCCTGAGAGACTCTGTGAATGGTTCCCTACGGCAAAATGTGAAATAATAATATTGATGCATGTCAGTGAAATCAGAAATGTTGGTGCTATGGCTGTTTTATGAATGTGTCTTTTTGGCCCTGCTCAGATTTGATTTTAAAGCTGACTGAGAAGAAAGTTTGTTACCAAGCTATGTCGAGGTCAAATGAGTGAACATGCTCCCTTCTTTTCTTCTTCCTTTTTTGCATCCTGACTTTTTCAGAGGCCCTAACATGGCAGTACGCAGTCAAAACAGGTGACCTAACAGTTGATTGAATGGGCCAGCCCATTAACTCTGTTTAAAAAAAAAAGCTCATAAAGAGAGATGGTTTACATTTTGAAACGGGCAGCAGTTTTACTGCAGCATTGATCAATTAGAAATACATCTTTGCTGCTCTATTGAATGGTGAGTTTTATTTTAAAAAATAAAATTTGGCTGTCATTGTGTAAAAGTGGGATGGATCATGTTTTTGTTGGCGTCAAGTGGAACTGGGCTCCAGAAATGAGTTTTGGCTCGTTTTAGCTTTGCAGGCTTTGGCTAACGCTAACAAAGCAACAGCTGCTAGGAAATTAACGTTGTCACAAAAAACAATGTAGCTAAGTTAGCTTTGGCAACGGTAGCTTTAGCTACATTCGCTAAAGCTTACTAGCTACGTTGAAAACATAGCTATGTAGCCGCTTTGTGAGCTTAGCTTTAGCCACGTTAGCTACGTAGCAACATTACCTATGTAGCTACATTATCTATGTAGCTTACACAGCTAATGGAGCTATGTAAGCTAACTTTGCTAGATTACAGTTTCATGGTGGAGTTTTTGTCTTGTAAGCAGACTTTCTCACTTGGCTTTTCTAAAGGTTTCGTAATGAGGGTTTGCTGGTCAGGTAATTTTCGGTAATCCTACTTTAACCTTTACCACAGCCTTTAAAGGAAGTTTAATCCAATTTCATTCCGAAAGTTTTAGTGTGTATTTCTGTTCTGACACAGACATCTCAAACAAATGGTCTGCGAGAGGGGCTGTCAGAGATGTAACTGTCTGTAACCTCTCTTACCATTCTCAGTGGGTCACAGATGTGTGCCTGAAAAAAGAATTTGGCAAAGTCTACGGTGTACTTTTCTTTTGAGGATAGGTCACCATCCTTTGTTCTATCGCAAGTCCAAACTGCCCCACTTTTCAGTGAAAACCTTCGACTGTCATTAAATGATTAAAGCTATATTGGTCGTAATTTATTGTTAGGCGGAGATTGGTCCTGATGCTCCACAGCAAAAAAACAAAGACTCATTTCTTGTAAATATATGACTTTAAAGCTTGAAAAACTTCCTAAAAATAACTGATGCTCTTTATTTTTTATCTTTTGGGGTGGCACTAATACACTGACTTATTATGTTTTAAATTATGTATTAAATTGTGATTTAAAAGTATCTATATATGAATATCTATTTCTGACAACACCCAAAGCCCCCCAGAGATCTTTTGCACCCCTGAAGGGTGCCCAGACCCCAGGTTGGGAACCAATCACAGATGGAAAAAAACTGCAATTCTTGTACTTAAGTAAAAGTACAGCTATGCTGGTTAAATCTTACTTAAGTAAAAGTAAAATTCCTGGTCTATAAATCTGCCCTAGTAAAAGTAAAAGGAATTTATTTTAAAGATTACTTTAAGTACTGAGAATTGGGTAGCTACTGACGAGTTGTACAGTAAAATATGATCTTTCCTTATAGGCAAGAACAACCAGAGAATCGATTTCCAACCAGATAAAGCCACATCTCTATAATAAAGTCACAAGCAAATCTGACAGTGGTAATTCAACTCAGAATTAAACTGAACACTTCAAAAGTCACAGGTGTGAACTCAGACTCAGTGGATAACTTCATACATGGTGCAAATGTGTCTGACATTTAAAAACAACAACAATTCACCACAGACATGACCAAAGGAACCCCAGCAGGAATCTCTGTACAACAGGCAACAACCAAAAACACTTAGACACATCTAAAACCCATCTAAACACTCTGCCAAAAGGCATGATGGGGAACTCTGCCCACATATCGCCCCTGATTTGAGATTGCAGTGGGCGGAGCTTAGAGCAATTGACTCTACAGAGTTGAACTAACACTGGTGGATCAGCACTGTCAAAGAACTTAGACACTGAAGACCATTTCACTCAGGATGGAGTTAAAACTACATTTTTGGAGGTAAAGTAAACCCCTAAACCCTTGTATTGTATATTCTTTTACATCTTCCTGCCCAGGGACCACAGATGAAAATTAGCTTTATAGCTAACTCTGGCTTGACAGTTTAGTTTTGTATGTCCCCTGTCAAATAAACTAATAAAATAAAGAAATAAAAAGTGAATAAATGTTGAGATATCAACCCTCCAGTTTTTGCTGTGTTCTGCTGTTTTAGAATGTGATATGGAATCATTCTCTCTCTTTGTGCTAAATGTACACACTAAATGTACTAAAAAAGTACAAGTACATTAAAAATTCTACTCAATTACAGTAATCGGCAGAAATGTATTAGTTTCTGTCCCCTCCTGGAACCAATGATATAAGAAATGGCAATCTTTAATGTCTGTTTATTAGGGTTCAAATCATGGCACAAGTTTTAGCTTGTTATAAAGCAGACAGAAAGTAACACAAGGACTGCCAAGATCAACACAAAATTTGATGTTCTTTAGGCTACAAAATCCATGGAGAATCTGTGAAGCAGTTTAAAACTAAAGCAAATTATCATTGTTAATGATGAATTATAAATGCATAGCCATATTTGAACCATTAGGAAATATCAAAATGTTATGGAAAAACATCTAGAGCTGAAAAAGAGAAAGAACACGTGTGTTAGAAATAAAGCTGGATTTCTGATAAGGGTTCATTCTTTAAGGTATGACCTCGGGATCAGCCTTAAAAACCTAAACTAGGGGCTTGAGGCCCCCCCTGAATTATTGGCCCTCACCCAGTTGCCTACCTTGTCTAAACAGGATTTAGCTGTAGGCCAATAGATAATGGATGAGTGAATGTCACAGCTGCATAAGAGGAAACTAGAAAAACATTACTCTCCCTGTAACAGCCTCTGGATGACTGAGTAAAACAAATAGGTTTGTTTGTCATCTGAAAATGCTGACATTGTTATTTTCAAAGGCATCCTCTGTAGTGAGAACAGCCACAGTCAGCTCTGTATTTTCATAATGCAAGTCACCCTATGATCACAGGAGGGAGGCAAAGCTCTACAGTAGTTCCTTGTTTCATCATTCTAATAAAGTTTTAATATTTCATCTGCTCTGACAACCACCTAGCAGGCCCCTGTGGTGCTGAAGAAACACACCATCCTTACAAGTTGATTTTTCTGACAGGTTGAGTTTGTGTACGGAAGTGGTCAGCAGGTTGTAAGGTCAAAGTGTAAAGGCTATCCCTCTTTCGTTTCTGAATACACACAGCCATCTTGGATCTAACGAAGAGAAGGGAAATTGATGCGGTGAGGATTTGGTACTTTTTCTTTTTGTATTACGTCGCGTCGGTACACACTGAAGCCGTGGGCATTAAGTATTGATCTCGCCATGTTCCTGCACTTTGATACGGGGGTCTTTAGCCTTTAGCTGCCGCAGGTTGTAGCTTATGCTGCTGCTGCAAACGGAGTGACACTGAGCTGAGAAAACGGCCAGCTGACCGGGGATATATGGAGGCAGATAGGGCCCAAATTACTGTCCTGTATTAACCACTGCCCGGTAGTTTAGTCAAGCTTTTGTAGATTTACAGGACTCTTTATTTTATGGCATTTAGCTCCTTCATAGTTGCAAACTGACGTTAAGCTAGCATGGCAAGCAGTATGATTTCAAGCACCTAGCCTGCTAAAGTAGCTATACGACCGTTGGCTAACTAGCAAGTTAGCATTTAGTGCTATTTATTTCACTCAACAGTGTCAAATTTTTGACATGTAAAGAATTTAAGAGACACAGTTACTGAAATAAGTTTATCCGACGGATATACGGCGTTAATTTCTACTGTCAGCTCGCTTTTCAACAGTTTAATTGATAAAATTCTTACTTTATTTACTGTGGGAGTTAAAGTTTTCTTCCCAAAAGTGTAATATTGCCTGTACTGACACGGACACGAGAGAGGCATATTTGAGAATAAGAAACCTAAACAATGTATATCTGAGACATATCACTGACACAATAAACAGCGCAAAATCCATGTTTTTTATTATGCCATGGGGTTAACTAAGGAAAACAATTGGTTTTAAGAAGCTGAACCTACATTCAGGCTTTATGGAGGTTAAGCTACAATAGATATAATGTAGTCTTCACTGGTATAATGAAAATGACAGTACGTTAATGGTTAAGAAAAGTTACCACATAAAATGTACTATGCTTGTGTGATCAGAGCACAAGGGAAAATAATAGCAGATGTAAAGTGTCTAAAGTTGCATATGTGATTATGTTTTACCAAACTTGGACATCCTTAACATCAGCCTCCTCTCTCTTTTCAGGTGACATAAGGCATGTTTGGTGCTAGAAAGAAATTTGTAGAGTTTGTGGAGGTTGTCGATAACGACTTCACAGATGAAAGCATGTACTACAACCAGCCGTCGATGTTCCCACATCGGTCGGACAAAGATGTGAGTCCAACATATGCACTTATAATCCTTTGACATAACAGCAGAGATCGTATTTTCTCATGTAGCCTGCTATGTCTTTCCTTAGATATTATCCCCTTCCTTTCAGATGCTTTCCTCTCCCTCACCATCTTCATCAGGGCAGCTGTCACAGCTCGGTGCAAGTTTGTATGGCCCACAAAGTAAGTGTTTCTTCTCGCACAGTCAGTCTAATAGCAAATTTTTAGACCTGGTATAATGTGAGTGAAAACATTTGTTTTCATAGTAGGCAAGAGGGCAGTAAACTATATCAGACTATTATGAGGAACTGAAAGTTTGAAAGTGTAATAATCTCTCTGGTTTCGCTGACATTTATTTTCCTCCTGTTTCTATCATGTCTTTCTATAGGTGCACTTGGCTTCTCGATACGGGGCATGGGGAACAGTACGCCTCAGTTAAACCGAAATCTAACGCAAGGCACACAGCTATCGAGTCATATCACCCCCACAACGGGGGTCCCTACCATGTCCCTTCATACCCCTCCTTCACCAAGCAGGTGTGTTTTAGTTTTCAAACTTAGTTGTTACAGACTTTTGTGTGATTTGTTGAAGTAAACAAAAACCAAGACATGGATTTTAATCAACTAAACAAGACGTTGTATTTTTTTAATAGGGGGACATTGCCGATGAACTCAAGGAACATGCTGAACCACTCTCAGGTCGGTCAAAGCATCGGAATGAGTGGCAGGACCAACAGTATGGGCAGCTCGGGGCTTGGCAGCCCAAACCGCAGCTCACCAAGCATCATCTGTATGCCCAAACAGCAACCAGCACGCCAACCCTTCACCATAAACAGGTAGGCAGATCCAGTAGGGCTGGGCAATTAATCAAAAATGAGGTTAAGTCTCCATATGGCTCGCTGCAATTTTCAAATTGCAGACAGTGCAATTTTTCTTTAACCTGAAATGTGTTAAAGTACCTGTTTAATACATTTTTTTTTACAGAAGAGATTTTATACTCTACACATTATGCAAACATCCAACTGTCTTTTTTCAGATTGCTTTACAAAAATACTACTGTTTTTGAATAACCTATTTTTTTCATGATCAAAGCGAGAAGTATATATGACCATCCCCTTCAATATAGCAATTGATTGCATATTTGCAATATTAGCCAGAATAATCACAATGTGATTTTTTTTTTATTTCAACATCCTACATCCCTCGTTTTATGTATTTAATATTGTTGTGTTTATAAAATAGAATGGTTTATTGTTTGTGTTTGTTGATATTACATAAGATTAGAACTAAAAACAATCACATATAAAATCACGATCACAATATTGGGGATAAAATTGCAATTAAATTATTTTCACAAATCGTTCAGCCCTAATCCAGTTGGAAGTTCATGTTTGGAAACAGCCTCATCAGTAGAATTTCTTTTTCTTGTTTTTGCAGCATGTCAGGGTTTGGTATGAATCGCAATCAGGCTTTTGGGATGAACAACTCATTATCAAGCAACATCTTCAATGGCACAGGTATGTGTGTTTAAAACAAATGGACTTACCAAAGGGCCAGATTTGTCTCTGTTCTTTTTGTTTTTTAACTAAGATTAACACTTGGCAACTTTTAGATGAATAGGTGTAAAAAGTCACAATGAAAAATAAGTAAAAGTGATCCATCTCTACACAGCGTGCAGAATTACTGGGCAAGTATTTTTATAATTATCTTTATTTTTATGCGTATTTTTCAACTCCAAGCTCTATAAACTGGAATGCTTATTGGAATGAAGCATTATCAGGTGATATTTATCTGCGTAATTAGAGAGGGAGTGGCCTAAAGTGATCAACGCCCTATATCAAGGTGTGCAGAATTATTAGGCAACTAAATTAAAAACTAAATCTTCTCCATCTCACTTGTTAATTTTCATTTATTATAGCAAGATTAGCAGATAAACAACAGTAAATTAACAAATAAACACTTCAGACATTCTAAAAAAAATATTAAGTGACCAATATAGCCACTCTTCTTTTTCAGTAACCTTCGTGAGCCTTCCATCCATGGAACCTGTTAGTTTTTTGATCTGCTGATGATCAACTTTATGTGCAGCAGCAATCACAGCCTCCCAAATGTGGTTCAAAGTGCTGTATTGTCTTCCTCCATTGTAAATTTCACGTTTCAAAATGGCCCAGAAGTTCTCAACTGGGTTTAGGTTAGGTGAGGAAGAGGGCCATGTCATTAATCTGCCATCTTTAAGGCCTTTGCTGGCTAGCCCTGCAGTGGAGTACTTTGATGCATGTGATGGAGCATTGTGCTGCATAAAAATCATGGCCTTCTTGAATGATGCAGTCCAGTTCTTGTACCACTGCTTGAAGAAAGTATCTTCCAAGAACTGGCAGTAGTTTTGGGAGTTGATTATAAGTCCATCCTCAACATCAAAAGGTCCAGCTGATTCATCTTTAATAATAGCTGGCCACACCAGTACCCCACCTCCACCTTGCTGTCGTCTGACTCGAAGTGGAGCTCCGCACCCATTAGTGATCCAGCCATGGGCCCATCCATCTGGTTCGTCAAGAGTCACTCTCATTTCATCTGTCCATAAAACCTTTGAAAAATCTGTCTTCAGGTATTTCTTGGCCCAGTCTTGGTGTTTCAACTCGAGTGTTCAGTGGTGGTCTAATTTCAGGTTTCCTTACCTTGGCCACATCTCTGAGCACTGAACACCTCGTGCTTCTGGACACTTCAGGCAGGTTGCAGTTCTGGAATTTGGCAGCACTGGATGACAAAGGGTTTCAGATAGCCTCACGTTTAATTCTTCTTAGCAGTTAATTTTTGTCTTTTTTTCTCCACACGTTTCTTGCGACCCTGATGAATATTTGCAACAAAACGTTTACTTGTTTGGTGATCACGCTTCAGTAGCTTTGCTATATCAAGCGTGCTGCATCCCTCTGAAAGGGATTTTATCATTTTTGACATTTCATGGTCTGTTAAATCTCTTTTTGGCCCATTTTGTCTGAGGTAGAGATGCTGCCTAATAATTCTGCACACCTTGATATAGGGTGGTGATCACTTTAGGCCACTCCCTCCTTAATTACGCTGATAAACATCACCTGATAATGCTTCATTACAATAAGCATTCCAGTTTATAGAGCTTGGAGTTGGAAAAAAAGCATAAAAATGAGGATAATTATGAAAATACTCACTTGCCTAATAATTCTGCAAGCGGTGTAAATAAATCTTGCTTCTTTTTGGTGAATATTATCCAGCTTTGACTTCTGAATCTGACAAATATCTTAAGTCAGTAGGTCTTACTTCAGGTAAAGCTTTTAGAATGTTACTTAAACCCTTCTGAATCTTACTATTAAATGGATGCATTGCATTGTAGGTAACATTACATATTAAAGTTCCTAACCTTCCTACTGCTGCAGATGGGAGTGAAAATGTAACAGGACTGGATTTGTCAGACTTTCCTGCATTAGCAGACAGGAGTCGGAGAGAAGGGACTGGAAACCCAACACCCGTGCTCAACCCACTGGCTGGACGAGCTCCTTACGGTAGGCCATTAGGCTGCAGAGAAAAATCTGATTTTTACCCACATTAAGTGGAAAAGAAATGAATATCAGCCTCCTAATTGTGTTCATAATTCTATGTGAGGTTTTATTTTATTGCACATTTCAGTCTACAGAAATAAGAACTGCTTATGTGATTTTCTGCATATTACACCTTGGGGAATAATAATCTCTGCTTCACTGTGTTCATCACCATTATAAAGTTGGCATGGTGACGAAGCCATCGACCGAACAGACACAGGATTTCTCCATCCATAATGAGGACTTCCCTGCACTGCCTGGCCCAAACTACAAGGACCCCACGTTGAACAACGATGACAACAAAACTGTAAGTCTAAGCCACAGGCAGTGAAGAATTTCTTTTTATTTTAATGTTTCAAGGTTTTATATTAAATGGAGTTAATCATGCTTGTTTTCAGGTTTTATTTTACACATTTTCTTTTCTCATTTAGAACTTGAACTCTACAAGCAAGAGCACATCCAATGCAGATGGTCCCAAGTTCCCTGGTGACAAGACGACTTCAGCACAGAATAACAACCAGAAGAAAGGAATCCAGGTGTTGCCCGATGGTGAGACCTCTCAGCCAATCGTATCGCTCCAATTCCACTGAGACATCCCTTCTTAATCCTTCAAATTGGGTGAGGCAGTAAGGCTCTCTACCCTGTATTTGGGGTTAGGTGATTTAAGGGTAGGCTACAGAGAGGAAACCAAGAGAACATGTTCAGTATGATAAACACCATCATCATCTTTCCATCACTTATTGAAGAAATGATTGGCTTATTTGCTCTCCAATATGTGCACACAGTGTGGTTTAGAAATATGGAGGTAATGTATGACAGTAGCATTAACTGTATGAAAGTTACAGTGGTTTGTTTGACTCTGATTTGTCCTGCTGCGGCAGGCCGGGTGACGAACATTCCCTCAGGCATGGTGACAGACCAATTCGGCATGATAGGCCTGCTGACATTTATCCGAGCAGCAGAGACTGATCCAGGGATGGTCCATCTGGCGTTAGGAAGCGATCTCACGACACTGGGACTCAACTTAAACTCACCTGAGTAAGAAGGCCATCCTACCTGAAATACAGTAACTTAAAGTATCATATTGTTAGCCTCATAGCATAATTGCCCAAGTCATATTTTAAGGTTTTCAGACAAATAAGGCACAATGAATCAGCAGCATTAGGAGTTAGTTAGGCAAATAACACATTTTGGCCAAAGAATGACTTCAGCAGTTATGCTATGAGGCTAACGATATGACAAATATGATAAAAATATGTAAAAATAATAGGAACATTGGTAGTTCTTTTTAAAAAATATTAACTTACTACACGCAAACTGTTCACTTTCTTAAATCTTTCTTTACAGAAACTTGTACCCAAAGTTTGCCTCTCCCTGGGCGTCATCACCATGTCGGCCTCAAGACATTGGTAAGACATTTGCAAAGTGTTAAAAGATGACTTTTTAGTCACTATTTTGTAATTTTTTTGGCAATACTTAGACATTTGGCTTATTCAAAGCCGGTGTTAAGACAGTTTAATGATGATAGACAGGAAGTAAATGTAAGAAGGAAGGTAAAAATTTATCTTCCTACTCTACACCATTTCTGCTTGATAGCAAGGATTGATGAAGTATCACTGTTATTGCACTTATTTAATCTGATATGATATCCTATATGTAGTCTTTCAAAGTGTTGGCATCAATGAAGCTTTTGGCTGCTGCTGTATTTAATGGTTAATTAAAATAAAAAAAACACTTTTTGACAATATGTTTTCTTGGCCAGGTTGTGAGAAAGTGAATGGCCCTTAGGATTCTGTGTAAAATACAGAATAGTGTTACTTGAACATGCTGAAATTTAAGGTGGTGGTTTAAGGGGTAGTAATAGAACTGAATCCATTCCACACTGTTAAAGATCTGTTATACACTGTATGTATATGACGTCTGACGTACCCAAAAAAGTTTGACTATGTTGAGCTGGCTTCATGGTACATCCCCAAGTTCCCTTAATAAAAATACAAAATTTAAAATCTAAAATTTATATATCATTAATGGTCATCATAGTTTTCCTTTTTAGACACAAAACAAAACAAAACACCTCTTTAATGTCAAAGTGAAAATAGATTTCTACAAAGGAATGTACATCACACAAAAGTAAAATAAGTGCCTGCATAAATATTCACCCCCTTCAAGTCAGTATTTTTTAGACGAACCTTTGGCTGCAATCACAGCATTGAGTCTGTGTGGATAGGTCTCAAGCCGGTTACACACTGGCGTGCAGTAACCACCCTGGCGGAGGAGCCCCCCAAAATGCCAAGCGTTTTTAAAGCGGCTGCTGCCGCTGCGGTACAAGGCATCAATGACGTAGAGGTGCTTTGGTGAACGTCACAGCAGAGCCCACCCACAAGTCCATCACACACCCCCTCTCCAAAAACACGTAGAGTACCTCACAATCTCTGTATATTAACATGTATAATGTACTATAAAACGAAGGGGAAGATACGGTTCCGTCATCAAAATAATTCCCCCTAGAAAATACGTTTCAATGGTTGGTTGGTTCCACAATTTTCTAATGGTTGTCTTTGTACGACGGTAGAGCTGTGTTGTAGAGCTCAGGATATTCCGACACCAACATTATAAGCTCCTCCATTATTTGCTTTGCCCCGCGAAGCCTGCTATTTCCGGGTTCCCTCCCTCCTTCGATATGATTGGCTGCTGCCAGGTGGCTGCCGCCAGAAAGTTCAACACGCTGAACTCCGAGCGGCAGGGCAAAATCTGTGCGCATTCATGTGGGCAGCAACCGCTTCTGGGTCCTACCGCCACGGTTAAAACTGCATTCTGTCTGCCGCCCTTCCCTCATTAAAATGACTGGAGGCAGTGAGTTGCCACATGGCGGTGTGTAACCAGCTTCAGTCAGGTTTGCTCATCTGTACACTGCAATTTTATACCAAACTTCTTTAGTGCTGTCAGGTTGCATGGGAATTGCCTTTAAACTATTTTTTATGTAGCTTTCCATGTACGCTTCAGGTCATGGTCTTGCCAGAAAATAAATCTTCTCCTAAGCCGTAGTTCTCTTGCAGACTGAATAAGATTGTCCTCCAGGATTTTCCTGTATTTTGCCGCATTCATTTTACCCTTTACCTTTACAAGCCTTCCAGGCCGACTGCTGAAAAGCATTCCCACAGCGTGATGCTGCCACCACTGTGCTTCATTGTGGGAATGGTGAGTTTGTGGTCATGTACAGTGTTTGGTGGCTGCCAAACATAGCGTCTTGTCTAATGGTCAGAAAGCCCCCTTTTTTTCCTCATCAGACCAAAGAAGTGTACATGTCTTTTGCTGAACTCCAGTCAATATGTTAGATATGACTTTTCTTCAACAGTGGCTTTCTCTGTGCCACTCTCCCATAAAGCTTTGACTGGTTAAGAACCCAGGCGACAGTTGTTGTATTTAGAGTCTCTCCCATCTCAGCTGCTGAAGCTTATAACTCCTTCGGCATAGTCATACAGGAGGTGTCTTGGTGGCCTCCCTCACTAGTCTCCTTCTTGCACGGTCACTCAGTTGGTAAGGACGGTCTAATCTAGGCACATTTACAGATGTGCCATATTCCTTCCATTTCTTGATGATGGATTGAACTGAACTTCATGGTATGGTCAGTTCCTTGGAAATTTACTTTTACTTTAAATAACCTTTTCTCTGAGTTTCTGGGAGTGTTCTTATTACTTCATGATGCAATGATAGCCAGGAATACTGATTAACCAGTGACTGGACCTTCCAGACAAAGGTGTCTTAATACTGCAGTCACTTGAGGAACGTTCACTGCACTCAGGTGATCCCCATCTCACTAATTGTGAGACAAATAGCACACACTTGTAACACTTCACTTTTCTCAAGTCAGCGTTAACCACACACAAAGGGGGAACTTTTAAGGAAAATAGAAAACCTTTTAAGATAAAAAATATTTCACTATTAAATAAATAACAGCTCTGAACCAAAATAACCAATAAAGCTCTCAAGCCAGCGTCATAAATTCAAAAGATTTCACATTTAATAAATCACAACCAAAACAATGCGCGCACCGCGCGTATTGTTAAATCAAAACTGGATCACAACCAAAATAGTAATTAGAACACAGTCTTTATGATTTCTAAATAAAATACAAGTCCCAAACTAACGAAAACCACAAACATGTCCTTCTCCAATCACTTTTAAGTGTCTTTTAAGAGTTTTAAAAATCCGTGACGCACGCAAACGTAATAGTCCTTAATCCATCAAGAAACGAAGAAAAAAACGCAATAAATCCACGGATAGAAAAAAACCCCGAAAACAAAAATATGCGATCGATCGCTGCTACTGGTATACCAGGCTAAAATGTACAAAAAGAGTCGGTCTCACCCAGACCCAGGAGTGTATCCCACGGGAAAGCTTTCTTTGTCCGGCTCCCGGCGCATGCTCCAGCGTCCGCACAGAGAGGTCCAGCAGGAAGATTGCAGTGTTGTTGTTTGTAAGCTGCTATCCGGTTTATTATTTTGAACTTAATGCTTAATTTCCAGACAGCTAGTTACTTTTTTATCTTACTTTCAGGCTCTAATTCTTCAGATATGCCTGCTTCTTTGTCTCTTTTCCCGGTCCTCTGCCTCTCCGCCTCTTCCCCCACGACACATCCTCCTTATATTATCTCGTCTTTTTTTTTCCTCATTATTTTGATCACATATTAAAACAGATAAATGACAGCAGGTACCCTCACTCCATACCATTACATATACAGGGAATAATTTCTTCTTACATATTTAAAGAAAACCTGCCGTTTTCATCATTCCTTTCATTATCCTTTCGTCACATACACTCATGAATTTATTTACTTGGTGACACCGTCACACACTGGCAGGATCTCTTTTAAATTAGCTCAGTCAAAAGGGGTGAATATTTATGCAGTCACTTGTTTTATATCAAATAATAACTTTATTTAGTTGACATTACTTTGTAAAAATCTTTTTTCACTTTGGCATTAAAGGTGTTATTGTAACTTTTGATTGATTTATAACATCAATGAAAGGGTAAAACATCCAAGTGGGTGAATACTTTATAGGTACTGTATCTTAGAAAGGATGCAATCACAAAGAGATGATTTTGCAAAGCATTCAATTGTGGCACTGTGATGATTTTTTTGGATTTATAGTGTTACTGAGCGTAGATTTTTTTTTGTATTGTTGTTAACCTAGTTGGTCAGTATGATTGTTTTGTCACTGACTTGTAAGCAAAATTTTCTTTGATTTCATTCTCATGAAGAGCAGGAATCTTTCTGTCTCACCGCAGTCCAGACTGTACATATGGAAAAGTCTTCCATTAATTACAGTAGGATTACATGTGTTATATGTGCTCACCTTTCCAGATTTCCATGTTCCCTCTGAGTACTTAACCAATATCCACATAAGGGACAAGGTATGATCAGCATTAGAACCCAGAAAGTAAATCAAATCTTTATGTAGTACTTCAGTAAAAAAAAAAATCTACTCATTGTTTGCCATCCTCTAGCTGGCTGCAATTAAACTGGCTCGATATGGTGAAGACCTGCTGTTCTACCTGTACTACATGAATGGTGGAGACCTGCTACAGCTACTGGCAGCAGTGGAGCTGTGAGTATTTCACATATTTATTGGTGAAATGCTATCAGTTATTACTGTTCGATTTCCTCTCTTAAGTTGTTTGTTTTTCTCTTCATGGATAGTATTTGTGTTATGCATATTTTTAAACAAAATTGCGGGTTAGATATTTTTTTTTCCTGGTGACTTTTGTTCCTTCACTGTCTAGCTTTAACCGGGACTGGAGGTACCACAAAGAGGAGCGGGTTTGGATAACAAGAGCACCAGGCATGGAGCCAACACTAAAGACCAACACGTACGAAAGAGGGACGTACTACTTTTTTGATTGTCTTAACTGGAGGAAAGTAGCCAAGGTAAAACTTTGGTGGTCTTTTTTCTTTTTCTGAAATACAGACATCAATGCTAAGCTTTTCAGACTTGTCAAATAGACTTCTTGATAGTTTTAAATATTGTTTGCATCTTTAAGGAGTTTCACCTGGAGTATGACAAGCTGGAAGAGAGGCCTCACGTGCCAACTACATTCAACTACAACCCAGCCCAGCAGGCCTTCTAAGGCCCGACCAGTCCAAAGGCCGCAGCTGTACCTGCACACAGCACTGTTGTCCAGGAGGGGCGCTGTGGTTCACACAGCTTGGTTTTTATTCCTTGAGGATTTGGCTATTTGACTGCGGGAGTCGTCGTTGCCACCATCCAACTGCCCTGCCTTTCCAAAATTACATGCTGCCCAAAACAACAACACTTGTTCTGTTTTTATTCTTTATGTTCCTGCTGTTATTTTTGGTCTTGTTTTGAGCAGGGTTTTTGTTATGTTTACGTCTCTGAATCTGAAGCCTGTTTGCTTGCAGAGAGGAGGACTGACCTTGTGGCACAAGACAGTGACAGAACAAGGGTTACACCTCATATTCAACAAGTGTTAAGAACAGAAAGAAGTAGGAGAAAGCAGTTTAAGATCCTCTGACGCAAGTTAAAGGTTGAAAGAAATGCAATGTTTATTGTTGCACTATATTTAGTAATAAAAGAACACAAAATTTGTTTGTGCTTTTTTATGTGAACACTCCCTGAAACTAATTTTCCTTTCCATTTTTGTTGTGTCAGGGGGTTCATGCAACTTTTCCACAAGCAACCCTTTTCATCTTACCTTTTTTTTTCTTCCCTTCATTTAAATACCTCTCTTCATTTGCACCTACAAACCGTTTTCTGTCCCATCCTTTGTTTCCTTCTCTTGTCTCTCTGCGAGTTCTGTGCCAGCTGAACATGGACCCAAATCTGGGAGACGACTTTGGTTTCCACAGACGTGGCTGAACCCTCACAGATGTTGCTTCAGAGCAAACGAAACAATTTCCAGTCTTTGTTACAATTTTGTAAGAAATGTGTACATTTTTTGTTTCTTTGCATCACATAAATTAGTTTATGTATGTACGAATGTGTATATATGATTGCTATATATATATATATATGAATGTATATATATATAAATATATATGACATCTATTTTGGAAGATATTTTGCCCTGCCTTGTACCTCGTTTTTATGAGGTGAGCATGGATGCAATATGTGGATGTAACAGGACATTTCTAGATCTGCTGGACAGGGTGTCACATGGCACTGTGGGCACTTACAACACAGTAATACATCAAAAAGTTATTAAGGAAAGGCCTGATTCTCAGCCAAAAACAGTTCAAATCAAACATGGAAATCATCTCCTGAGTTTAGAGTCCAAAGCTAAAGAAGGGATGTTTCAATTCAAGCTGTTTGAACAGCAGTGAACAGCAGCATTTCATAGGAAACGGAAAAACGACAATTGAGGAGAAAAAAAATCCAGACCAATCTTGTATTTTCTGAGGCAAATGCTTCTTTTCTTTGTATTAAAGCAGAAAAGGCTTTCCTGAACCTCTTGTATGTGTTTTTATTCCTCTTTTAAAATTTAGTTTTCTTGATAATTTTTCTGTATGTATGTCTTTCCTGTACAGATGCAGACCTGAATTTGTTGTTTTCAGTTTACATCATGAGAAAAACAGGAAACCGTTATTGCAGTGGTTTTCAACAGGTGGGCGGGGACCAAAAGTGGGTGGTTGAGCTGCTTTCAGTGGGCTACTTAGAAAATAAAGTGTATGGAGGTCCAAAGTGGACCTACATCCATATATTTTTATACTCTGTGTTGTTTAAAGATGTGTTTTTGGGTTGTTTTCTCAAGATCTCAACTTACTTCATTGTTATATCGAGAAAACAAAACTGGGTTTTCCATAATAATGTGTGGATTTCTCGAGCTCTCCAGAAAAAATCAAATAAAATTTGTATCGTATCAGATAAACAGAAAATAAAATAAAATGTCTGTGCATGTCTTTTCAGGACCTCTGTAATAACAGGCTTTTAAAATATGTTTAGCTTTTCCTGTTTTCATTCCATTTAACTTCCTAACTGCAGTATTTCTCAGTATGTACACTTGGTTTGCTAATTGTCATCATAGAGGTGGTGGTGGGTTTTGTGAATAGACCAGTTGATAACCATAAGAGGTAGAAAAAGTACAGGACTATTGTACTGAAGTAGAGTTACTCTGGTTTGAATGTACTTAAGTTAAAGTCAAAGTATTGACTTATAAATCTACTCAAGTAAAAGTAATTTAAGTTTATGTACGGAGTATGAGGTAGCTTCTGAGGAGCTGCATGGTAAGATGTGATCTTTCCTTATGGGCAAGAACAAAAGAATAGATTTTCAACCAGGTAAGGTCACAGCTCTATAATAAGTCAAATACACAGCAAAATTGACAGTGTTAATTAAACCCATAAAGATTTTAATTTAATATTTTGAAAGTGTCTATATTGGTCCACACTACATATGGTTTAACTACACTTTTGAAAGAGTTAAATATTTTATAGTACAAAAGCTCCAGTAACTCTTTGTGGCAAGGTGGGTCTCTTCTGGCATAACAAGAGTCAACTTCATGGCAACTATATGCACTTTAAGTCCTTTGGGATCAACAACTCTAACTTGGTGGATAAATTTACTCATAATGCAAATGTGTATCACATCAAAAACAACAATAATCCAGTAGAGATGTGACCAAAAGAAACCCAACAAGGATCACTGTACAACAGGTAACATCCAAACACAACTGAACACATCTAAACTCTGTCCAAGAGCATGATGGGGAACTCCACCCATACATCCCCCCAGATTTGAGATTGTAGTGGGCAAAGCTTAGATCAGTTGACTTGTTACAGAGTTGAACCAACACTGGTGGATTAACACTGTCAAATAACAAACATTTCACTCAGAAGGGAGTTAAAATGAACTCTGAAATGTTTAACCCTCCCGATTTTGCTGTTTTGATTTGGAATCATTCTCTCCTTATGTGCTATTGTGTAGTCAACAGAGGTGAAAAAAGTATGAGTATGGTACTCAAGTAAAATAACAGCTACTCTGGTGACAACTTATTTTTAATAAAAGTAAAACCGATGATTTTAAAATGTACTCAAAAAAGTTAAAGTATCCAAGAACACTACTCAACTACAGTAATCTAAGAAAACGTAATTAGTTACTTTCCACCCTTGATTACTACAGATTTATTGAGCATGCGATCTAAACTTGGATTTCATTCATTCTTGATTAAAACATTCGGCTCTTTTAAAAGTGCATGTTTTTATTCGTCTACAAAGACTTAACAGAGTTTTATTTTCATCAAGCTAATTCATGGAATGTAATTCTGACCAAATCATGGCCTCTCTTTCACATGTACCACATGTTGATAGATACAAAATCAGGAAATTAAACTGTAATGAAACATCTCTACTGCAGCAGAGAAATAATGCAGCACTTTTCCTCCTGGATGTTTGGATGCCCTCCTTCTTAACTTAACAGACATCTCAACTAGTAACCACAGGTTAGAAAGGCACATAGACATTCATTCATACAATGTTAAAAATGAAAGGAACACAATTAAATGGCACAAAATATTATTAGATTATACACTGAAAACATTCTCAATGTTCCTCCTCACTGTGCTATCATCTCCAGAGGCATTAAGAACAGAGCTGCCATCACAGGCCATGAACAATCAATCACAATAAGTACATGGACACCAACAAAGACGTCACTAATTATTGAAATGAAAGATGTTAATTAGTGACACAGCTGAGGCTTCTACTGTAGAAAAATAAGACAGTCCATCCAGACTGAATGTATCAAAGGCAGCGTGGCAAAAGAAAACTAAACCCTTACCTGACGCTTGTTTACCACCCGACATTTTACACTGTATCTGCTTGTTTTAATGCTACAAATTCAAACTGGATTTATTGGATGTTTCAAACACCGTTAGATGTTAAATTGATGTTTCTGTAGAATGGAAACAAAAAAAGACTTCCTGCAGTGGCTCTTAAATAAAACATTCATTCTTGAATTAAGATGATCACCTTTAAACAATTTCCTTTAGCTGTCTGTTCATACAGTTTCCATTTGTTTCAGTGCATTCACTGCAGGAGAACTTGATTCTTCTTCTGGACACTTTGCAGAGCTTAAGCTCTACTGATCCCACCGTATCGCTCACTTTGAGGCAGCATCAGTGGAGGTCGACCCGTCTGAAGCCCCTCCGGCTTTGGCAGCTTCTTCTGGTGGAGAGAGAAGGAAAGTCAATGCCGAGATCTACAGAAAAAGTGACCACCCACAGACCTTATCCTTCATAGTTCAGAGTGTTATCTATCTGAAAAATGATCAGGAACAAAAAGCCTGTATGAAAAGGCTTGTGTGCCTGAGGTTTTGCATTATTAAAAGGCTCCATTAATCCTCCCAACAGCAGCTAACCTTTATCTTTCTTCTCTTGAGTCTCCTCGGCTGCAGTCTTGTCGGCTCGGAAGAAGATCCGGGCGCTGCTCAATGAGAAGTGGAGCAGCTCGAACTCCTGAAGTGATGGAAGACAAAGAGTGAGCTTTTAGTCCATATCAGAGGTCAGACAAGGAAAAGGAGAGAGGGGAGGCAAAAGTGACAGATGCAGGGCACTCAAGAGGCACAAAGGGAGCTTGTTTCAGCTCACAAACAACGCAAGTAGTTACAGCAGCAACCAGGGCTTGACATTGACACCCGCCAACTAGCCAAATGCGGGTGGATTTCAGCCGTGGCGGGTAGCAGCATGACTCCAACTAGCCACGATGGTGGGTTGACTTTATCAGTGTCACAACTTATGCTTCACTCTGAAAGTGCTTGTCTGTTAGCCTTTATGATTTAGGCTTGTTATAGAGAGGCTGTTTGGCACATAAAAGCTCAAATTTCCCTCCAAAATAACTGAAAAGTGGCTGGTCTCTTCATCCATTCGTGCGTATTTTACGCAGCGCCAAGGGCTTTGATGCTGTATGACATACACAAACGCGACACTCACAGACATATACGGACATACACTCACACTGACCTGTTGGTTAGACTGAAGGCTTCTATCTGTTGAGGGAAAATGTTTCAATATTTGCAGGATAAGACCTGAACTTTCTCTTTCTGCTTTAAAGTGCCTCTCTGTCGTGTGCGTCAGCGCCGTTTATGTGTGTGTGCTCTCCAGCTGTGTGTCTCTGTCGCTCCTGCGACCCAGGGTGGGCGGTGTGTCTAACTATTGTTTAATTAATACTCCATCTATATTCTTTGTTTGTTGAGGGCGATCTAAATGATAAAAACCTCTGCAAAGATGCGCATACTTTAACTGTCATTGAAACTTTTAAACATTTGTGTATTCAGGGTTAATTATAAATTTGCCATAAATCGATAATAAACGTTTATAAAAGACGAGAGAAACTCTGAAACTTCAAATCAGTTCACTGAGGCAGTGAGAAACAGAGGCAGAAGGATAAAAGTCTGTAACTGATCACCTAGGAGTCAAACAGAATTCAACTAAACGGTGATTTTTTTCTTCTTATATTATACATCAGTTGTTTAATGTTCTCCAAATGTGAGCTTCACCACCAAATGTAAGTCATCTATTATTTGAAGAAATGTTTTAATTAGTATTAGACACACGTATGAAAACATTTCCTCCATACAGTATAGAGCAGAGGACAGGAGAAGTTGGACACTTAATATTCCCTGGTGGAGATTTGTCAGAGTGAAAATGAGAGATGTTCTTGTAATCTGCTGTAGTTTTTTTCTAATAAACAGCTGAATAACAGTATTTTAATTTTAGCATAAACTTGATACCCATTAAGAAAATAAAAATCTAAGAGTTTTGACTCTTAGATGACTGTCTCTAACAGTCTGACCCATATCTCAGTAGTGTGCTGTTTCATATGTACAGGGAGAAGTGCTTTATTAAAAGGAGAGCTGATATTGATCATATTGGTGAGGGAAGTAGAGCATGTGTGCCATACCCTTTGTACCAAATTTGGCATATAGCTCAGAGTTACCAAACACCAAAGTTGTGGCTAGTGGAAATATTGAGTGGCTAGTAAGTTTACAGAACCACTAGCCACCGTGGCTGGTGAGCAAAAACGTTAATGTTAAGCCCTAGCAGTAACACACAAGCATGAAAGCAGTCAAGATACTTTTTTTTGTTTCTGTATCAATGTACCGTAGTAGTTAAAAATAAGATGAACCTGATTATAACACGACCGCCCTTTGTTTCTGTACTAAACAAAGACCAGTCTAAAATTTTATTTTAAAATAATGATAATACAAAATAAATAAAATTCAAAACAATAGGCTATTAATACTTAATAGACAAAATCATTTTTAAAACATCTTTTAAATTATACTGTCGCAGGCAGCATGCCTATCATTCAATGGAAGGCAAAACAGGTTTTGATATTAATTCTTTTGCTATTAATCCTGATTTTTTAAACATGTATTTTATGCCTTTTACCACACAGTAATCCATTTTCTTATGGATCTGATGTTCCTGATACAAAGACCTGCTTTGCCATAATTTGTCCAATATAAGGATGTTTTGGAACTTTTTGGGGGTTTGAACTCAGTAAGGGTCTAGGGGTCGTTCTTGGGGAGTTTTTTGGACTATCAAACTCTAATTTGATGCCAATTCATTCACTCTGGTATCTTTTTTACATTCTTAATACTCGTCTTAATTATTGTTTTTTTTTTGTTTTATTTTTGCATTTTCTAGGGCTGTCAAGATTAATTGCAATAACTGCAATCAACTAAGATTCACTATTAGCCCAAGTTTTTAAATTGCGATTAATCACATGCTTTATTGTCCCTTTTAGCCATGTCACCGTCTCCCTGCAGCAACAGTGATGTAAAAGTAGCACACTGCTGTGCCTTCATGTCTGATTTTACTTTAAAAGGGACATAACTTACCCTTTTAAGACAAGCTTATATTGTTCTCAGAGGTCCCCAAAACATGTCTGTGAAGTTTGTTGCTGAAAAAAACACTCTAGTATAGAATATTTGCATGTCTAAAAACCCCTTTGTTTCAGCCCTGCTTAGAATGAGCCATTTCTGTATCTGTGGCTTTAAATGCTAATGAGCTGTCTGACTCTGCCCCCTGACCGCACCCCTTTCAGGAAATGGATGCAGCACTCCTGATGTTACGGACACTTTTATCCAAAGTTAAGGACCTGATTGGGATTTGACCATCAACTGCTAGACCAAAGTCAGCAGGGTAACCCACTCAGCTATCCAGCATTTCAGCTGGCAGCTGAGAGGAACATCAGGAGAGGAGGGTGGAATTTTCCTCCAAGCAGGGAGGGCCAACCAAACCTGGGGGCGGTGCTAACCCCACATGAGGTCATGAGGGGAAAATCTGAGAACGACATGTTTCTGCACACATTTTCTTAAAGGTGGAGGGGGGGGGTTTCTGGTATTTGAGGGGATTGTGGACAGGCCAGGGGCCCTTTTTCTTTTTTTTAGAAAAAGCATGAAAAAGTGATTTTTGCACGATATGTCTCCTTTAAAAAAACTCACAAACAGCTTAGTGGACAAGTCAAACATCACCTGAACATTGTATTATCAAACATTTACCTTTTTACTGTCACATTATTTCCTTTTCAAACCTTACCAACTTCCCCCTTCTGTGGTTCAGTTCATATCATAATCTTCAATTTAAAAGCAGGTCTGTATTCAAACAGGAAGTCAATTACCCTTAGTCTAAGACAGTAGAAAAAATTTAAAAATGAAGTAAAAACAGTTTTAAATGCAAAATAGTGGAGTTTTATGCACTAAAAAGAATGTAATTAATTGTGAATAACTACAGAGATCTGAGATTAATTACAACTAGAAAAGCACTCAGAGAGCGCAGACCTCCACCATTAGCCCTATCTCCCAATAGTAAAAGAATCATTTAAAAAATTCCTGGATCCAGACGGTGATCCAGATCACTCCCAAAATCAAATCAGTTCTTCCTTATGCCATTTCTGACATTTCCTGGAAATTTCATCAAAATCCGCCGACAACTTTTTGAGTTATGTTGCTAACAAACTAACAAACAGACTAACTAACAAACCCTGCCGATCACATAACCTCCTTGGCAGGGGTAATTTAACAGGCTAATCTTTTGACAGCCACAGCATCTGCATCTTATATTGGATGCAGGCCCTTGCCTATGCCTTGAGGCTCCTTACTGCATTTATATCTACATTTAAAAAAAGGAAGTTCCAATTGCAGATGACAACAACATGGCAGAAGACAGATTTATCTAGACATATCCTCTGTTAGTTGATAATCTGCTGTACCTGGAGGTAGACATCCAGTCTCTTCTGAGTGAGGTTCATGGTTTGAAGCAGCTTCTCATCCTGGCTGGCAGACTGGACGTTCTGCTCCTTCACCACCGCGTTCATCTCTTTCTTGTACTTATCTCTGACGGCCTGGAACCAGTGCAGAGAGTCAAACTCCAGATACTGGTCCAGCAGCTTCAGGATGTACGCCACACCTGAGAGAAAGACCGACACAGAAGGGAAGGAGGTCAACGAAGACACGGTAAGAGTGATGAGCTGATACATGCAGCATTTAAAGGGTAGACTGTCAGTTAGAGCTCGCTCACCCATAGCAAAGCCATCGTCTGTAAAAGCTGCTCCACTTTTGTTTTTCTTGTTGAGCTTCTCTTTGCAGCTGATGGAGTGCTCAACAAAATTTACAGTCTGTAGGGACAATAAATTATATATAGTAAACAGAAAATGAAGAAGAAGATAAGATAAAGAACGACTGATAAAAAAATTTAACGGCACTGAAAAAAGCAAACGAGACATCAAAAGATAAGCTATAAATGCAGTGAAAATCATAGCACAGCAGCTACGGAAAGGCTAACCAGTGGGGGTACAATCATGTAGAAGTTTCTCAGGTGCATGTTCTTTGCGCTGCGAAACTCAGGTGCAAACACCGCCACCAGCATCTTGAAGTACTCCGTCCCCTCTGCAGAGTTACTGGTCAGATCTCCCAGCACTGAATCAAGGACCCTGGATATAAAACAGAACACCAAAGAGGATCATTGCAAATGACAAGAGACATTTCATTTATACGATTATGCTGTGGTGCCCTCTGCAGGTGTGGAAATACACTGAAAATGTCATAGATTAACATTTATGTCACAAAACTGATTCATACACATGCTGAAGTTGACTGGACTAAAATAAATTCAATCAAAAATCCTTTTTAGGGCATTATTACAAATTTCAGCTGAAAAAAGAGGAATGAGGACATGCTAGAAGTCATGCACACTTAAATGTGGATACACAAGGTGCAGGCTTTTTAAATGTCTTACCCAGCAGCTTTCTGAGTCTCCTCCGACAGTCCCTCCTCCTTCACCAGCTCCTCAAAGTTTACGATGTCCTCCAAGTCAGGGACAAACCTAGAGACATATGATTTCAAAGAAAATACATCAGTGAGCATATGAGTTGTACAGAGGGGCCATAACTATGAAGTATTATTTTTGTTTATCAAACAGCGTTTCCCCACAGAATGATACTAGACTTAATGGTGGCAGTTCCCACCCGCCAGATTTTGTAGTATTATTTTTGTATATTTCTGCTCTTTTGACAGTATTCATCAGCAGAGCATGTTAAAAAGACGCTCCAATATCATCACTTGCCTCTATTGCATGTATTAAAACTTCAGGATGATGGTTGCAATATGGTATCTTATCAACAATGAGTGCAGGATTACAGGATGATATTGGCAGCAAGCAGATGCAGAAAAAGACTGTTAAGATGACAGCATAGGAAAAGTATACAGCATAGTGCAAAGTTCTAATAAAGAGAGTTAAATTTATTTGATTACATATGTATTAAAGTTTTCAGTATGATAAAGGCTACAGGGTAGATGACTAAGGTAACCTTTGCTGAACACCTAACCTGCTCTGGAGCTAGTTATGTTCAGGACTAGAGATCACCCAGTAGAAATCCCCACATAATGATCAAACAGATCCTTGGACCAAAGAAGTCTGTGAGCTGATCATAAGCTGGGGGGAGGGAGGGAGACTGATAGTAAAACCCTTTGTGTTGCTCTTTATTCTTTTTCATATAAAATACAGTATTGTGAAATACAGTGCTTAACAAATTTATTAGACCACCCTAACCCTAACCAAAGTAAGGTTTGTGCCACAGCTGCCCTAAATTAACAGCATTGGTAATTACCAAAATCATTTTTTATTTTTCTGCAATGGTTAATACACTAGTATGTAGAAGCTCTTCAACCCAAATGATATTTTAATGCTAAAATATAATTATTATTGTTATCCATGAATTTTCAAATTTACTGATTTACAAAAAAACTGAAAAAATAGTGAAGCACATTAATATTTCCTGAACAGAAAAATTAGTTGTAGTGGTTCAATGTTATGCTTGATAAATATCTGACTTCTCAGAGAAGCCCAGTAAGTACCCCCTTCCCTTTTTTTTTTTTTTTTGCAAAACGTGAATGCCTGCTTGGCTTTCACATGGAGTTTTTTGCAAACCTCAAGTGGGCTCTCAGGTGCTCTCATGTGCACTGAGGAGAGGCTTCTGTCTAGCAACTCTGCCTAAAGCCCAGATCAGTGGAGGGCGGCAGTGATGTTTTTCCTCCTGGAACTTTGTCCCATCTCCTCTCAGAAACTTGAGCTCAGTCAAAGTGACCATCAGATTCTTGGTCACCTTTCTAACATATGCCCTTCTCCCCTGATTGCTCAATTTCACCGGGTGACCAGCTCTTGAAAGAGTCTTGGTTGTGCCAAACTTCTTCCATTTGAGAATTATGGAGGCCACTTTGCTCCTGGGAACCTTCAGAACAACAGATTTTTTTTGTAGCCTTCCTTAGATCTGTGCCTTGTAACAATTGTGTCTGAGCTCCACGCAGATCCTTTGACCTCATGGCTTGGTTTTTTAATGCCTTGTCAGCTGTGAGTCTCACTATTGAAAGATGTGTACCTTTCTGTATCATGATCAATCAGTTTAATTTACCACAGGTGGACTCCAATGAAGGTGTAAAAACATCTCAGCAAAGATCCAGAGGAAAATTTCAAGTATTTTTGCACAGGGTCTGGATACTTATGGTAATGTGGTATTTTAGTTTTTCTTTTTCCTTAATTTCAAAAATTTCAAGAAATCTGTTTTCATTTTGTTGTTATGGGTTACCAAGTTTAAATTTATGAGAATTAAAATGAGTTAAATAACTGTAGCATCAGGCTACAAAATAACACGAGAAAAAGCAAAGGGGGTTTACCTTCTGAATGCACTCTATGTACTGCTTTACCACACGTTTTCATGTTTTTTATTTTTATTCTTTGAATTTCTTTGAACAGCCCTTTGATTGTAATCACATTTATTATAATTATTATGAATATTATTTTTATTATCATAATTATTATTTCTAAATCATACATCACTGTGTTTCATCAGGGCTGCAGCAGAGATATGATATTGCAAACTTTCACAAATGCCACATTTGAGAAATAATTACTGTAAAGGAATAAACTGGAATTAGCTAATTTATTCTGCTCTATTGTCCACTAATGGTGATAAAATTAGTCTTTTAAGCATCCTTACACAGTCTGCATCTGCTTCCTGGCGGTTGCACTAAATTTATTCTAGATTATGTTTCACTTCCTATGTTTCTGATATTACTCCTTGTTATAAGTTTGTGAAATATAGGTGCACTCATTAAAAATATGACCTGTTACAATGATAACCAGCTTCTTATGACTGTTTAGAGCAATCTCCTTCATTACTGTAAGAGGAGCTGGACAACCAAAAGATACCCTCAGTATTTTAAACACCCCACATGCTGCAGGTCCCACATGTATCCTTCTGAGAATGACTCAAACCGAGACCTTTACATAACCATCAGAAGAGAGGAGAAAAACAGCCAGGACATAAATGTCTCACTTTACCTGATGGCACTGCTGCAGCAGTGAAGACCTCCAGAACGGATCATACGTACATAGCCCATAGCATTACCTAAAAATAACAAAAAATTAATAATAGGTTTGACTTACATTTATCTAAGGTTTGGAAGAGGAAACCAAAAGTAGATCAACAGCATCCGTGTTTTTCTCACCAATCTGGCTGATAAGCTGTCTGAACTGGTCCAAGTAGCTCTGTCCTTCAGGAGTGATGCCGAGTTTCCTGATGCCACGGTTAAACTTCTCCGCTCGTTCAAAAGGATACTTTATTAAAAACATGAAACAGAAATGCCAATAGGTAAATGAAAATTACAACTTTAACTCTGCAGAGTTGAACTCCAGCATTGTTCACCATGGATATAAATAACCTTTATTAAGTCACTGCTGTGGTAAAATAATACTGTGACTGGAAGAAGTTTTTATCTACCTTCTGGTCTGACTGATCCTTTGTTTCCCTGAAAAAGCGGATGTCTTTGATGAGTCTGGATTTGATGTGTTCATCATACATGAACTGACTGAAAATGTAAAACTTCTTCCGCAGGAACTGGTAGGTGAAATTCACCTGATGACAAATGAAAAACAATAAACACAGATCTGAAAAACAGTGTAGCTGGATTATGACCAAACATACTGATCCACTGCATTCCTCGTAAACTCACCGTTGTGTTCATGATGCCGGTGCCATGGGTGCGTATGGAGTTAGCGATGTGACGGATGTTGATGGTGTTCAGGTGCTTGTTGTTACTCGCCTTCTCTATGAAGATCTGTTTGAGAGGATTAAAACTTTATTCAACAAAGCAAAGACAGCTGCGTGTTTTCCCCAAGACAGAAGGTAAAAACATCAATGCCATAAGTCTTACCTGGTTGTTAAGGTTGTAGAGGTAGCGTGAGACAAAGACATGAATGTTCCTCATGATCTCTAAAACATCCAGACCCTGATTAGAAAAAAACAAAGAATACCTTTTATGAAAATAAAAGTCACCAGTACTTTTTAATCATTCTCTAAATGTTTGATCATTGCTTCTGCAATTTGTTCCTGAAGTTCCTCTCTTAATAACGGTACTAATTTAGAAGCACACAGACCTGCTCCAGGGTCTGGCTGGGCAGGTGGGCCTCGGTCATGGTGAGTCCGTAGCGCTGTGTGGCGAGGTTTCTCATCTCACTGTAGGTGGCCCAGTCATGCAGAGCCACAGTGGTCAGGTTGTAAAAAGTTTTATCCAGATAGTGGGTCACATAGGCTGTAAGGACAAGAGAAAGATGTGGCAAATAACTATGACAGCTACATCCTCAAACACCATCTTAAAATTTCCTTTGACAACACACAAAGACGTCTTCAACATCGACACAAACAAGTTTCACTTCTGATGTGTTTCCAGCAAGCAGTCTAGTTTGGTTTGGTGCAGTTTTGCATAATTTGGAACAGGCTCTTCATTTGGTACCATTTTTGCCTTTTAAGTTGATTAAAAAAACAGCAAAAATGGCTCCCTTTATGCACATATCAGAGCAAGCTCTTTGGATATTGTTCACAAACAACAAAACATTACTGCCTGTAACTTGTCGAGTTAATTGAGTTATCATTTCTATCAAACGAGTACCCCATGGAGTTTATTTGCTGACCTGTACATTATAGTTTCCTTTAAAAACATTTTTGTGAGGGACAAAAGCTGTTCTAGTCAGTGCAAACATTGCACATTTTGTGTTTGTCCATTATTGCCACTGTTGCACATAGAGTAGATTCTTTTGACCAATCAACGCCCTGCAGTCAGTTTAGCTCTACGCTTTAGGGTGGGACAGGAACACTTGGTACCACTACAAAAGTTTGCCACAGAAAACAGGGTGGTAAAGATGGGTTTTCTTTGATACCTATCCCAAATTTTGACCATGGAAACACAAATAATTATGTACAGTACCAAACCAAACTGAACCAGACAGTGTTCACTGGTGAGAATGCAAAAATAATTAAATAATAAAACAAAACACCAAATTAACATGAAACTAATTTAACACTACTCTGGTTATGATAAAACACAGAATAAATCATTTTTTATTTCAAGAGATAGCAGCAGATGCAAGACACAAAAGAAAAGGCAATACTGAGCAGTAACCCATAATTCAATTTTAGCGAGTAAAACACATTTTTATAAGCACCTTTAATATGAATGAAGCGGTTGAAGAATCGGATTGGTTTGAGTGAGAAGAAGTGAGCCAAGTCCTTCAGGCCGACTTTAAAAGGGTTCCTGTCGTCCAGCTTAAGGTGTGTGTGAACAGAGAGACGCAGGTCCTTCTCAATCTCCTTACACAGCTTGTCCAGCAAGTGCTATAAGAGGAAGATATGAGAACCACTCATGTGAAAAAAATCTATATATTTATATATACATCTCAAAAAAATCAAGGTTGTTTTAAAAGGGATTTGTTGGACTCTTTAGGTCAGGCTAAAATCATGTATTTGCTCTTTTACACCTAACAGTATATTTGTTCTCCATCTTTTATTCATCTGCTCTCACCTCGTGAAACACATCCATGATCTCCTTGTCGTAGCTCTCCAGTAGCTGATCACATGACTCCATGTGTTTGGCGTGCAGCATAGAGGGGACACTGTCTCTCAGCGCACTGAACATGTACTGATTCGACCAATCAGAGAAGAGTATAACATCAGAGTAATCAAACATGAGAAGAAAAATTGTTAAAACCAATGCAAAACTAAACATTTTATATCAAAGATCTTAATTTTGATGGCTTGTCCATATAGCATTTTAATGCTTACGTGTATCCTTGCAGCATCCACAGCGTTGTCGTAAACATCGTCTAGGTAGATGGGAAACACGGCACGGTGCCAGTAGAGGAAACTACAGTCACACTGCAGCTTGACCCTGTGAGGAAAAGATTTTTCAAGTATGACTAAAGACAATTCAAGGAGAAAAAAAATCATAATTCTTGCAACGATACATGTAATTGTGCCAGAAATGTAAACACAGTGGTGACAAGGTTTGAGTATAGCATCCATCAAGTTAAAAACATCAGAAATGACATTCATTTAAATGGTAATAGTCCGCTGCCACTATGATAAGAAAGTAAATATGAGATTATCAGCACTTTGATTAATTTGTTTAATGAAGGATTTTTTTTTTTTTTTTTCTGATTTTCTGTGCAAACAATTTGACCATGTCTGTCAACTCGCTACAAATAAAGCAGCTGCATCCAAACTTCTGCACCTTTTCTACCACTGCCTTAAAGGTTAAACATTCTGTCACCACTGTTTTACACTAAGTTAGTGCACTTAAAATCCTAATAAACCTGATCATAGTAAGAAACTAAATCTCACCTCTCGCTCAGCTCACTGATCAGATCGAGCTTTTTCAGCACCAACTGCAGAGGAGGCAGCTCCTCATCTTTAAATGTTTTCTGCAAGACAGCGAGATAATCCAATGTCAAACTGAGAACCAAGTCCCAAAGTCCAAAACATCTCACAGAGAAATAACATACCAGCTGAGTACCGACACACAGAGCCAGAGACACCACCAATCGGCGCTCTTTTGTGCTTGGACCATTCAGAGCGTTTTCAGCCAGCACCAAAGACGAAAGTACATCCAGCCTCTGCTGACTGTACTTCTTGTCAGAGATCACTCTTTTCTGCAGGGAGAAAAACACTCATATATCATGTGGAATTAAGAAAATCACAGCTCAGTGATAAATGTCTGTAAATTCAAATACTGTGAGTCCTTGTCTCTGTAGTTGTTTACCTTTGCAACACCAATGGCATTGAGCGCCTGTGACTGAAGCTGCTGAGTGATGTGAGAAACAGAGTCGGCTACAACCATGGAGCGCCGGTGAAACGTGTGCTCCACCGCCTGAGGAGAGACAACACGTGACTTTTTTAAGTCTGACTAACGTAGGAAAGACACATGAAAAGCTTGAAACTGCACACAAACCTTGAGGAGTTCAACGAGTCGACACAGAGCTTTCACAGACGTCTTTGTCATGGGCTTCTGCATCGACATGTACATGTTCATGGTGGTCTTAATGATGATGCTGATGCTGTATGCATAGAGAATACCCTGTGAGGAACAAAACAGGCAGAGCTGTTAGTGGGGAGGTAAAAATACTTTTAAAATTGTGTTTTTTCCCCAGTATTTATGTGGTTAATCTCTAAGGAAATTTGACTTATTTTCACAATGTACAGAAAGTCCAGTTCCTAATTGTTCAAAAGCAATTTGATCTTATTTTGTGCCTCTGATTGGGTTAAGTCTTAGCAATGTCTAGTACAAAAGAAACAAAGAATTTGTATTCCAGTATGTAATCCAGGTTTGGCTTTCATCCAGGCCAAACCTTCAGAATAGGGGATTATAAACTGAGTAGGGTTTGGAAAATTCCTTAAATTTGAAAAATTCTGATACTGGCACAAGGATGGATGCTGGAGTTGGATTTCAATGCAACATATAAAACTAAAGTGGGTTGAATATAACATGTCGATAATGCAGTGTTTCAAACATAAGGACAGTATTGTTAGGCTGTCCAGTTATCTGGATTAGGAAGTCCTAAAAGTTTATTTAAATAAGAGTGATAACATCTGATTTGGCTTTCAAAAAAGACTGAACTTAATAATGCAGATTTGCTTATCAGGCACACATTTGGATTTCCAAATCTGGGTCATTCTTAAAATCATTTTCCAACAACTGGTGCCTCGATTTAAAGATGTTGAATAAATATACAAATTCACTGTAATGATCTGTTTTTTTCAGTTTCATGCTCAACTCAGAAGTCCTTGAAAGAATTTGAAATTTTCATTCCATACCTGTACAAACACATTACACCTGCTGTTCAGATCTTCAGCCAACTTGTCACTCTTCTGCTCCTTAGACAATATGGACTCCATCTTCATCATCCAGGAAGTCACAAACACATAGTACGATTGAACATCCCTAAAGAGAAGAGAAAAAAAAATAAACTACCAGACTCAAGTAAGAAGGTCTCATGCATACTGCAGTAACAAACTTTTTGGGCACCACTGACTTCGCAAGTGTCTGAGCTCTTTGCTGCAGAAAGGTGTCTCTCTGCGCTCTGATGGCCTGTAAACTTTTCTTATCCATCAGTTTCGCTGCCGCGGGAACCTTTGCGATGAGGAATGTGTCTGGAAACCAGATAATGTTTGAAGTCAGAGTGACAGCTGGAACCTGGAGAGATGAGCATAGGCAGGTTAGCACATTTTTACTGTGGAGAGATAAAGGAAACACTTAAATGTGACAGAGAGTTCCCTCTATCCACAGTTACAGAGATGTAACTGTGGATAGAGGGAGGAGGCAGGACTGCTCTACCTTCTTACAGACGTCCAGCAGTGCCTTATAGAGTTTTTTGTCAACACTCCTGAAGATGTGAAAGTGGAGCACAAAGAGACCACAGACACCAGCAAATTTATCTCTCTGGTCGATCTCTGATGGTTCACCTGAAAATAACACAGAGATAAATGCATAAACTACTTTAAGTCGCAGAATAAAATAGTTCTACATGACATCAGTGTTGTGTTCAGACAAACCAACCAATTTTAGATTCAACATTGGTGAATATGGTGCGAATGTTGAAGGCAAACTCCTCTGCAAAAGCACTGTTTTTGGAGACAGCGACTCCCTCCCCAGGATCATCGAATCTCTGCTCCACACAGGCCTATCACAAACATGTCAACAACAGGTCAAAATCTGTTTGCACATATGCACAAAACTAAAAACAAAGGAGTGAAATAATGACCAACCTGCAGGATCATGCTGTCCAGCAGCTGTCCCTCTAGCTTGAGCAGGAGTTTTTCAAATGGTTTCAGCTTTTCTTCAGGAATGGAAAACTTCCCTGGGTTATGGTGTACAGATTTCAACATCCTACAACCAGAGGATCCGATTTTATAGCTCAGAACAAAGATTGTCTATTAAACAGCACAGTTTAAGTTTTAATTCATCATATAAAACATTTTCATGAGATTACCTCAAGTATAAAAATGCAGGACAAAATCTCTTCTTAGGTCAAATGAACTTTTAGAAATTTGACTTGAATAAAAACTATAAAACATAAAAAATAATGACTGTAGGGTACACAGTGCCTATAAAAAAAGTATTCACTCCCTTGGATGTTTCACCCTTTAACTGATTCTGTAAATCAAGCATGGTCATCATTATTTGACATTTTTTTGACAAAAAAAACCCCAACAACTTAATTTTAAAGAGAAAAACAGATTTCTACAAATTAACTTCAATTATATAAACACATGTAAGGTAAAATCAGTGACAGCATAAATATTCATCCCTTCAAGTCAGTGTTTAATAGATGCACTTTTGGCTGCAATCACAGCACTGAGTCTGTGTGGATAGAGCTCAACCAGGCTTACACATCTAGACACTGCAATTTTACTCAATTCCCTTGTGCAAATTGCTCAAGCTCTGTTAGGATGCACAGGGAGCAGGTGTGAACAGTCCTTTTCAAGTCCAGCCACAAATTCTCTATTGCAGTGATTCCCAAACTGGGGTACTCGTACCCCCAGGGGTATGCAAAGTGACGTAGGGGGTACGTGAAAATAAAAATAAAAACATGATTTTTCTTTCTGATTGATCTTGGAGAAGGGTATCTGTCCTGAATTGTCCAAGATTCTTATAGTAACATATGTTCAGTCGGACACCCTTCTCATTAAAGCTGTGGTGAGTTTGTACTTAACAGTTTCAAGTCCATCACTGAACATTTTCTAGAAATGTAAATTTCTTTTTTCAAAAGTGAACTGGTGTTGCGAACTGAAAATGCTGGTAAATAAATCTATTTTGTGAGAAATAATTCTCTTTAAGAGATTTTATTTGTATGTTATGCATGCTAAATGTGGGAGGTGGGGGTGGCGGCGGCGGCAGGCTTACAGACACATTTCTTTTTCTAGCAGCAGTAAGTGCGTGAGAGTAGGGGGTACATGGCTGGAGGTCAAATGTCTGAAGGGATATGGGCTGTAAAAAGTTTGGGAACCACTGCTTTATTGTATTGAGGTCTGGGCTTTGACTCGGCCACTCCAGAACATTCACCTAGTTGTCTTAAAACCATTTTTGTGCAGCTTTCACTGTATGCTTCGGGTCATTGTTTTTCTGGAAAACAAATCTCCTAGGCTGTAGTTCTCTTGCAGACTGAATAAGACTGTCCTTCAGGATTTTCCTATATTTTGCTGCATTCATTTTACCCTCTACCTTTACAAGCCTTCCAGGGCCAGCTGCCAAGAAGCATCCCCACAGAGTGATGCTGCCACCACAAGGCTTCACAGTGGAGATGGTGAGTTTGTGTTGATGTGTCCAAGGGGGTGACTACTTGTTATAGGCACTGAATCTCTGAATATGGCAAATTCTTGCTTTGAAATTATTCTCAAAACTGTCATTATTATGCTGAAGGAACAATGGTGGATTTTTGTTATTTAGCCATTTCTTTTGATCTCAGTGTTTGTAGTAACTTTGGTTTGTGTTTGTGTTAATGTGGTTACCTTTTATACATCTTCCAGTGGTCTTTCAGAGTGCCATGGTTTTCCATGATCTCATCAAGAGTGAGCAGAACCACTAACAGCTCTCCAAGGTGTTCGTACACAATCTGCCAACGGCATGAAGAACAAAAAATATATTCGGCGTTGCAGAAAAAAAAAAAGATTTGAGATAGAAAGACATCTACATCTTAAATCTCACCTGGAAATGGACACCTGACGACTCAATGACTTTGGTAGCAACCCTAAAATATAAAAAGAGAATTCGTTTTATACATTTTGTTTTATGTTTTAAGAAAAAAAAAACATACAAGAACTAATTAACAGAATCTGCAGTCTGTAAGCTGTTCCTGCGACAGCATGCCAAGTGCATAAAAGCTCTTTTGACAATGTGGGTATTTAAGCCCACCCAACAAGAACAGTGCATTCACTGTGAAACATGACAGGCTTTGTTTTTAGACTCTTACTTGCTGCTGTTGTAGAGGGCAGCCAGCTGGTGCACAATGTTGACGACTACTTCATAACATCTTGTGACAAAACAGGACAGTTCCTATTTAAATACACAAAGTGACACTGTTAGTGTTTTCTCTTTCAACAAATTTTAATCAGACAGAAATGACTTGTTACCAACCTGAAGGAATGAGATAAATCTGCCCATCTGAATCTGGGACTCTCCTTCAACAACACTGGTGTCAGATACTGAAACACACAGAGTTTATCAAACGGAAATTCAAACCTCAGAGAGAAAAGCTATGAGAAAAGTAATGCTGAGTGATTACCTCCTTCTCCATAGAACAGTAAGCCATTGTAAAACTTGGTTTCCGCCTGTATAGGAGCATAAATGTAGGGTGCAGGGTCAGATTTTGAATCTTATAACACAGTCTGAGTCCGTTTCTTTAGATATTAAACAGCCAGAAAAGCCAGAAAACATTAATGCAATATGGGCTTTAAGATGTTTTAAATCAAGTCAAATTTGTAAGACCTCAAAGTAGGCAGGTAAAACTAGATGTTAACATTGTTACTTCTTATTTACAGTACAATAACCCAGAGCTCCTTTGAAATAAGTACCCAAACTTGCTTTCTACTATAGTGTGATTGATAAAGTGCTTTGAATGCTTACCTCAAACTTGAGTTTTTTCACTTCACAACAGAGAGCAGCATAAACTGTGATGACTTTGTTCAGTACCTGCATAAACCAAAACATTATGATTATTATCAAACAAGCAAATCTTAAAAGAAAAAAAAATTGCCTTAATTTACCTTGTTGTCTGTTTTTATCAACTCCAGTAGAGATGATTGCTCATATGGCAGAAGCTGAAAAAAAGGTGGAAAGTACTGAGATGCTAGTAAAACGTAAGAGTGCTGTCAGGATGATGTGCAGTCAGTAGGTTTTGGTGTTTTACCTTCAGGGCAATGGGGTCCAGGGTAAAGTCCCAAACATCCCCAATGGAGTCATCCAGGGCCTCTTCGATCCCCTTTAGCTGAGAAGTGTACTCCTCCAGAAACCTGGTGTAGTTCTTCAGCTGGACCTCCAGGTGGATTTCTGCAGGAAGAGACAGGTTTTATCTCTGCAGCTGGACTGACTGATGCTGCATTCAAGACAGATACCAATGTAAACAATAGTGCTGCTAGAGCTAGTTAGCAACAGAAAAATGCAGTAAATAGGAGGCAAAACTGTACTTTATGATATTAGGTACAAAAGTATTTTCTTATGGACTACACGTGAACTATATAAGCCAGAACTGGGCACCAGATAAATCATGAAACCCACTTCATTTTTAAGGGGAAGCGCACTGAACATGAACTATTGAAGACATGGCACTTTCACATTATAAACACTTAAGTCAAACTTTTTGTTTGCTTCAAATGAAGTAAAATTGCGTTATAGTTTATTCTTTGGGTAGTTCTTAGCACTAATTTCAGTCAGAATTAGTCCATAGTCGTTAAGCTGTCAAACTGATCAGCTGTGAGACTGATGACGATGATTAACGTCTGCTAACTTGTCACTTATTTTACAAGTTGACCTTTTAAAACCCAAACTATTCTTGGCATACCTTATTTCCTGTTTGTAAGATAAATACAATTACGCGAAATAGCTTCTAAAAGGTACATATAGGACCAGTGTTTGTTTGCAATGAACATCAAGAGTTGTTCTCTGCCAGGAAATAGATCGAGCCCAGTGTCAGAGCATCCCGCTAGCAGCGGAAGCTAACAGTAAGTGTGGATTAACGTCAGCTAACATCAGTACGTCAGGTACTTACTCTGTGAACCGTCATCAAAACGGTCAAACTCCCAGTCAGGTGCGATGGTTTCTACCGCCATAATGCCAAAAATAGAGATCTAAAACACTGCTGCTAAAAAGTGGGGCAGTACGGTCCCATGATGGATCCCATGATATTGTGAATGGTCGCTAGTGCTCATGGGAAACGGAGTCCAGTCACAGATAGATTCAGACATAAACGGTGGTGGAAAAACTACAAGAGCATTGTAGAAACAAAAATGTTTTCATGTATTCTGAATATAAAGATGAAAAGTATGTACCATTGTCGGCCACTTTATTTTGTTAGCAAAATTTCACATCCACAAGGCAAAAGTCTCCATACTATTCCTTGTTTCAATTTTTTTTTTTTTTTTTACTGGAACTAAAGTATTGTTTTCAGTCTCATAAAGTAATTTCAAACAAAAAATCCATGTCAACGATTCTAATTCACGAGATTGTTTGTATCTATATTTTTGTCTTTTTATCTATTTTTTTTTTGTTTTGTTTTGTTTTAAATCATTAATGAGTGTTTTATTACTTTATCATCATGTTATTGCACCTAAACTCAGTCTTTTTTCATGTTGCAAAGAATGTTAATTAACATGCACTGTTACGTCTAATTATTTGTAAATGAACTGTTCAATTAAGTTATTTAAAAGTACAACTGCACTAGTTATGGCCCAACCAATCACATCACTTTAATTCAATTGAATATCTATGGAGAGAATTAAAAATCAAATTTCACAGAAGAAGCCCACAGAGCCTACAAGATTTGAAGACTGTTTGTGTGGAGGAATGGGCCAAAATCACACCTGAGCAAAGCATGCAACTAGTTTCTCCATACAGGAGGCATCTTGAAACTGTCATTACCAAAAACATTTTTTGTTTGTTTGTTTTACAAAGTATTGAATACATTTCAGTAAGCGTGTTCAATACTTTATGTCTGTGTAATTCCACATTGTTACACATAACTTAATTTATGGATATCTATGGTTTGATTTCTTTATTTGTGTGGAATCCATGGATTGTTACCAACATCTGGTGAAAATTTCATGTCAGTAGCATCTTTAGAAATGTTTTTACTGAGAAAAATGGTGACTTGTTCAACACTTATTTTCCTGCTGTATATGATTTTATTTAGCATATTGTTCACACTTACATTTTCAGATTATCAAATAAATTCCAATATCAGCAAAAAAGATAGCCTGAGTAAATACAAAATGCAATTTTTAAATGATGATTTCATTTGTTAAAGGAAAAAGAAATCCAAACCTACCTGGCCCTGTAAAAAAGTAATTGCCCCGCCTTGTTTAGTCAAGAATTGACTGTGATTGACTCAGATTTTGTCAATCTGAGTTTCATTTTACTAGCCACACCCAGGCCTGATTACTGTGAGATCTGTTGAATCAAGAAATCACTTAAATAGAACCTGTCTGACAAAGTGGAGTAGGCTACAAGATCTCAAAAAGCAACAAATTATGCTGCAAACTTAAGAAATTCAAGAACAGATAAGAAACCAAGTCATTGTCATCTATCTGTCTGGAAAGAGTTACAAAGCCATAGGAACTCCAGCAAACCCTAGTGAGAGCCATCATCCACAGATAGAGGAAAAACTGGAACAGTGGTGAACCATCCCAGAAGTGGCCGGTCTACCAAAATTACTCGATGACTCATCCAGGAGGTCACAAAAGAACCCAGAACAACATCTAAAGACCTGCAGGCCTCAGTCGACTCAGTTAAGCTTAGAGTTGATGATTCAATAATAAGAAAGACACCGGGGAAAATGGCATCCATAGGAGAGTTCCAATGTAAAAATCACTGCTGACAAAAGAGAGCACAAAGGCTTGTCTCACATTTGCCAAAAAAACATCTTGATCATCCCAAAGATATTTTGTAAACTAATAAGACAGAAGTTAAACTTTTTGGAAGGTGATATACAATCATTTGACCTAGATAAAGAGGTAATGTAAAACATAAAATCAATGTAATTTTCATTGATAATTTCTATAAACATCTTATACTATCTGAAACAGAGCTGAGTGGCATGCAAAGAGGTGATTAATTAGAATTAGCTCATGTTTGATGGAGATCAAAACAGATTACTGTTGTACAGTTGTTCTCATGTGTTGCTTTTGATGAAGCAGTCATGTGCAACTGCATCCTTCTCCCACATGTAAAGCTTAAGGGTACCAGAATAGAGCCAGGAAGATCACAGAAGACACTGTTTATTTGATACAACCTTTGATTTTGGAGGGTTGATGGAAAACTGAAAGAGTATGTCTGCAAGAGACTTAAATTTGATAATACTTCATGAGTTTTATGAAGTTAATTTGAGTTGCATAAACTTAATTCAATTGCTTCTCACCATTTGAAGCTTTTTTTAAAGTATGTCCACAGTTTTCTTTTTTATGGTGTAATATTGAGCTTTCAACAGATTAAATTTTGAATACTAGGCATAAGATAGTTACTGATGGTGCTCTTCTACAACACCAAGAGCATCTTCACCTTGAACTTCATGGTGAGTCACTGAGAAGCCAGACTGGCTTTTTGATTTTGAGAAAAATAGTGGCAAACCTCATCCAGGACAGAAGGCTAGAACCTGTCAGGACTAAAACTTCATTGTTTTTGTATCACACATTCACACATGTATTCTTTTTCCATGTTTCTAGTTGATCTTTCCTTCGAATTCTGTAGATTCTTATACAAAAGCCAGAAATCTTCATTGTGATAAGTGATATTTTTCACAACTCATTTCCCTCTATGAGTTAAGAAATGACTCATATTGGCACCAGTGTTTCAACAAGTGTTGACCTAAAAACTGTCTGTTATATGCCATTAGATATAAAAATAAACTGTCCATGTGAAGCTTTAGTTACCATAACAAGAAAGATACAATACAGTGATTGTATAGAGAGGTCAGCAGTTGACTGCTGTGAGTAAAGAGGCGCTAAATATGTGAGTGTATCCTGCTGTCCATCTGATTCAGACTGTCTGTGTTTGAAAACGTATACACTGGAGATGACAGAGGCAGGAGAGTGGTGTGTTGTGTATTTGTGAGTGTCCGGTATGTGTGTGTTTTGTGGGGTTAGGTAATGTCACACTGGAGACTCAGCTCACCATTCAGAGGACGACAGAAGCCTCGAGGAAGAGTCACGGTTAGCAGTGGAGTGTGAGGAAAAGACATTATTACTTATGGCTTCCTTCTAAGGGTAAGGGACTTTTTTATTCTCAAACACTGAAGAGACAGAGAAATGTTGCTCAGAGTTTTAAATAAACTATTAGTAAAATGAGACTAACTGTCTAATACTCTATGTACATGATATTAAGTTCAGGGGGATTATTTACATGAGTTACAAAAAGGGACTCACGAGAAAACAATGACTTCATCTTAAGTTTTTATTTTGTCCCCTTTCTTTAATTCAGGCTCTTTCAGAAACACATATTTTACTTTATAACGTCTGATGTATAAAACTTTACTACTCTTCCTCTTTACATGACAATAACTGAAAGGTTTGAGTGTTAAGCTTTGAATCAGTCAACATTTTGCTCCTCAGCGTGGTGATTTTAATTTCCTGACTGTTCGGTTGAAGATAAAGCTTTACTTAGAAACTCATACATACAGGCACAGGATACATTAAAATACAGTATATTTGCATGAAAGTTTGGTATCTCAACTTTTAATTAAGCAAACCACTGACCTAAATCTTTTTTCACAGGGCTGCTTATTGACATAGCTCTACATATACAATGTTTATGCTGATTTTCCAGTTAAGACAGATCATATCTATTGAGAATCATTCACAGAGTATCTAGCTTGCAGCTCCATGGCCTTAGTTTGGTACCTGACCATCTCTTAGGAATCCTAAATAAAGCTCATTGTCTCAGTCAGACAACGCGGCTTCAGTGTTGCTGATGTGAATCAGGCATGAAGAATGATAATGCAGCAATCTGAGGCATCAGATGACTCTGAAACAGGCGTATGGCTCTCTACATGCCAAACACACATTAGATTTCTCATGGGAGTAAAAAAAGAGACGTTAAATAACACAGTGCTTGTTTGACTTAGCAAAGTCTTAATGAAACGCTGAGCTCTGATTATTACTTATGGTACTGTTTTATGCAGATGACGCCGCCTTGATGAAGGTGATGTCATATTTCCTATGAAAACAGTTAATTTCTGTTGTCATCTCACTGTAAAATCTAACATCAATGTTACTGAGAAATGCTGACTAACTAAACCAGTATTTTGTCATAAACACTTATCATAAACAAGTTACCTGTAAAAACTAAAGGGGCAGGAAATGACTTAAGATTACTTGTTTCAAACTAATAAAGTATTTAGAACTTGCAACTTTATTCACAGTACTGTAAGACCAAACAGTAAAAGGGGTTTAAAAAGGAGTTGTGTTTACTTAAAAATCCAATAAGTTATTTCAACTCTATTTTTGTGAGTTGATAGAACTCATTTTTAGTTAAGTTAAAAGTCGTCAAACAATTTAAGTTGTTTTTTATTGCCATTGTACTCAAATTATTTGTCCATCATACCTTAATCTGCATAGTGTCCCAGAATGCCTTTGGGCATTAAACCCTTGTGCACCATGAGTGAAGTTACCAACTCAGTTAAAAAGTCCCATCTGTTGGGGGTAATGTTAATGTTGAATGGATGGCACGTCAAACTTAATGAGACATCAGCTGCTGGTTCAGTGGGTCAGTTAGCCTTTCAAATTAACATTTAAATCTCAATTAACTTAAAGTAATCAATTTAAAACTAGTATTAAACACTTAGAATTGTCAATTTAAAGCTAGTATAGTACACTTAAAGTTAGCACTATTACTTACTACTCAGAAATATAGAGTTAGTGTAATTGCAGGGCATTTAAAATAAACAAGTCATTTGACCTCACAAAGTCATGTTTAGTTTAATTGTTATTTCTGAGGCAACAAATTACCAAATTTATTAAGTAAGTAAGCAAGCCCAATGCATTTCCACTCAGGGCTTCCATTGTGTTTGTCTATAAAAGGAACTTTTCATTTGTTCTGTTTAACTAAAGCATATTATCAGCTTAACCAACAGTGTTGTATTTTAATATCAAGGCTATTTTCAATAATTTCTGACATTTAAGGTTCATTTTTTAATGCAGGTGCTGCTGTTTCTCAGGAGTTGCACTGGCAGGAAAAACATCCCACCAAATCAAAACTTGGCACCATGATGGTCCCAGGCTCACAAGAAAAGCATCTACCGCCAAGTGGATCAGCCAGCAGAGGTACCAGACATCATTATGGATCCCATATGGATCAGTCCTTGTATCCACACTCTGAAGCTTCACAACACCACAACTCTAATGGGAATATTTCACCAGAGGACACCAGTCCACACTTGGGGCCACAGGAGTACACAGAGACAGACTATCTGCTGCCCGATAAACTGTATGGCAGGTCGACAATCAGTGCATCCACGAGGTCAAATTATGCACAAGGCTCAAGTGCACCAGCAGAGACGGTGTGCTCCATGGTGCTTCAGATCCTGGTGCCGTTTCTGCTGTCTGGCCTCGGGACGGTGTCTGCAGGGATGCTGCTGGATGTTGTTCAGGTGAGGAGACAAAGGAAATCAGGGGAGGACAAAAACTCATAGAAGACATTTTGTGTCTTCAAATGAATGGAATGAAATCAGGGAGACTATGATTAAAATACATTCTTGGTAAACATGAAATAAAAAGAGAATTTAGAAAGAAAAAGGGAATGAATTCATTTTATAGATACCAATATCTATTCTGATATTTAAATGAAGTTCAGACCAAAAAGTTCAGTCCTCAAAACACACTTTAAAGTGTAAGGAATGATGATGACTAAAGAAAAAGACTTCAGCTGACTTATTTGTTAATATACAGCCAACATTTACAGCTGATATAGGCTTATTGTTATAGCCAACATATTGGTTGCAAATATTAACAGAAATTTTCATATCTGCAGATACAATAATTGACTTTTTAAGCTAATATCTAACAATATTGGTAACAGACCTATCATATTGTGCATCCCTAGAAATAAAGGGTTGAAACAAAAAAAAAAAAAAAGGTGTGGACAAAGGGAAGGGAGGAATTGTATTTGGTTGGAGCTGGACAGGATTCATGAGGGCAGGAACAAATTCTAATAACCTTATTCAAATGGGATGTGCATGAGTGTCACTGTCATATCTTTTCTTATTTTAGCTAACTTATGTTACATTTTATACCAATATCAGTTAAGGGAAATCTTCAGTTTGACACTTCGTGATTTTCACTGGATTGATGTTTGTTTCGATTATTTCTATTTATCAATGCTATTGTAGAGGCTGCTTAATGTGTGCGACATTTGGAGTCCAAGGCTCATCCCAGTACACCCTTCACTTTATCCTAGCGCCACATTTTGGGCTTTCACATGTTTGGGTAGAGTGTCAAGATTCTTGTTGGAATAAGGGGTTAGAGTGAAGTACTATAGGGTACAAGGCCCTTCAAACAGAGGCACAGAAGCACAATCCAAACTGAGTGTTGAAATGAACAACAATCTAAAATCTTAATGTCTTTTTGATGCATTTGATTTCAAACAGGCATTCAAAAATTAGCTTGTAGTAGAAATTTCTAGTACTGTTTTTGTTTCTGATCTGTTTACCCTGTCTTAATTATTTACACATATTACATTGTATTTTTTGTTATTTTTAGTTTTTTAAATGTGCAAATCACACTTTGTACCGTCTCGCATCACTAAAAAATAAATAAATAAATAAAATAAGAAATACATTTCTGGTAGAAGACAACTGATGATGTATCGGATATTTGAAGGACCATTCCATTTTGTAGGGAATGATTTCCCTGTTACCTCTTGTGTCTCTATTTTGGAGGGCAAGGGGGCTTTAGAAATTGTGGGCTATTGGTAAAAGTTAGAAATAAGTCTGATCCTTAGACATATATTCCCAAGGGAACAAAGAAGTGTATCATATCGTTCATATCCTGTCATACAATATCATAAGTTACACAAACGGTAGCTTGCTTTAGCTTTGATAAGCTAACATAGCTGTGCCAGCTAAGCAGTTAATGTTACTACAAAAACCAATGTAGCTAAGTAAGCTTTAGCAATGTGAGCTTTAGCAATCATAGCTAAAGCTAATGTAGCTACGTAGATAATGTAGCTGCTTTGTGAGCTAGCTTTAGCTACACTTGCTTCATGGCTATGTTATTACTGTAGCTATGTTAGCTACATGGCTCTGTTATCTGTGGCTAAGTTAGTTTTAGGAACATGAGCTTTGGCTAACATAGCTAAAGCAACTTAGCTTTGTAGATAACATAGCTTACATAGCTGCTTTTTAAGCTTAGCTTTATCAACATTAGCAATGTTAGCTATCTTAACTACGTAGCTACATCATCTATGTAACTTATGCAGCTAACAGGCTCTGTAAGTCATGCTTGTTGTGATTTTTTGTTATCAAGGAGGACAAGTTTTTTCCTGTAAGCAGACTGTTTCCTCCGCTGTATTACATGTTTTGCAAGCCATGTTTTTTACTTTTAACATCAGCATCCTAACCCTTACCTTGACCCTTTCCAGAACCATAAATGCATGTTTAATCCAAGTTTATTTTGAAACTTTTAGCATGTACATCCGCTCTGAGGTATAAGGCGTCTCAGATGAGCGGTCTGTGAGAGTGGCCGTCAGAAATGAACTGTCCACAGCTGGACTGTCTTGAATATTTTTTCAACTTCTCCTGCCTGGCCTTAGTATGAATTTCATCCAACAACAAGCTCCATGGTTTGTAATCTATGACAGCATCTGCCTGCTGAGTTCATATAACTTACCTGAGGTATGCATGCCTACTTCCTCATTTTGTCTTGTCGCTCTAAATGGTCCATAATGAATGTGATGCTTTTCCAATCATTTGAGAGTTTTTTTGTTTTGTTTTGTTTTGTTTTGTTTTGTTTTTTAAGTTTTGGCCTTCTGAAACACTTTGAATCAGGTTTCCTACATAAATCTAAAATATATCCCATGCAATGGACAAGTGTAACAGTCTATCTGGTGTATAAGGTTATCATATCAAATCATCCACATCACTTTATATTGAACTGTATCATACTGTAGTGTAAGATAGTGTATCGTATGCCACACACTGTTTTATCTTTATCACATTTACTGAAAACAAATATGTATGGCTGCATGTTTGTGGTGTTAATTTGGACTGTGGCTAAACTACTTCATTACATTGATGATTGTTTTCTGCTCTTTTTTTTTTTTTTTTTTTTTTCTGCCAGAACTGGGACGTGTTCCAGGAAGTGACAGAGCTCTTCATCCTGGTCCCTGCGGTTTTAGGCATGAAGGGCAACCTGGAAATGACTCTGGCCTCCAGACTCTCCACTGCTGTGAGCACCTTCTTATAACTCACTCACATACACAGATAAAGACGGAGGGACCATAACATGACAGTGACCTCTTTTCAATAATCTATAGTTACATAAACAAACTGAACGAGCGATAAAACATCAACTGAGGTCAGCAGTAGAGTTGAAGTGGGGTGAGAGAGAATAACACAAAGCTCACTGACAGGCTAACTACAACCTCTTTCTCAGAATTATATCTTTGCAGTCTTACATCACAGGCCTCTGTCCTCATGTGAAACTCCTCACAGAGCTGTGAACACTAAGGCAGCAGATGAACCTGCAGTGTAATATCCTGCAGAGACAAACAAAACTGTAGTCCAACATTTTAAAGTCACAATTATCACACATATCATGACTGCTTATTAATCATAAAAACATTCATGAATATGCCAAATAAACATATATAATTCTATTATATTTAGAATAATATGAATGATGATATGCTTCTTGAATACTATGGAAAAAAGCACTGGTTGTTTATTTTGAGTATCCACAGTCAGCACAGTTTCTGATTAAGTACACCTGATTCCCAGAAAAGTTGGTATGCTTTGTGAAGTTAAAATAAAAACAGGATGCAATGATTTTCAGATTTCATAAACCTGTATTTTATTCATAATAGAACATAAAAACATATCAGATGTTGAAACTGAGACATTTTAAGATTTCATGAAAAATATTAACACATTTTGTATTTGATTGCCGCAACATATCTAATAAAAAGTAGGGATGGGATATCAGAAAGCTGGACAAGTAAGTGATACTGATGCGAAACAGCCGGAAGAGCATTTTGCAACTAATTTGCTTAATTGGCAACAGCTCAATAATGTGACTGAGTATAAAAGGAGCATTTTGGAGAGGCAGAGTCACTCAAAAGTAAAGATGGGCAGATGCTCACCAATCTACAAAAACACTGCATTTAAAATCTGTTGAACAATTCAAGACAAATGTTTCTCAGCATAAGATTTTAAAGACTTTGAATATCCCACCATCTATAGTTAATAACATCATCAAAACATTCAGAGAATCTGGAGAAATCTCTGTGCGCATGGGACAAGGACAAAGGTTAATATTGGATGCTCATGATCATCACTGCATGGGCTCAGGATCACTTCCAGAAAACTCTGTCTGTCAACACAGCTGGCTGTGCCACAAACGCAAGTTAAAGCTGTAACAGGCAAAGAAGAAGCCATATATGAACATGAACCATAAAAACTGTCATATTCTCTGGGCCAAAACTCAATTAAAATGGACTGAGGCAAAAAGGAAAACTGTTTGGTGGTCAGATTAATCAAATGGTGTCAATCTTTTTGGAAACCACTGATGCCATGTCCTGTGGACTAAAGAGGAGAGGGACTATCCCACTTGTTATCAGTGCACAGCTCAAAAGCCTGCAGCTCTGATGATATGGAGTTGCATAAGTGCCTCAGATGTGGGCAACTTACACGTCTAGAAATGCAGTATCAGTGCTGAAAAACATAGGTGCTTTAGAGCAACATGTGCTCCCAGACAGCAAATGTTTCTTTCAGAGAAGAACTTGCATATTTCAGTAAGATACCACATACCACATCCATAACGACAGCATGGCTTCACAGTAGAAGAGTCAGAAGTGGCCTATCTACAGTTAAGACCTTCCACCTGTAAAAAAAACAAAACAAAAAAACAAAAACATTTGAAGACCCAGGACTGTCAAGCAGCTAGACTCCTACATTAGAAAAGACAAGAATAGGACAACATGGATCTCCCAAAACTTCAGCAACTGGTCTCTTCACTTCCCAGATGTTTACAGACTGTTGTTAAAAGAAGAGGAGATGCTACGCAATGGTAAACATGGCCTTGTCCCTACTTTTGTTAAGATGTGTTGCTGCCATCAAATTCAAAACGAGCTTATATTTTTCATAAAATGATTCAATGTCTCAATTCTAACATCTGACTTGTTGTTTATGTTCTGTGAATGAAATATGGGTCTAAGAGATTTGCAAATCATTGTATTGTTTTAATTAAAATTTTACACAGCGCCCCAATTTTGGGGGATTTAAGGTTGAAATATAACCATTTTCTTTATATAAGAGTATGCAGTAAGCGTGAAGCTGGCATGGTTCAGTATGAATATTCTTCACAAAAACTATGCAAAACAACAGAATTCACAGACAAGTAATCTGAATATTTATCTGCTGTATATTGAAAACGTACCAATAATGTCCTTATGGTGGCATTTATTCTAGGTTGAATATAACTCTAAGATTACAACCTGCAACACACTGCAAGATATTATTCTTGTTTACTTTTCAATTAATGATATTACTGAAACACATTAGAATTGCATTTTCTCATAATTTTTTTATCCTCATGAAATCAAGAGAAAATGTTGTCTTTCATAATTTTGGCAAACTATGATGAGTTCCATGAGCTCCTTAAATATCTACTACACTTGTTGTCAATATTAAGAAAAAAATACAAAAAGAAAGAAAGAAAAAGATGATACAACTTTTCTTTTGGCCACAAGCAATCTTACAGTCGTCATTGTTTTAACCCCTCACGCTACCTTTTCAGGCGTAAACCTTTGTATATGGATATATGATGGTCTTGTTGATCTGGTCAAAAACTCTCCATTTGAGTCAAAAGTGCATAACATCTGTTAGAAATATGCATAGTGACTGCCATCTAGAGGGTAAAAATGTGCTACTGCAACTGATTTTTTTTTTGTTCCAGAGTAGGTCTCAGTTATACTCAAGGATTTAGTTCCTCCTTTACATTCAGATTCACCATTTTTTTAATATCTCAAATCTACATCTCTTTTGTATGAGCTGTTGTTGTAAACATTTCATCTTTAGATCTGTCTAGCCCTCACAATGGCCTGATCTTCATGAGTGCACTTCTTCTTGTATCATTCAGAAGTCTATGTTAAAATGGGGCAACTGTGGATCAGTGGTCATCTCTCAACTGGAGCGGTTGGTTTCCTAAAGTCACGTCATTGTTTCCTTGGGCAAGATATTTAATCCTGAATTACTCCCACTGCTGCATCAGTGGTTTATAAATGTGTATTTGTATGTGAATAAGATTAGTTGATACTGATGTAACCAGCCTCCACTGTCAGTGTGTGGATGTGGTATGAATGAATGTGTTTTCTGTTGTCAGGTAAATTCAGCAAAGATGGGATCAACCAGAGAAAAGTGGATGCTGATTATAGGAAACCTGGCCCTTAAGCAGGTATACATATATTTTTAACAAGTATCTTTTCTTCCAATGTATCATGTTTGTAAAGGCTTATGACTATTTCTACCTCTATCACAGCTACAGGCCACAGTGCTGGGCCTGTTAGCCTCTCTGTTGGCAACGATGCTGGGCTGGATGGCAGAAGGAAAGATGCCCTTTAATCACGTCATGCTGCTGTGTTCAACCAGTGTTTCTACAGCCTTCATGGCTTCGCTGCTGCAAGGTAACAACAAAGCCTGCAGTGAGACTGAACCTCTATGTCAAACCTTTCCCTGAACAAAGAAAATTAAGTGAAGGTTGATTTACAAATGCCACTGTTACTTATCTTGCCCACAGCTCTCACCACTCACAGGACTTTACATTTAAGATACGGGTTTTAAGAGTTCAGTATAGATATTGCAGACATTAAATAAAATATTAAAATCAAAATTTGGGTTTTGATTGGGACATAATCACCTGAAATTTAGGATTATTTATGTGACTTTAGACTGGATCTTCATATCTACAGACTGCTACTTATACTCCCATGTTTCCACACTAGTAAAGAATGGACAGACCAAGGGATTACATATCTCATAAGTCTGTGTGAGGCTTTTCTCAGAAACTCTTTGTATTGTGAAAGTTATGAGACATTTAGGCATCAACATGCAGATATTAAATATTTCATAACTTCATAGATCAGTGAGTTATAACTTTTAAATAAAAAGTAAAGTCAAACTCCTTCTGGGTCTGTTGTTCTCAGCTCTGTGTTCACACTGACAGAGCATCTCTTTCTGTTTTACATGTTACTTTTTTCAAATGAACTCCTCCCTGTTATATCATTGGCCTTACAACCTCATGGAGGAAAAGAGAGACTCTCCTACCTACTCAGGAACGCTGTATGTAGAGGCCCAGTGGGAGAGTTTCATTGCAAGAGAACAATTCATGGACGACCAAAAGACTCCTCAAAGTGAAGCTATACTTTGTTTGGACTAAAACACTGCAGAGGATTAAGAACTTCTGTGACAACCTGACAGAAGAACTCAGCTGCCAGGCTCTTATGCAAACAAAAGCCCAGGTTATTTCAGTGGCTCCTTTTCCATGGTGAGGTATCTCTGCATGCTGTGTGCAGTGAAGCTGCTAGCATTAAGAATGAAAGGGAGCGAATTAGCCATGAGCAAAGAGGTAAGCAGTGCCTTTTTAACAGATTTTCTCTCTTCTGTTGTCATAAAAACTCTTTTAATACAATACTATTTACACATAAATCTTGTGGAGTATTGTTAAGATTGAAATGACAACTCAATTCAAGATGACAAGTTATGAGGGAGTCATGATGTGTCATTCACAGATGAACTGGTTTTAAGAGCTGGCTCCTTTTGTGAGTGATAGGAGCTGGATTCTACTTGAGCAGGGGTGCCCAAACTTTTTTCACTGAGGGCCACATACAGAAAATTTCAAGGATGGTGGGGCCACTTTCATATACCTCCCCTTTATGATATCAAAGTAAGTCAGTCCTGTCCAATGTAGGTAAAGATACACTAGATGACTTGATGTGCTTTAAAGTTACATCACGAAAAGGTATATTAACTAGTTGTTGTGTCAAAATGTTTGTTTACAGAATTAGCACAGCAGCCTTTCCTTGTGCTGAAAGTAAAACTGACGCTAATTGACATAAATTCATACTGTCTTCACAAATTACCATGTTTTCTGTGTTTTCTTATTGACAGAGAAGTGTAGTCTTGTGTTACCTTCCCGGATGAGCCCCCAAGGTAACAAAACTACACTGGTCTGTCAATAAGAAAACAGATTAACTATACCTCACAGTAAAGCACAAGTTTCAAGCTCTAATGTGGGCCATTTTTCATTTATGTTTTTTACAATTTGCTAGGGGCCAATTAAAAATGGGCCAAGAGCCGCATTAGGCCCCTGGACCATAGTTTGGACACCTCTGTGCTTGAGAGGTGGTTTGCTTTTTCAATTTTTGTTCTTATAAAGATTAAAAAAGGCTAAATGGTACCAAATGAAGAGTCGTTTCAGAGCTGGTAGGTGGTACATTGAGTGGAAGTTTCCATAGTATACCTTTAGACAGTGCAGGCAGCTCTTCATTAATTATTCTAGTTCTCATAATATGGACAGACACACTGACAGCGTGCTTACATGCTATTTAGATGTAGTTTTGTACTGGCATTTGTGGTGGGCAGTAAACCTGTACTCTGTAGTAGTGTAAACACACTGGTACTGCTGCTAAACTAAGTTAAATCAATGATAAACATGCCAACAAAGTTTTCCTTTTCCCCGATTGCTTTAATTGTGAAAAAGACTAAAAAACAGGAAATGTGGTGTTTTCAGTAGCAGCTTGACACACCTCGGCAAAAGAGGAGTAAAACTTAAAGCTACACATTCAGTTCTAAAGAAGTAAACACAGAAAAACTTATAAAAAACATTTTTCTGTGATCTTATGGTCAGAAATGGCTTAGTATGCCATCAAAGGTTTGTTTTAGTGGAAAATATGCATTTAAATGCACTATCTCTTTCAATCTTGTAATACCATGATATGATACCATAACTGCAAACCTTTTGTTCACCCTCTGTAGGTATTATTATGGTTGGAGTGATATTTGGCTCCAAACGAGTTGGGATCAACCCAGACAACGTGGCCACACCCATGGCAGCCAGCTTTGGGGACCTCATCACTCTGGCCCTGCTCGCCTGCATTAGTCAGTGGTTCTTCTCCTTCATAGGTAAACACAGATGAGGAGTTTAAAATTCACTTAAAGTACTTGACATTCTGGAACTCACATAAACATAAATATCTGTGATCTAAGCTAAATTTGTTAATCATAACATTTTTCCTGACAGAAACGTATGCCTATGTGCTGTACCTGGTGGATCTGTTAGTGTTGTGCCTGATTCCTCTTTGGGTGATCATCGCCTCCAAACATTCAGCCAGTCTCATCCTCCTCCGAACAGGCTGGGAACCAATCATTACAGCTATGATCATCAGCAGGTACTCGCTCACATCTGACAAAAACAACCCAAGATCCAAGCAGGATACTGTATGAGTGGAAATCTTAATCAGTTGGTGATGCTCAGTCTTGTGTCTGACATGTCAACATTTTTACTAACAGCTAGGAAGCTGCCTTTTTTATTCAAAATAATTGCGTGCACCAGACGGTTCACTTCATCAATCTGAAACGCTATTTTAGAATGCATTTCTTGCTTTCATTTTTCTAGTATAGGAGGCCTTATTCTGGACAAGACTGTGTCTGATCCAAACCTGGCGGGAATCATAATTTATGCTCCCATCATAAATGGTAAGTCCTCCTCTTTTGAGAAATTATTTATTGGGCTGCATTTCACAAAACCACAAATCATGAAATTCTGAACAAGAGCTTAAGTTTCATCTTGTACTATCACTGCTAGCATTAATACATTTTTTTCACAATAAAAATGTACCTAAAGGTCATAAGACACTAAACAGATTTGAAGAAAATGTTGTACTTTAGTCTAAAGATGAAGCCACATGTTGCTGCAATGGCAGAAATAACAAGAACTAGAACCAACCTGGCCATTATAAGCCTCCATGGAAAGTGAAAATACACATTAGCCAAGAAGAAAGCTGAGGTGTTTTTGTGGTGCAGATTCCACAAGCTGTTGCTGACCATGAAGACCTTATGACCTTCACCTTTGACCTTCAAAATTCAATCAGTTCATCAGGGAATCAGGGAAATGAATACCCAAATACTGGATTTGACACAAATAAACAAACAAACACAAAACATAAACAAAATCCATCCCAAGCAACAAATTTTATTTTTGGTTTTAAAGTGTTTCATAATTATTTATCTTATTTAACTTGACACACCAGATAAACTGTTCCATAGAGTCACTGCTTGGATAAATTTCACATTGATTTGGGAAACCTCGCAGACATTCTGGAAGGGCAGGACTAAAAATTCTAAGCAGGTGATTGGATTTCCACATTGTCACATTCATCGTGGGCCAATCAGAGCAACAAGACAAAATAAGATAGTAGAGGTGCACAGCTTTAGAACTAACCTGAGCTTTACAGACTAGCACTATTGTAGCGTTTGAACAGCGAAGCTTGTCAGTGGCAAAAATTCATGCCATCAAAAGATGTACAAAAATGTTTTCTCTGCTAAGATAAGCTTTATGTGTGGCTCTTTGCTTTAGTTTTAGTAAAAAAAAATGTGGTCAAGATCTGATTAAACTGCTGCGTTTCTACAGCTACATCTAAGCTAATCACCACCGTGGCAGTAGCCATTGATAGAAACAGTGCAACGTTTTGGGTTATGGCAAGCTCTGTGTTTGAATGGCTGTAGATTAAGAAACACCAGTAGAAATACTGTTGGGTTGAGTTTTGAGCATCAAATAATTAAAAAGATGATTTACAAGGTGTTTTTTAAACCCTTAAGTAATGAGGGAGAATGACAGAAGATCTCAAAGGGGAGAGGATTATAGTGGTCAAATGTCAGACTGTTAATGTGTTTCTTATGATTCACGCTAGCAATCACTCTGTTGTAGTCTGCTCAGCTATAAACAGATAATTCACACAATCACCAGTCAATTAATGATGTTTTAAAAGTTGAGAATCAACTCATTTAACATGGTTAAAATATATACATATATAAGGTCAGATGATGGGGTAGTTTAATCATTTTTATATGCCAGTCCCTATTCTGAAATGTAATTTTTTTTGTATAACTCACTAACTATTGGATTTGGTCTCTGAATAACCATTAAAGCACATGGTTTTCATAATTTAAGCTTTGAAATGACAAATTACCCGATCACATTTTCGCCCAGAAAGGAGCGGGACCAGCATCATTTGGGCAAAGTACCTTGATGGGTTGAATAACTGCATACAGTACAACTCTACCCTGCCCGTAACAATTGCAAACTCATGCTGAAATACATCAGCAGAAGAGCAAAAACATCTTATTCATCATGACAACTTTTCAGTGTGGCTCTTTGCTCTCATTTTGATCAAGAAATGTGGTCCGGTTCTGATAAAACTGCCCTATACAGCAGCTACGTCCAAGCCAACCACTACAGTGGGGGCAACTATTGCTATCAGTACAGCGCCTGTACCGCTTCATTCTCCTCAAATGACTCTGTTTACTTGGCACAACGCTGTAGATTAGCTTTGCAAGATGGCTTTGCCTGATGGCAGTCTCACAAATCCATCTGCTTTGCAAGGTCATCTGACCTTGCAAAGCAGATGGATACGCCCATTTCCTTGTTTCTCACTGGCAAATCCATCTTGCAAAGCTCCCACCTGAACCGTTTGGGCCTGGTTAGAAAGTGACAGGACCAATCAGTGACGAGGGGCAGAACTTTCAGGCGTGGCAGAGTCGTGACGCAAGCAAGCAGCAACAAGAGGCCGGTGCCTTTATGGCAGAAGACATTAGCGTGGATGCTGCTAAAGCGCCAGTTTTTTAGAACTTGATGACATTTCTTTATTAAAAGAAAAACAAAGAACAGCAGTGAGTTGTTTTCTTTTCAAGAACGACAAAAGTCGTGCACTGACATGTCTATAGTCGCCATGGTTCACGTTATGTAGTTCTATATGGAGTTTATTCCTCGGTAGCCGCGCATGCGAACCTCGGTAGCGGCGACAACGTCATGTGTTTTGTTGCTCTGATTGGCCCATAAAGATGTGACAGACAGAGCGTTCATCCAATCACCCTCTGAGGTTTTGTTTAAAGTGTCTGCCCTTTCCCAAATGCTGTATATCAAAGATTTTCCAGATGGATGTTTAAACCAAATCCATCTGATGTGTCAGGTTAAAGGTCATCCAAATCCACATTTTTACGATTTGGTAATCATTCATAACTACGGTATAGTCTTGTAGTAGTAGTCCTCTTGTATTTGTGTTTAAATGTAAAATTTTGAACTGAGTGCTACAGTTAAAAGACAAAACTTTATCATATTTTTTAAAGATAACTTTTCAAAATTCTTTTTGTGTTTGTTAGATGTGTTATATGCTTCAGTGAGTCAAAGTGAAAAATAATAAACAAGCCTGTTGACCAGTTGACCACTAAGGGTTAAAGGTGCAGACATTAAAGGCATTCTCTCTGTGGATTAGGCCAGAGGTAAGGTTGGGTCTCAGTCCTACACCTCGCCATGGCTCTGAAAATAAAAGCAAATCACTGTTGATTTATTTCTTGGTCTGCAAAGACTCTATTTTCTGTACTGTGTGAGAGTATAAAACACATAAAGCCCCTCTTCTTTTCTTTCTTTTAAAGGTATTGGAGGAAACCTGGTCTCTATACAGTCTAGTCGTATCTCTACCAGTTTGCACTTGAATTACCCTCCTAGAGAGATTCCTGAAGACCGTCAGGGTTGTTACAACCCCTGTCGAACCTTCTTCGGAAGAGGTAAAACTCAGACAGACATAAACTTTGTATAAAGGCTGAACAAACGCACAAATCAATCATCCTGATTGGTCATGTTTAGGAGCAAACCATCGATCTGCTCAGGTTCTGCTCTTCTTGGTCATACCTGGCCAGCTGGTCTTCATACATGCAGTCCACCTGATTAAAGGAGGCCACACTCTGCCCAGTCCGCTCTTCACTGTTATCTTTCTGGCTGCCTCTGTAATCCAGGTGAGACTAAAGAGTGACAGCTTTTACTCAGCACATTTCCATCACTGTTAATCTCTGCTGTGTGTCTCTCAGGTGTCATCTCTGCTGTGTATTGCTGACTGCATGGTCCACTGTCTGTGGCGGAGAGGTAAAGACCCAGACAGTTACTCCATACCGTACCTCACGGCTCTGGGAGACCTGCTGGGCACTGCTCTCCTGGCTCTGTCCTTCCTCATCCTATGGTGTGCCGGTGACTCAGGCAGTGTGTAGTTTTAAAGAAAGAGACGATTTATGTGAGAACAAACCAAAGATAATGAAGATGATAAGAACATGGACAAAGACGCTGCATGTTTTTCAACAAGTTATTCTCAGTATTTGTCATCATTTGTCATCATTACCAGCTAAAACTGCTTTTCCATTGACAAAACCCTGATCTTTTTGCCCAGTGATCTACTATTTAAACATTTAAGTCTCCTCCAGCCCATCGTTTCCAGCATTTTCATCAAAGTCCAAAGACATAAAGATTGTTCAGGCCTCCTTTATCTCATCTTCTCTATATCCAGCCTGAAGCTCATTCTGCCTTTTCCCCCAGCCTGTGAAATGCCTGTCTTGAACAAGAGCTGAAATAACTGTAAGGCTGGCTTGGATGAGAAATCTCTGCAACTGATTTCCACCAAATGTAAACTCCAACCATCCGGGCTATTTATTAGATGACTGGATGTTCTTTCTAGTTTTGTTTCAGTCAGGTGAACCCATCTCTATTGTGTGTAGGACTTAAATTTTCTAACTTTTTACCAATTAAATCAATATTTTTTCACCTTTAATGACATTATGCAGAAGTAACATACAGTCTTAACTTACATAGAAAGGGACTGCAATGTGTCTTAGGATTATTTTGTAAGGATCTCACAGACAGCCCGTCTTTGTATGGTTATGCCTGCAAATAATATGTAGGATACACGCCAGGATGTACAAACTGATTCATAGATTTAAGTGTCTGGTAAGCACATTTTTAATACAAAAATTAACACATTTTCAGTATCCGTATTAAGTCTATAGTTATCCAACAAACTTACTGGATTCCTATTAGCCTCTCATAACTGAGAATCATTCATTACTTAAACACACTTAATGTACATTATTTTTAAAGGGATGTCCATGAGTTTTTCCCAAAGGACAAAGAGAAAATGCATTCAATACATACATTTATTTACAATTTGCTTTGTGAATTTTATTCTATTCTTTGTGAAAGTTATTCTAGAAAGATACTGACTTTAGGTCTGCTTATGGATTCTGTATAATAAATATTGTTTGGAAGTAGGTCTTTGTATTAAAAATGCAAATTTTAAATAAAGCCTTCTCACAATCAGCTCCTTATATCTTTTCCATATTGTTATTGTCATATTATACCCGCATACTAGTAAAACTATTCAGATACACTTTTCTTACATGCACTGGGATGGAAAGTAACTAATAACATTTATTCAAATTACTGTAATTGAGTATTTTTGGTGAACTTGTACATTTTAAAATCAGTAATTTTATTTCAGTTAAGTATATTTTGGAGGAAGTTTTGTACATAACTACATTTTTTTTAAATCCATTTCTGAGTTAAAAAAACTAAAACTCAAAGTCAAAATGAGGAGGTTTTGTCACCGTCATGTCCAGTAGTTTGATCTCTATTACCCATGATGGTCAATAGCACACAGCAATAAAATGTTTTCTCATTACATCCAAAAACAGCTGCTGCATTTCAATTTATTATGAATGTGTGTTGGTTGGAGATTCGTATTCTCAGTTATTATTGCACATTAGGAAAGATCACCTTTAACTATCAGACCCCTTCAGGTATCAAAGTAACCACTCAGTGCTCAGTACTTTAAATAAACTTTTAATGAATTACTTTTCTCTTTTACATGCAGAGGTGAAAAGAGAAAAGGACTATCATGCTCAAGTAAATGTACAGTTATTCTGGTTAAAATGTTCTAAAGTGAAAGTATTGCCATATAGATCTACTCAAGTAAAAGTAGAACATTTTATAGTTTTCTTTAAGTACTGACTAGCTACTGTGGCTCAGGTAATTTATCTAAATTTAGACTGAACTGCGGTAACCTTGTAAAGCAGAGGAATTTGCCAGACTCAATGCCTGTCGTCATCCCTGCAGTAGATGTATAATACAGTCTATCTGACAGGTTAAAACTGCAGCATATCCCACTGCAATTTTCAAATCACAGAAGTTGCAGTTTAATGTTTTGTTGTTTTTTTTCAGCAGATATGTTTTACAAATCATGCAAGCATTTAAGTCATCTTTTTAGAACAGACTGTAAGAAATCCTACCTTCTTTTATTCATTTTGAATGCATTTCTTATTAAAATCAGACTGATATAAGAAATTATAGTTCCCTTTAATGCAACAATTCATATAAAATTTGCAATACGAGTTCAAATAATTAAAATGTGATTTTGTTCTGACTTTAATATTGATGTTTGCACACTTGTTTGTCAGAGTTTTGTATTTTTTTTTCCATTATGATTACTTACAAGGCTGTGAGAAAAAACTAATCAGTCAGCTTGCTAATATGATAGATGCAACAGATGAATTAAAATCTCATTCATGTTGATTCCTGCATTATCTAATTTCATCCTAACATCTATGCCTAGCCTACAGGAAACAGAAAATAGTTCATGTTTTATCTATCTAATATTGTGTTGGTTATAATGTAGAATGATTTATTACTCTTTTGCTCTTTGAAAAATACGTAAGATGAGGAACTTAAAAAATAATACCATAATAAATTGTAATTGCAATACCAGGGGGGAAAAAAATCACAATTACATTATCTTCCCAGAACTTTCAGTCTTAGTAGCTACTGAGGAGTTGAAAAGTAAAATATGACCTCTCCTTATTAGCAATAACAACAGGAGATCACAGATCTACTAATAGTGTTCAGGTAAAGTCACACCTTTATCATAAAGTTAAAAACAACAACTGGTGTAAGATGTAATGGGAAACCATCGTCTCACTATGTGCTACTGTGTAGTTAACAGAAGAGGAAGAAGTTTAAGAGTATTAACTCAATAAAAAGTAAAAGATGTACTAAAAAAGGTCCCAAAAAACTGCTCAATTACAGTAATTTGAGTCAAATAAAAGAATTTAAAAATAGAACTCTACTTTCCATCTCTACACATGTAAATTTTAATCAAGTGACTGTATGTTTAAAATATACTCCAATGGATTCTTTCACACAGGCAAATCCAAAAGAGATACTAGAGCACACGAGTCATGTCTTGCAATTTACTCAGATGCAGAGGACTTCGGTTTCAACTGCATCTTCATCACAGTCAAATGCTGCACACTGAAACCTTAGTCCTCTGTGCCTGATTAAATTACAAAAAGTGACTCATGTTCTCCAGTTCCTTCTTTGGATTTGCCTGTGAGAAAGAATTCATTGAAAGGTCTTTTTTACTTCACAGGTCTTTCTCTGAGAGCACCAACCTCCACCTGAAAATGGGCTGAGGCACAAGAGACTCCTTCTTCATAACTTTACTTTTACATGAGTAAAAGTCTTCTTCTGTTTTGCTCCTCTGTTAAAGCATCACCATGAGACAATAATAGCAAGAAAAACAAGACGATGAACCACATTATTATAGTTAAAACATTTTTATTCCATGAAAATATTAACCATTGGCACTTAATTTACTCTGAAAATCAACATTTAAAACCTTTTGAATCATGAAAATTAACAAAATCAGTCCAGAAACATTGGACCAAACCATGTAGAAACAAATGGTTCTGTTACAGCAGATGCTATGTTTCACCTTGACATTTACACCGCCTGCTGCATGTGGTCATCCATCACAGAAAACAGGCATTAATTAATGTAACAGGTCTACAGAGAAATCAAAATGTTTATTTTCTATTTTCCAGCAGCATGAATGGGAATGTAGTGGAGACAAAAGACACAGACAAAACATCATGAAAAATCTTTTTCTCTCAAAAAATATTAAACTAAATTAAAAGAAATGCTGCACCAGTTATGAAACAACTGTAGTGTAGACTACATCTAAATCTTATCACTGTAACATGTCTAAATCCTGACATAGAGTGTAGTCTAATAGTTAACACATCTTAAGACTCTACCTAATGTGGTGCTACTCTTGAAGTGTAGGAAGCACATAAACTCAATTAATTTAGTCAAGTCAAACTTTTGGGAATAGCAAGAGGGCTGCCCTAGGTTGAATACTTTACTTGCTGCAATTGTTTTTTACTTACTTTAGTTTTTCCTTCACATTTTGTTCCTTTAAAGGCTAAGTAAACCTAGTGTGAATGAACTGAGAGGAGCTTGGTGCATCAGCTTTCTTTAATCCTGTAATGACGGGCTCTGTATTTTTGTGAATCCTCATTTTACTGGAGTGTTTCTCTCATTCTTTAAGTAGCTCTAAATACATACTAAAACTCTGTGTGGGATTCTTATGTAAAGGGTTTATTTTGACACAGTCCCTTCTGTGTGCATGAACATTCAGCGCTGTGATTAACATTTAACATGTAGCAATTTGCTTTTGCATCAGTCAGTACCTTTCTTAACAAGGCACAACATTAGAAAAATCTGCATTTTTACTAGATTTGGAACATTTAACTACATCCACAAAATAAGGTAAGAAATAGGAAAATGGAAAAAAATAATTATTAGTGGTTCTCCAACATGATACAGTGTAAATATCCCTAAAGAGCATATAGGCGACCCAGCCACAGATAATTAGTTTTAAAAGGAAACCATTTTTTTAGCATAAATACAGGCTTAGGTCAGTGTCAAGGTGCTTAAGCACAAACCTGCTGTAGCAGAACCACAGAGCACACATAGAGAGCTAAATTACACAACCATAAAAAAATAAACATTCTCCAAATTGAACAGCATAAAAGCAAGGCTGAGGGCTTGACAACAATTCATCCAAACAAGCCTCATTAGTTTCTGCATCAGTCAAGACTGCATTTCACTGAGATGCTGTGATTTCACACGGCATCAGTAAGTTTTTGTGGAAACAAACATGTATACTTTCATTAATAAGAAGATCTCACAACATACATGGACAGTGTGATGCCACATATTGAGCCTTACACAGAAGAAAACTCAAACTTAGAGCTGCAGTTATTCATCTACTAGAGACTTCTTTGACAATCTTCTATTTAGTTTGACTAAAACACTAATCAACATTTTAACAATTCAAAGCCAAATTTACTAGTTTTCTGATACTCTCAGCGACCTAGTGAGTAAGCCGTGTAGTGGGAGATTTCATCTGGAGGCTCAAGAAGCAGAAGACTCACAATGAAAATCTTTCTACATAAGTGGTGCTGAACTTCTGTACACTCTCTCTACAATCTGTGCACGGTCCCTTCAAACCTGACTTAAAGTGTCTGAATGTTTTATAAATCGAATTCCCATGTCTTCACTTTAGCCCAAACCTCTACATTCTAGCTTTGATTTGTTTAGCTGCATATTTACATGCACTTCTGAGACATTTACTATAAACATTACAGAGCCGACAAGTAGCTTGTAAAGTACAACCCAGGAATTTAAGCCATCTTTGGTTTTGGAGGGTTTAACAAATTCTTTGTGGGGATAAAGACAAATATCAGCTTGGTGAAAGAGTGTGTGCACTCTTAATCTACTAAAGCTAGCACAAAACTGCCCCTCCTGGTATTGATGGTTAAAACTGACTGCTTTAAATAGCAGATGAATGGAGATAAAGCTGCAGATGATTTGAGTCAGGATGACTATGGTGTGCAGTTGTGTTTGGGAGTATAACAGCATGAGCAAAAAAATAAAGAAAACAGTAGTTCCAGTTGGACTGTTGCTCAACAATCTGCACCAAAATAACACACAAAAACACTTTGAGGAAAGTTATTGTAGATCAGACAAGGTTTAAACTGTGTAGGCTTTATAGAGGACAGCTAAACTTTGTTCCTGTTCGAACACGTCTAAAAGGTTTGAAAATAACGGTTAAAATTGCTCCAGTTGAGTCAGGTGGCAGCATTGAAACAACCTATAACATCAAAACAGGAGATGCTGGTTTACCAATGCTGGGGATGTTTACACATTTGTGTTAGCTCCAGACTACTTTATAACAATAAAGCCAGACAATACAACAAGTCTAAGTTAGATATATCAGCTCTGACTTACCACAATATTTCAGTAAAGAGCATTGAGAGAAAAAATACACTGAGGCAACAACTCCTGTGTCCTGTGAGTTTAAATCACTGAGATGTACTGATTGAGAAAATTAGGGCTGATGCAGATACAGACAAATTTGCAGATTCTGATGCTTATGGTAATTACTTCTTTTGGTCTAAGACTCCCCATATGCCAACATTTTCTCTCTGATTGTAGAACAGATTAGAATTTGCCCAACAGGCCACTTTTCTGCACTGCAAAAAAATCTTATTTGATTTGGCAGTTAGGTGTACCAGATACCAGCATAAAACTGTTTGGACATAAAAGATTAATGTTGGTAACTGAGATCAGTTCATGCCACATTGTTTGTCCATTGGCCAATGTCTGTGAAAAGGGGAAATACTGGCCAATAACAATGTTAAACCGATGTATCTGTGCATCCCTAGATTTTGTCTGTACATTCTGGTTAATTTCAAGACAATCTGGAAATGTTTGCTTCTTGCTTTACTTTTAAAAACATCTTATCACTTAAAGTAACAATTTGACCCTGTCAGTATTTTTAAAAAGCACCTAAAAAGGGAACAGTCCATTTGTTTCACTTGCCATAAAATGTACAAAGCAGTCATTGCAGCTAGTTTCATCACTGCAGACCAAAACAATCTACTGGATCAATTCTCAAACTTTTAAGTATCTAAAATTTAGTTATGTGTGATTTATGGCCCAAGTAAGTTAAGTACCTTCAAGGTGGCCATTGAATTTAATGTCCCTTTAAGCCAGTCATCTTCCAGTCTTGCTTGGATTTAAATATAACATAACATGGAGGTAAACAGAGCAGAGACACATGAGGTTAGTAACTGAGTCATTTGCTCATGTTTGTGTTAAATAAGAAGCAGCTTTTCATCCAGATGAAGGAAAATAAAGTTAATATCACTCAACTCTGACTCCAACAACGATACAATTCTGCCCAAAGAATTGTCATCTTGTTTCAATCATTACCTCTTAGGTGTAGACGTAGAGAGTTGAATCACTCGCATGCCCCAGTGTTTTAAACAAATTGTATCACAGTATTTTAGTGTTCAGCCTATTTCTGTAAGTTACACATAGGAATCTTTACGTGCGTTGGTACAAACAAGACAGACTAAAAGCAGTCAGTGAAGACAGTGGGGATTTGATGACCCTGTGAAAACACTGAGGGAGTGCACTTCTGTTCCAACATTACATGCACATTTTGTGCAGACAAATAAAATAGAAATTCATGTTTGGTCATAAAGATTAAAAAGCTACAAAGACCTGAAAATAAATTAGAATATTTACAAATGTCACAAATAGCATATCTGTAAAACAAACTCATTCATAGTGATAAAATCAAAATTTGTTCTCATTTAAGGGTTTGTTCAGTGTTGTCTGAGTGCACTTATGCCCAGTGTTCAATCCTTGGAAGTATTCAGAAACAAGAGACGAGCAAGGAAATTGTGCAGAAATTCTCTTAAAAACTAAATCTGAAACTGCAAAAAAACAAAACTCCACCCTTTAATCCCAATAAAGCTTAATGGAAACATGATTTAGTGGCTCTGAACTAGTTTGGGATCAATGTTAACACACAGGCAGATGGATTTAAACTCATTTCAACTAAAAAAATGTTAGGAAGAACAAAAGGAGCAGCAAGAGACAGCCCTGAAGATAAAAACCACTTTGGAAGTTAGAAAATAGAAATTAAGGCCTCCAAGGGAAAAAAGCTGGAATCTTGCATATAACCAGTATCCTCCTGTTTTTCTGTCTCTCTGCAGCCATTGCATGAATTCAGACCAACAGTGATAGAGACAAACACACACATGAACGCACACAGAGCCCCTGAGAAAGGTTAGTGTCATCCTGCTAACCTGTAACCCCAAATGACAGGGGAGCACAGCGTCCTGCTGCCTTCACTTCAGAATAACTGAACAATTATTGAAAGATTTTCCTCACTTTGGAACAAATTAAAGGATTTTTTTTTAATCATCTTAAACCATGTGTAGTGATGTGAACGCAGCACTGTGCTGTGCTGCAGTGGACATCATAAAGTCAGAAGGCTTTGTGCTGCTCACACAACAACACTTTACCACTGTAGAAGTCTTGTCTGGTCCTCATCCATCAGTAGGAAATGACATCATGTCCTGGGCCTGACTGGTTCAGATTTGTCCCACGGTCTGACAGGAATTAAGTCTTGTTGCCATGACAAACTCAGGCTCAGTTCAGGAAAAGAAGGTGTGGCTGCTGTCAGACTCAGCTGGCATTATCTAGGCCAGGCAGACTGGCCTCAGCACTGCTAAAGGGTGGCAAGTACCCTGAGGAAAGAGATGACGAGGACACAAAACGACTGTCCAACACCGAAAACGAGAGCCTCCAGAGAGATCATCCTCTTCCCTGCTGCTTTGTACACACCTGCTATGGCTGCACCTGAGGAGAGATGAGGAGAACACATTACTACTCACTCAGCATCAGTGAATTGTGATTGTGGAGCCATGATTGTAAAGTTCATTCATTTGTAGTTTTATATAAATGGCTGAAAAAGATCAGGCTCATATCACAAGATATATTTGACTGTAAACGTTTGTGGAATTTAAGTGTAAGATTGGTGTTGGTATTGGCAAACACCCACTACTCATATGTAGAGGACTTACTGGTAAGGACTCCTCCACAAACTGGTCCCACTATGCTCATTAGAAGGATGGCGATGGGCATGAACCGGGCCATCTTGTGCTGTCGCAGTGTGGCGAGAGAGAGCAGAACTGCAGGAAGGTGGAAGACCAGAGAGGAGACCGCCGCCCACAGAAACACGCCGTACCACATCTCTGGACAAATACACAACAATGCAGTGACACAACCTGTCATGCGCATTCCCAGAGTCCACTGGGGCAAATCATGGCTTTCCACATGAGCCAACTATTAGCCAAACAGCCATGTAGTCACTTAATTACAGTCAGCTATTTTTTTTCCCATTGTTAACTCAATAAAATAGTTTGATTCACAAGTTGTGTCTCATTATTCCTGCCCAATATAGATTTACTTCAGTGAATCTAACTAAAATTATAAATATTTGAAAATATTTCTTGGCCACTTGACATGAAACTAATTGCTTTATTTTGATTAAATCTGCTTCTGGCCCCTATAACTGGCCACCTTTTCGTCACAGGTTGACTACTCCTCATGGCTGCAGAAAGCCTTTTGCAATTATATGCCAACAAATGAGAGTAGATTATTTAAGGTAGATACAAACAGAGATTAAATGCTTTCATACAGGTGGAACAAACTAAATGTGTTATTTAATTATTATAATAATAATATGAGTTCTTAACCACTAAGGCATCTACAGTCCCCATCCATTTTCTGCACTGCTTATCCTGTTTGGGGTTGCAAGGGGGGCTGGAGCCTACCCCAGCTGTCATTGGGCGAGAGACAATCGCACAGCTGACAGAGAGGCTGCATACAGACACAAACAACTAGATACACTCTCACCTACGGCCACTTTAGAGTCACCAGTTAACCTAATGACCATGTCTTTGATGGTGGAAGGAAGCCAGAGTACCTGGAAACGAACCCAAACATGCACGGGGAGAACATGCAAACTCTGTACAAAAAGCCCTGACTGTGACCAGGAACCTTCTTGTTGTGAGGCAACAGTGCTAACCCCTGTGCTGCTGTGCAGCCTATCTACAGTCCCCAGACCTCTACTAAACTTAACAACTTAAGTGCAAGTTACAGCAATTAAAATAAATATATTTTACTTGGATTTTGGACTGATTTTCACATTGGCTTTACTCTGCAAATCTACTCAGAAGGCTGCTATCTTAAAACTCCAGTCCAAATTTTAAAAAGTTTACTACTCTTAGACACTATCAGCAGTTTACAGGGTTTAAATATCTGCTAAGCTATTTTTCTCCACTTCATGAGTCACACTCTTTAAAGCAGCTTTCTCAACCTTTTTCCTGTCAAGGGACCCCATTGTATTTTTCAACAAACACAAGCAATAAATCCTTATTGTCATAACCTGCACAATAGTATATAGATTAAACAAGGGATGATAGATTTTTGAAGAATCTGAAATTGCAATTATTTGTACTCATATTGCAAATTTTATATCAGCTATTGCATTTAAGGGAATAATAATTTTTATGTCATACTCATTTTGATTACGATAGTATACACAAACAAGAAAAGTCGTACTTCTTGTAAACTATTCTAAAAAAAAGACTTCTGAATATCTGTAGAATGTGTAAAACACATCTCTTCTGCAAAAACACAAAACGTATTGAACTGGTATTTTGACACATATTTCAGTTTGAAAGAAAAATTGCAATGTCTGTGATTTGAAAATTGCAGGATATATTGTGATTTAATCTAATTTTTAATTTCTAGCCCAGCCCTATGTTGGACTGAAAAAAGCCATGCAAAACCCCTACACTGATGTGATTTTAGCATATGAGACCATTTTAACAATTTCTGCCAGGATAGCAAATCATCTGAATATTAATGGTGTTTCTTGGTTAAATATGAAGCATTTTTAAGGCATGCCTGTTGAGAAGGGCAGCTCTTGAGTACTAAATTTTTTGAGGAAGATAGTTGTGCACTCTGGAACAAAAAACAGAATTTTGGATCCTATCCACATCATTATCTGCACCGTAAAACATCAGACTCTAATTCAAACAGAAACAGAGTTAGCAATAATACCTATTCATCTATATTTATTTTTTACTGTATTAACTTTTTTAGCTGAGTGTTCTCTATCACTTTATGACTTATCATGTGAAGGTGAAATCATTCAGAAGTTGAGATTTTATTGTGATGACTAGAAGATGCACATACATTTTTTACATTGTATCACACAGAGAGGCGTGGTATAACTGTCTCATTATATATATATACACACCACTCTCCTTTGAGAAGGCCTACTTATTTGGCTTACTGTATCTCTTGAACTACCGCTGAATATTTTCGTCTGATTCGTAATTCAATTAAACAACAGGATCGTTTATCACGCATTGCACTGATCAGAGCGTATATTGGCATTGCTAATATAGTAACAGTAATTCACAGTAACTCAAACCAAGTTTGACAACAGCATGTGCGACGTACCTGGTAGAAATCATTAACTAACCATAATTCATCCTGCCAACACAATGAAAACATTTACTCAACAGTGTCGGCTTCAGCTGTAATGTATCACATCATATTTAAGGGCTGGTGCTGTTGTGTCACACTATTACATAATCCCAAACACTAATCTTTAGTGTTTCATGGCTAAAACGCACTTTTGACAACAGAAAAGTGAAGCTCTACAAAGTTGGTTTTCAGTCAAATATTAATTTAAATTGTTGTCCATAACCAGAATATAAGCAACAGACATTTAACATTATCCTTTGGTTCTCATTAAACTAGTCAGTAATAATTCAACGAATTGAAAACAGAAACTAGAAAAACTAAAATAGTCATTTTGACCTTGCTGAGGATGGTATACTTATTTTTATCCATAGAAGTAAAACATAACTTGAAATATTCTGTCAGCCGTTAGAATGAAGCAGGAAGTTAGCTAGCTAGCGTTAGCTTCGCTTATGTTAGATACCTGAACAAAGCTAACGCAAACAAACCAGCGTCAAAACTCCTCTAGCGGTAACATAGACACATTTTCAAGTATAATCTTAGGCTTGTTTTCCAAGCTGGTTAAAAGTATAACGCTACAGGCAACATTCACCCCCGCTAAATAGCATTTAAGCGGGCCATTTCAACAATAATATACAACCTAGCATACAAGCTACAAAACATTAGCCCACCTGAGAAGTCGCCGAGAGATGTGTCGTTGCCTCTGTGGGTACCATTTTTTCTCGGTACTAAATTCAAACCAAGTATTTGCTGGGTAAATCCTATCTCACTATACCTATCCTGCATGTCTGCCACTCGTAGTAAACACTACATGAATGAAAGATGGCCAGCTGACTGGGACAACCATCAGTCAGTGAGGGATTTGCTTTGACGCAAGACTAACTAGCATCATGCTAGCCGAGCTAGCTGTCAACACAACTTCTTGTGACGTCATGTAAGACTCTGTGAACCCTGAGCTCGGACTGTCAGGCAGCACACAGCTGTCTACTGCCAACAAGTTCCCAGTTTAAATAATAAAGATAAACGGTTAGAGTTTAGATAAAGATAATTCACAGAGATTTTTTTGTCTCGTTCAAGAACACAAGTTTCAGAGAAAGAATATTGTGTATACCCTGAAAATAACGGTTTAAAATGACCGAAATAATGGAGTTATATTTCACCACCGGGACACCCACACACTCAAAAAAAACCAAAAAACCAAAAAAAAAAAACAATAAATAAATAAATAAATAAAATAAAATAAAATAAAATAAAATAAAATAAAATCTAGGCTGCCAATTGTAGTATCAAGTATGGTGCTATAGGCCTTCATGGATCTGACCACTTACATTTGTCTTTAATTTATTATGCTGCTTACAACTTAATAAATTATGGTCTAATTGTTAAATTGGGGTTAAAGATAAAATAAAGAATGAATAAGAAACCAACCATGCAATAGACATTTATTTACAACGCAATTATCTCTTTCTGCTACGTTTTAACCACTAGTTAACCATTTTTTAACACTTGTTTTTAAGAGGTTATCCCTTATTTTCTCCTTGGTGACCCCATTTTGATCACTTTACCACTTGTTTACAATTTATTTACCTCTTATTTTCCACTAGTTAAACACTGTAATTCCTTGTTCAAGAAAAAAAAACTGTATCACAGCATTAAACTGAAATAGGTTTTATCAGATCTGTCAAAAAAAAAAAGCTAATGTCCAGTGAAGTGGCAGCACCCTCTGCTGTGTATAAGGAGAAGTGTGTGGGCGGGGTGAGCTTACACCTGATATTCCATCCAAATACTTAACCGGCCCAACCCAGGTTAGCCTCAAAGACCAGATGAGATCAGATGTACTTAAGGTGATATGGCTCTAAGTAACTGTGAGTTGTACAAACATGCTATTTAAACAAATGGCAGACCGTGTGTTTGATAATTTTAATTTTAATAATTTATCATCATCTTGTGAAGACATTGTTTCCCAATTAACTATTAAAAGGGAACAAAAATGGACTTAACAGTAAAAAAAAAATAAAAGACTGACCTATTTTTTTTTAAAGTTCACCCATCATTTACCACTTAATGACCTCCAATTAACTCCTTATATAACACTGATCAACTTCTTCTTTTAACCACTTATGAACCACCTTTTGACTGCTTTTGTGCCACCTTTGTATCACCAATTAACTACTTTTGTACAGCTTTGTGTCCACTTTTGTAAGACCTTTAAACCAATTACCATTTATGTACTGCATAGGTACCCCTTAAGAACCCCTTAGGCCTATATAGAGCCCATCTTCCACTTGTAAGTGGTAAATAAGTGGATGCAGCTAAGCTCTTTAATCGACCATGATTTTACTAACCCTAACTTATGCCACCTTTTTGTTATATTTTTTTGTCTGATGTATACATCCAGTGTCATGGTTTAACTAGTACTGGACTAGTTTAACTATTGACCCTTTGTTAAACATTGCACTATGCCATTTACTACCCAGTTCAAAGAATTTATCTGTGTCTTCTGAGATATAAATGCTCCTTAGAAAGAGTTTGAATACATTTACAGAGATGAAAAGACAATGTGTCTTTGCAGATGTCTGATGAGAACCAAAAATAAATGGTCGTGGCTCTTTCATTGTACTTTGGGACCTCACAAAGACTTAACCAACTGATTTTAATGTATCTGAAAGCAAACAATTTGCATTGGCATTCAAAACAAGTTTATGATAAATTAAAGATAATTGTTTTAGTCTTGTGTTATGGTTGTACAAGCGTTTGGGGGGCCCCTAGTAAATTTTCAGGTTTAAAATTGAACTGAAAGTTTGGGAAAGGCTGGGCTAGTTATTGTATTTGTAGCTGAAAATCTGTACTGTTCATGTCTCAAGTTAATGAAAACTCATAAAATAATATGTCATATATCATCAAATACGCCATATATTATACTCATGTATCATATGTTGCCATACTGTAGTCACTTCAGCTGTTGCACCTCTACCTAATTTGATCAGGTAAAAGGGGAGTATCTCTCTAATTTTGTTTTAGGAAACTTATTCTGCAGGTCCATTGATTTGCAATTAATTGAAGAAAGAAGTATGCCGGTATTTAAAGTCATTGCCAAATGTTTATGCATTTTTAATCGAAACAAGACAAGAAATCATCCTGGAGTTCTTGATTGAATACACGGTATAAATGTACTATTTCCTGCATACAGCACCGTTAGTGAGAAGGGCGTTTCTTTTCAAACTGAGGGTGTGCTTGTACTTTATGGGTAGGTTCGATATAAAATGAAAAGCGAACGAGCGAGCGGTGTCAAGGGGACATACTGACCAAATTTCGTACAAATGTAATTATAAAACTGTTGATTCATACTTAAATTCGATTACACTCCTTAGGCTTAAACTGACGTCTTCATAAATTAAAACAATTGAAAAAAATAGTATAAACTCCGCTCTTCCGGTCTCCAGGCTAATATTACCTCGCACAACCGACGACGTGAAGTGGCATACTTTGTAGCCAATGAAATCTCGGGGCCTGGTTTGAGCGATGGGAATCCAGCCAATCGTTGTGCTCTAACAGCTTGAGTGACAGACGCTGTAGCTGTAGTGGGGGAAGGGGTCGCTGAAGTTGACGGAACCGCCATCTTGAAAAGTGCCCTCCGATGATCTCCCTTTTCGCGCCTGTCAGAATCAGTTTTAAACGCTTTATTTTCTTTTCCGTAATTTCGTGTTCTCTCTGTGTTCGTTTTTAAAGGCCTGGGGCTAATGGCAACATAAGCTACATGCTGGAGACTCGCCGTTCACCGTTGTCTATCGGTAGGTACACTTGCCAGCCCATGCACTTGGTTGGTGCTGAAGATTAGCTAGCAGTCTTCAGTAGCCGGCTAACGTTAGCTGGCTATCAAGGAACATACTTGGCCATCTTAACGTTATGCTGTCAGACAGTATTGGTGTACCTCTAGCCTGGAGAAGGGAAACGTTAACATTGTCCATTAGTATAAGGAGGTACCGTGAAGTTATGTCGTTGTTTAGTTGACTAACTTGTCAGCTAATTAACCATAGGGTTATATATCAATGACACCGGTTAAACTGACGTATCCCTTAACGTTGCTTTGATCCTGATTTTATGTGATCAGGTTAGCTAACAATAGCTAACGCTAGCTAGTGACGTTAGCCAGTATGTCTGAGCCGGTGTGTTTCTGGTCGGCTAGGTTAGCGGTGTTTTGGGCCCTAGTATGTAAACGATTTGGCGTTACTGTTAACGCAATACCTGTACAGCAAAAAAAAAAAAAGAAACCAAACAAAACAAAGATGTGGTCCCGTATTATCTCGTTAGAGCTCGATAATAGCTGGAACCACTAGATGTTTTTTTTTTTAGCTTGTGATAAACTGAAACCGTCACTAATAATATTCTGACGTTCTTAGGTTAAACTAACCGTCACGAATGTCTGTATTTTGGGGGTGAATTCTCATTTCTCATATGTAAATGAAAAAGGTGAACTAGTCGTTATCATCAGTGGTTACTTAGTTACTGCATTCTGACTCAGAATTGCGTATGTAGCTGGCAGTCTGTTTCAGATTAAAAAGCCGAACCGTATTACTGTGTAAATCAATGTAAATTGGCTGTAATAGCGCTGATTGTTAAAGTAAGAAAACGCCATTTTCCTTTTAGGTCAACTAGGATCTGGACTAACAACGTTGCTTAACGTTCAATTAAATTAAACTGGTATTAGGCCATACATTTAGGCTTCAATATTGTTTTGGTTTCGCGACTGCAGTATGTGTCCTGGCTACCCTTTTAGGCACACGGTAGAAGTTTGCTTTACCAAGTATTATATCACTTGCCTGTCTTCCATTTTACTGTATGTGAAAGTCAATTAGCTATCACTACCACAGTGAAAAACTTCATTCAATCATAGCGAGTCTCAACTCCAAGATCATGTCAATGAATGTTTTTACTTGTTAAAAAGTTGTGGACAAATGTTGCTTACCCAAAACAGATAAATAAAAAAGGTTGAAACTGAAACCTGAGCAAAAATGCATTTGATGTTCAAAACAGCTTTGATCTTAGTGACCAGCATCTGTCAGTTATTGAGTGCTTGCTGCAGTACTACTTGCTGCAGTACTACTACATTTTTCTGTAATATAGGTAGGAATGTGGCTTATGCTTCAGTACAGTCCCCTCATGTGTGCATGCTTTCAACAGCAATATGTGTTTACAAACACAAGAAAAGACATTGAATATTGTTTAATACATATTGTACCTAGCCTAGGTTTACACAGCTTTTTTTTTAACTGCTTTTTTGTCGAACTTGTGTTTATTGGCAGCACTTTGTCTTTTACTAACTCCAAACATTTTGAACAGGGAATTTTGATGAATAATACGTTAGTGCAAAGCAAGGTTTTTACAAGTGACCAAAACTAAACAACTTCACCTAAAATGTAAAAATTATTTTGGTTGGCTGAAACTGAATACAATCTAGGCGTTCACGTTGTTCACAAAAAGAAGTCTAGTTTTATTTACTTGGAATTGACTAAAGACACGGTACGTAAATTCACAGCAGCCAGGGGGCTCTTAATCAAAACCACAACAGAAGATGATAAGTAGAGATGCACTGCTTAGCTCTGCCCACTCCACAGCAAGTTTGTTCTGGCAGATCCTTTAACAAGTTACAGAGTGTTACAACTATAAAATGTGACAATCCCTGGCTTTGAAAACTTTTTAAGTATCTGAGGTAGTCATTTTTAATTAATGTAGACATTTCAGTGCAAAAAATGATGTGTAGTATTTTCTTGATAAGCTTTGCCATTTAGCTTGTATCACTGCTTAAAGGCTGGAAAATATATTCATGATTTGTTCCCCATTTTGGAAAGCAAGGTCTCTTCCTTTCCCTTCTTGACTAGAGCATGATTTACAAGTTCTTAAAAGTCATTTTTTTATGTAATACATCTACAGAGCAATCTCCTTTCACTTTTACAGGGTGATAATGAAAAGACAAGGAAAAGTAATTCTAATGTTTTCAACATTATCTCTTACCATAGTTGAGGAACTGTGGCATGGTCTGAATAGTCTTATCAATCTTGTTTTGTTTTTATATTCTAGGGGCAGACGTGGATCTTTTTGTGCATGACTTGGGCATCTTTCTTTGTCTTTCTTTAACTAGATGCAATTAAGTTGTAATTCAAAGCAGTGGCTGATGACAATTTTTTTTCTGTCAGACATCTTCTTATCTAATAATCACTTCTTTCAAGCTGACAGAGCGGCGACCACCATTTAATTTTAACACAAACAGAATAAATGTTCTTTGCAAGCTATGAAGCACTAATCATATGTTAACATTAATGTAGTTGCTCAGTGATAAACCATTAATGTAGCTCAGGTAGAAAATAGAGAAAACAGATCAAAGGTGATCTCTAATCAGCTCTTTAACCAGCCTTGTTGGCCGTTATGATGCCAGCAGGGCAGAGAAGATTAGCCAGCTCCTCACGAAAATGGTGACTTAGATTCTCTTCCCTTTAACGATCTGTAACTGGATGGACAAATCTTCTGTGAGCAGTTGGTGGTTATTGGGCTTGTGTTTTAATCTGTGTTTTTGACAACATTAGTAATATGGTGTTTAAAAGCCAGGGCCTTTTTTTGTGAGTACTTGATCATCTGACAGTATAAATAACATGGAAACCTGTTTGGATCGATACCATGAAAAATAATCTCCTGCACACACACACCCACACCCACACACACACACACAAATGTAGTTGCTTTTATTTCCAAGGTGTAGACTAAAAAGAATCATTGAAGACAAACTAGGTTTTCATGATTAATATAATCTACATCACAATCATAATTACGAATTTCCATGAACAATGAAACACTATTGTTAGCAGTTATTCATGTTTATATGTGTGCACTGCTCATAGAAAAATCTGTGGTTGTCCATTGAAAATATATTTAGGAACTACCCCATCACAACTATGTTTGGTTATCACATTCAGTGTGTATTGTCCTACAGTTATGTAGGTTTGAACATGACTTTAATATACCTTGTTGCCTTTCCTCCCCAGACACACCAGTCTGCAGCTTACACATCAGCTACTCCTACTTTACCTATCCTTTTCTCTACAAATCTTTCTATACACCCTTTTTGTAATCTGCTCTGTTGGCACAATTCATCAGAATGTTTTATAGACTTTCAAATATAATGGTTACAATTGTTTCACTCACAACTCCATTATGGAAACAGGTGATCCATGTGATATCAGTCATTTCACTTTTGTTTTTTAATTTCTCATGCAGTAGTTAAGTTACTGTCATAAATTTAGATAAAAAGAGCAATTTTTTTTCCAAACAGTATAAAAGACCAAATAAAAGTTCTGCAAAGGACAGTTTGATGAAAAAATCTCTCGGCGTAATCAACAATAACTAAATAACTAAGCTCAATTCATTACTGTCTTCCTTACTCTGCTTTGGGTTGAAAAAAATTTATATATATATATATATATATATATATATATATATTCTCAAAACTTAAGTGACTTAGGTTGTATTGATCCATCAATGAATATTGATTGGTTGATCAATTGTCCAGTAGGATTGATAGAAAGTAAAAATATGGATCTACACGTATCCCGATACACGATATATCGCAATATTTTGAAATATCCTCTGAGCAGCTGTATAATATTTATTTCAGCCCCAAATGACACTAGTTTGGTGGTTAAAATAGGCTGTTCTATTGGATTTTTAATAAAATTGTGTGTAGAAAGGGTAAAAATCAATATAAAGTCATATTTAGCACAGTTTTATTTTGAAAAGGACTTCATTCAATCTTTTACTAGTAAATCAAAAATACATAAATCATGAAATACTGTCTTTTACCATATTTGGCAAGGCCTGAAATGTTTTCTGTGTTATGTTTACTACTGCTGATTATAAAATTATTATTTTTCTCATTAAGGACGAAGCAAACCTACACAAAACTCACCAATCCTGCATGAAGGCCAAAACCCTGCAGTCTAGTCCACCATTCAGGCTCACAGCTTTGATTATATTAGTACATTATCTGTGCTGATGAGCAGTTTCTGACAAGTTCATAACATGAGAGTGTCTTTAGATCTTGTTCAAGAAACCCTCCTGTGTAATGTTTGGAGGCAGGAACATTTCAACTCTGCGTTGTCTGTGTTTTAAACTGTTAGACTGAGATAAGGCTCCGTAGTTGTGGAGGAGTGGATCACATTTGTCCGCTGCTGGGCCATCTTCTCTCTGACATGTACGACTTTGGCGGAGAGTTTTCACAAAAATGTTTGTGCCCAGGTGAATCACGTATTCTGAGTTGAGTGTCTTTGTGAGACTTTCAAAATCCTGGCTTTTCAACAACACTGGGCTTATGTCTTTAGCAGCGTGTTTTGTCACTGCTGCCGTTATCTCTCCATCATCTTGTGGCATATTTTAACGAATACCGCGTGAGTTTGACCTCTTCCTTTTCAGAGTTGGATGACTGCTGCTGGATGACGGACCCAATGCTGTTTCTTGTTGTCTTATCTCTGAACGCAGCTAAGGCTGGCCACACACTAGATGATTTTTTAATCTGAAATGATTTTAAAACCATGAGAGACCACAGACTTCAGGACAATTTCTAAAGATTTTTCACCTTTAATCCTCTGAACACACACACTAGATGACTCAGCCAGACTGTCAAATCACTGGAGACCACACACCTTTCGACCTGCCTACGACCTTGCGTGATCACGTGACTTCAGAAAAAAAACAAAACACGGATGTCTGTCGATATCGTCTTGCTGTCTCTCCACTACAGGCTGTCCTGACATGCATTACAGGGGAAGCAAAATTCATAATACAAGGGAAAGACTCAGGATGAAATCATGGCTGAAATTAAGTTAAAGTTGTGTTCATGGTTGTGAGCGGTGAAAGTATGTATGATATGGCTGTGATGCTACTCAGTCTGCTCGCTCTCATTGGTTGTTGTGGGTACTCCGTCAGCGGCACTACGACCTAGAATCCATTTGATATTTACAATTTGGGATTTTGGAGGCTACGGCGCGATTTGGAGCAGTAAAACAATTGTGTTGACACCACACACATGCAGACTACTCAGACAAACAGTCGTTTGCGATGAGGCTCCTCTCGGGATACGCCCCCATGATCGCAGGGAGAGGCAAATCTTGCCCCAAATCAGGCTTTAAATCCTCGCCAAGCTGCTCTGTTTACCATCCTCTCCCATGCTTCTTTCTCCTTCACTGATACAAAAACACGCATGTGCGGAGGAGAGTTTTCTGGATGGGCGAGAGTGAGCTCTCTGCTGTGAGAGATGCGTTCAGGGACAAGGGGAGAAGCGAAACTCCCTCGAGAAATGCACGCTGGCAGCTCAAAAATTCCACATGATTTGTACTCGATGTTTGCATTATAGTCATTTTATACATTGTGGGTGGCAAAAGCCGCGATACACCGAGTATACTTGATATATCGCCCAGCCCTATCTACATGTCACCTATAAGCTACACTTTTACTTTGAAATTCCCCCTGCATGCTCATTGACAGCTGTACATTGCCCAGAACTTCAAAAGCAGAGATTAAGAGGATGTAGAGGATATCCACTCCTCTCTTGGCTGTGTGGACATAATTCTGACTTGGACTGCTCCAGGGTGGGCCTCTCGCCTTTTTTGCCATGTAAGTTTGCATTTTTTATACTGTGTACGGTCACAGTATAAGATGGTTTAAGGATAGAAACCACTGCCCCTTGTGATCCGTCCATGGCTGAAGAGTGCACGTGGTGTCTGATGCAGGCTCTGCAGCTAATCAGAGGGTGAAAAGTCTGCTGTTTATACTTTCTTTAATACACTGGTTGCAGTTCAACATCCCATGTTAAATTTATAATTAAAATATCAATTGCCCAACCTCAACAGGATTCAAGCAGGACGGCTGCTCTATTTCTTTCCCTCTCTCGTTATGGGGCGGCTAATAACAATGGAGATTGTCCATTAAAACCAAATTTTGTCCTAACCCCTTCAGTTATCAAAATGTAGGTTGTGGTAAATCATAAATCATAAATCAAAAATAATGGAATTTCTTTTCTTCAATGTCATATGCCACAGATTTAGTCTAATTAAAATCTCAAAATTTCATTTTAAACTGTACATAAACTTTCGCCATATTAATATGTTAAGTAAGAAGGGCTGATGACTTCTGTAGTTCAAAACAAATATTCAAGTCTAAATGTGTGTAAAATGGGTTCAAGAGAATTTTAAGATGGGGAAAAAATGGGCCAAAAGATTTAAGTATGTTTATGAAATGTTGCAGAAAAGGTACATACCACTATTACATGTTTAAAAAGTTTAAACACAAATGTCCATAGTTATGTTCCTAATTGAAAGGTGATCAGGGGCCCTCAATTTTAAGTAAGTACAATATTTGCTCACGAAGATGGTTGTTTCTTATTCAAACACAGAAACCTTTTAGCAATTATATTGCCAAAACTACCTTTTCTGTAACTGTGAAACTGGGGCATAACATTTTCTGATAATGATCTTAGGCTGCCATATCAAATCGTATTGTGGCAGACTTTGAGATATTGGAAAACAATGTATCATTATCCATGTAATCTTTATCATATTGTATTATGATGAAACTGCTGATTTATGCCCCTAGTACTAACTTAAAATTAATAACAGGTTACATTGTTTAAGGCCTCAAAACTGCCTTTCAGAAACTAAGTTTTAAATCTTCTGCTATAGTTTCATTTTTTGTCTGCCACATTTTGATTTATTGTTGTACTGCTTAGAATTGTACACATTGATTTACAGGAAAATAGACAAATTGGATATCTCATACACCATTAACCCCCGGTCGTTCTTACCTTGAGAACTGCTTTATATAAATTTAATCTATACTTGAAAAATCTCTTTGTGCCACTGGGAGGCGGGTGACCTGATAACTCTTGGCACAACCAACATTGAACCTGTATTTAGCAGGCAGCAGAAGCGCATTCACTTCCTTGTTAATGATTTATGCTTTGTGTAATTACAAACATAAAATGTGCCCTAAGAGCCCATGAAAGCAGTAAAACATTTCTTTAACAGCATGTCTCATGTGTTTCCTTGTCACCTCTCTCAGGTTAGTGCTGTTGAACTGCTATATGTGTGCAGCTTGTCAGTCTGTCCATCACCGCTGTCTGCCTGTCTGTCCATCCGGCTAGCCTGGAATGGGCCACAACTCCCAAAGACTAGAACACACCTCTTTATAACCTGAGCTCCACCTTCTGGACTCCAATATAACCACAGGTATGAGGAAGAATAATTCTTGAGTTGATCACTATATTCATCTTTTATATAATCCAATAATCGTCGAAAGATGTGAATTCTGTACTTACTGTTATGATTTATGTTTTAGAGCCAAAATGTTTTGGAAGTTCGACCTCCACACCACGTCACACATAGACACTCTGTTAGAGAAGGAGGATGTGACGCTGACAGAGGTGATGGATGAGGATGACGTCCTACAGGAGTGCAAGGCCCAGAACCATAAACTCGTTGACTTCCTGCTGAGACCACAGTGCATGGAGGACCTTGTGACCTTCATCACACAGGAGCCGAGTACTGATGTTGAGGAAAAAGTGAAATACAAGTAAGAGAACGCTGCAGAGGATAAGAGGGGTTGGACTGATTGACCTAGTTTTGTTTACTTTGAACAGAGAGTTGATAATTAACTAAGTCTGTTGTTAAAGCATAGTCCAGAAGAAGAAGCTTAAGCATTTAGAAATGCTCTCTGCTATAATGTGCTCTTGGTAATATTCAGTCAGTATGATTTCAAGGCGATTCTGACAAGAATATTGAGTCATACAACTGGTTTTGAAGTCGGGCTGATTTCAGCCTGATTGTGCGTTGTTTATCATGTTGTGTCCAGGGGGACATGAAAAGTGATCACAGTATGATCGACTTCTCCCAACTGGTTGGATGAACTTCTGTCATGTTTGATATTTTGGTTGTATGGCTGTACACACTTGGACAATGAGAGCAGAGCCTTGAGCCAATTCCCAGATTCTTCCTGTGTGACCTATAGATGGTGTCTTAAATCACCATGACAACAGTTGGCATGCCTGTTTAATGTGCCTTTGTCTCCCTTCATTAAAGAAATGAAAGAGCAGAACATATAGTATCTGCAGACCTCCATCTGACAATAATGTGCCATTTGTAAATGAGTAGGTTCTAAACATTGACTCATTTATTTGAACAACAGGAGCCTTCCCCCTGTTTTTGTAAATAAATACACCACAGAATAAATGGATGATCTCTTACTGCTTGGCCATAGATACACCTGCTGCTTGGTGGGATGATAATGTTTTTGTACCCTGGGGGGGACAACATCCAGACTCCTGGTTAGTTTTGGATGTCAGAACCGGTTTACACTTGTTTGATGTGTGTCATCAAATCTTAAATAAAAAAGGCTTTTAGACTGTTGTGTTAAGTAAAACAGTGTTATGATGTACTGCAAAGATTAATGAGGAATTCTTGATCCAGATGGTGTCCAATACTGTAATTAAACTGAGGAAACAAACCATTATCCTGCCAATATCAACACTGTAATTAATATTCAGATTAGGAAAGGGTACTCTGTACTTAGTTGGTGTCTTTACTCGAGTAATGTTTCATTGAACATGCACTGCACACACATTGTTTTAGGTTACAATATTCTACACTCATATAATGTTAAAGGGGTAACCCAAGTTTGTGTGTTTATGTAACTAAATGTACTTGTTTGGAAAATAGGAAGAAGTAAGAAAATGATAAACATGACACCAAACTATAACTTCTTCAGCTTCGGCTATATTTGCACAGCAATCTGGATTACAGCAGCAACAACTGCTTGACTGCAACTATGGTAACTTGCAAGAGACACATTACTTAAAAGGCATAAAATGGTTGTTGGCACTGGCTAGTTCACAGCATTGTGATGATACCAGAGTCAAGAATATTAGCCGACAGTGAAACTTCTGACTAGAGATGTGCTATCCTCAGATTTTGTGGATGGAGAAGGCTTATATGGGCTTATAGCTTTTGTCAAGTTGGAGTAAAAGCCCCAGTCGCAACTAACAACAGCTGTGAAAGTAGGAAATCTGTGTGAAGAAAAAGCAGCAGAACTGAGGCTGATTTGTAATGTGGAGATATAGTGACTGTTTCTGCTGTCTCTCCATTGAGTCATGTCTTACTGTCAGCTTTACACTTCTCTGGGGCAAAATAGCTGTGTGATTTTTCAGTTTATCTCTGGTTAACAGCATGGCAGAGAACTTTTGAGAGATTGAAAACAGAAGTGTTGTGGTTGGTTACTGTTGAGGAGTTGGTGATCACAGCTGGTTTAACTTTGGGCTGTCTTGTTGATACCACAGAGCTCTGTGACGAATACTCTATTAATACAGTTAGAGTTAAACAAAAACCTCTGGCATAACCATCAGTTATTTATTTCAATCAGAACTGAGATTTAAAGTACTGATTAAAAGCACTCAGTGGTTAGGCTGCAACAGCTGATCTACTCAAGGAGGGTTGTTCTGGATCCTAAATGTATAGGGCACAGAATAACATCAGCAGCATTAACTGAATAAAAACTGTTGACAGTAAAGGAAGAGATTCATATTTAACATGAGACATCTCCCTTTCTCATACATTAAGGGAAGGGATGCTTGAATTTCTCTCTCTTCTTCTGTGTGATCAGCTGAAGATGTGCACAGGTGACTTGCGCAGCCTTGATATTGAGAGAGTTAGAGGAAATATTTCACTAGTTTATTAGTCATGGACAGCGTGCTACAGATCTAAAACATGTTAAAATATATGTATATATAGATGTAAAAAACACTGAAGCACATCTTGCCAATTGAAAACTCTAGTTAACTGTATGTATAGGACACATGCATGAAATGTCACCTGCAAGATGTGATGTGCACAACATTCTATTTTTTGTATGAATTTAAGGATGCAGTATTTTCATTGCTGCAGCCGTGCGGCACTCTTATCAGGGAATCCGCGGGGTCTTGAAAAGTATTAAAAGGTGATAAATCAATTTGGGAAAATTAAGACCCTTAAAAAGTATTAAAAAGTCTTATCAGGACTTTATAAAGTCTTATATTTTTAAAGTGTTTTTTCTGAATTAGCTGTCCAAGAGTTTGAGTCCCAAAAACGTCGTAAAAGTGTTTGAATTTATTCATTTTTATTAAAAAACAAAGATGAACAGGTACATAAAATACTAGGCTACTGTGGGTGCGTTCGTAAATTGTCTCTGAGAGCACCAGAGCGAGCGGGCGGGTGGAAATTCAGAAGCACAAAGATTTACTATCCCAGCCTATTTGAATTTTGTTGTATCATAGTGGTCTATAGTCTTTATCACAAACTAAAACTGTTAGGTTAAAAATATCACTGATGTAAATGGTTACAGGTTAAGTGGCAGTGAGGTGTTAAAAAATATTGAGAAGGTCTTGAAAAAGTCTTTAAAAGGTATTAAAATTAACTTCAAGATTCCTGCATATATCCTGCTTATGTTTTCCTTCTGAATGTCTCTGAATAACAGTACCTTACAGACCAGGCTTATACCGTGCGAATGCGCCACACCAAACACTGACATCATGGGGTAATTCAGAAATTATTAGAGGTCCACAGGTAGTACTAGTCCGGTGCGAATAGTACTTAAGAGTGTCTTTTGTTGTCTGTCAGGTATCCCAACATATCCTGTGAGCTGCTTACATCAGATGTGAGCCAGATCAACGATAGACTGGGAGAAGATGAAAAACTGCTGATGAAATTGTACGGTTTCCTCCAGAATGAGCCACCTCTCAACCCACTCCTAGCCAGTTTCTTTTCAAAGGTCCTCTCCATTCTTATAGGGCGCAAGCCTGAACAGGTAAGTCAGCAAGACCAGGGCCCTGTCTAACCAAGCAGGATTTTTCATTAGTGAGGTGACTTTGAGTTTAGCTTGATTTGTTGCACAGGCCTCAGGGTGTTGTGTGTCTTAGAAGTCCGCAACATAATGTCACTCAATATTCTTACATCAAGTTTTTCTTTTCTTAATGGCTTTCAGAATTACTTTAAAATACAGCAGTATATCCCCCTGTTCTTTTTAGAAGCTCTTTATTCTTTTTATATGTTTCTACAGATAGTGGATTTTCTAAGAAAGCGGGAGGACTTTGTAGATCTGATGATCAAACACATCGGGACATCTGCCATCATGGACCTGCTGCTCAGAATGCTCACCTGCATTGAGCCACAGCAGCTACGGCAGGACGTTCTCAACGTGAGTAGCAGAAAAACATTTCCCAGGCTGTGCTTAAATTGATTTCTTAGACCATCACAAATGCAAAACAACAACAACCCCACAAATTCAGTTTAGTTCTGAGTGATCTGGCATTGCTCAGGAAAAATTTGCAGAGGACAATTAACATTTTGAGTGTTCTGAGGGCTGCTGTTCTTTACTGACGCATCACAAAGGCCCTTTTTTATCAAACGTCTGTACACCAGAAATTTGGGTGTATGGTCATATCTACGCACAGATCGGCATTTATCAATCTGAGTGTGGCGTACAATGCGCTCAAATCCCACCCCAGGTCTGAGCTTGTCTGCATAAGTTTCAAGCCCGTATTGACTCGCTGTGCAGCTTAAATCTGGCTGTGTTAGATCATATGACTTAAAATTTATTTAACATAAACAAAACCTCTGACAGTACCTGTAAGCACTGAGCAGTATTGCTTTTTAAATGATATTGAGCACAGCGAGCTTTCAGCTGATTTCTTTGTTATTTGTTATCTTTGATGAACAAGCATTTCTTTAGGCTATCGATTTATTTCACAAGTGAAATAGACTGGCTGCCTTCAGGAATGTTCCCTTTTACACCGCAGAGATGGGGACTTGAGTCAGCAATTTGAACTTAAGTCGCACTTTCGTCGCACACACCAGTGACTTGAACCTCGACTCGGACTCGCAATTTGAGACTCATGCACAATCTTTGTTTTTTAATGTTTCCATTATGATATCCTGTCCCCTATCACTCTTTTCCCTATCGTTCCTTTCTCTTTGACTGTTCGTGCATCTTTTATGCATCAGCGATGGCTGCTCTTTGCTCATCCTCATCTCCTTTCATGCTGCGTAAAAATGACACACACACACGACGCTCATGCACATACCTACACTGAAATGCATGCTAACATGTCGGTAGTGTAGACTTCAGGCTTCTATCTGTAGAGGGCAAATGTTTCAGAATACCGGAGGATAAACACCTGAACTTTCTCCTTTTAAAGCTCCTCTTTGACCACGGAGGATCAGCGCTGTTTGTGTGCATCCCATTCATGTGTCTCTGTGTTGCTGCATGAGCCAGGGGTGTGTGCTATGCTAAAAAAATATTTGGTTAATATTCTATTAAAACTATATGTTTATGGGGAACAAATCAATGTTAAAATCTCCGCATTTGCATTGTTAAGAAAACACTACTTAAATGTTTGACATGCCTTTATTTGTAGGGAATATGATACATGTGCTGTTAATTGATAGTAAATGGATATAGAAGACAATAGGAGCTCTGAAACTTTAAATATGGTTTATCAAGGCACCGAGATAAAGAGACAGATGGATCGCCTTAACAGATAAATTAGTAACTTGCGAGTCCAGGAGATTTCAGATGAATACAGTAAAAATTCAGCTTAATTTTACACATGTGAAGACCCTTACACACCTGTCTATGAGTGAGAATTAGAAATGTTCATGACAACTGTTGCAGTTTTTATTTTATTTTAGAATAAACAGTTCATTAACAGTTGGTATAAACCTAATACCCATTAATGAAATATTTCTGACTATAAACAAGTACCTTTCATCTCCAGTGTCTCAGTGAGCGGCTCGATCGTGAAGTATGACATGTCTCTATAGGTCTTCATATGTACACAGAGAAGAACTTTATTATAAGGAGAGCTTTTATTGATCACGCTTTTTTGATATTATTCTAAGAGCTGACCACGTTTTTTAAAGCCCAAATGTAATGAATATTGATTATATAATCAGAATGTAAAGTATTATGATATGATATGATTATGATATGATTATGATATATCAATATAAGTGGTATATCACTGATGTATGAATGAAATATTCTAGTATCAGCTGGAGTTCTGTTGTCCAACAACATTGTTAACCTCAGCAGTGATTTCCTTCCACACATGGTGTTTGATTACTTTAATTTAACTTTTCAGGCTGGAAAACAACCACTGATTAATTTTCGCAGACCTGGAGACTAAAACCATGATAGAGGTACAAGGCATTTTTGATGTAGCTCCCTGTTGTAAAGTCAGGGGGGCAAGGCTGGCTGACCCGCGGATATCCAGGGACGTGTTATTCAGATGACGTTTGTTTTAAGCTGCAGCATTTATCAACACCTACTCAACTGTACACCGTTATTGGCCAGATACACACGTTTCATAAATCACACATGGACTTTTTCGTAAGAGGATTTCTACACCCAATTCTGCTCTGGTTTCTGCACAAGTTTGATAAATGAGGGCCGAAGTGAATTCTGGTTTAGTCTCTATGCTTGAATAAGCCATGGAGGTGTCCTAAATGATGTAGGCTCTGTTTAACTTTTCCACTTTTAGAAAAAGTTTTTGGTCGCACAAATTTATCAACCAACTAAATTTAGGAGTCCCCTTTTAATATGCTGATGTCTACAATCAATTGTTTTTCCTTTATTTCTTTTTGGTCATTATTGCTATACATGATCTTTCAGTGGCTGAATGAGGAGAAGGTGATTCAGAGGTTGGTGGACATGGTGCAGCCATCTCACGACGAGGATGTGAGTATCAATCATTGTGCTGTTTCCATCACTGGCTATGAGGAAGTTAGCCATCTCAGGGCTAACTATGAACCAGAGAACACTCTGTTTGGCTTTTCATCAACAAATCTACATAACATTTATGTATTAAAATATGTTCTTGCAGAATTTTTTGTTTGACTTGCACTTAAAATCTTGTAGCAATGTAACCTGCAGAGATGCTGTTTTAATAGGATATCAAGATGAATACATGTGTTGTTTTTTTACCTCTTCAGTAATATTAGAGCAATGGATTGAGGATTTAGCATGGACAGTATAAAGTTATCAGACTTACGACCATATTCTTTTGTCTTCTTTTGTGACACAGCGACACTCGAATGCCTCCCAGTCACTATGTGAGATTATCAGACTGAGCAGAGACCAGATGTTCCAGGTTCAGGGCTGCTCAGAACCCGATCCACTTCTGGCCACACTTGAAAAGTAGGCATCTGTTTATGTAATTAATCTCTTACAGTATATACTAATAGAATATACATTTTTAATTTCCACTGTATTTTTATCTTGACCTTACCCTTCATTAATTTTCAAGCAACTGAAGCAGAGACATTTCTCAAAAGCCTAAAAACTTATCTTTTTAAAGAAACTTTTATTGTTCCTCCAACAGCTCACAGCCAAAGGCAAAATTAATCAGCAATATTTAACAGAACTAAAAGAATAAGTGTGCCCTACAATAGTGTAACACAAGAAGATAGAAATATTAATAACAATATTTACATATGTACACCTTCACTTGTGGAAGGACACAGATCAGGTTTAAAAAACAGTGTATGAATGTTGATAAAGGGAATATATTTCCAGGTAAACATTACACTTATGAAAATAATAATGATATTAAAAGTTTATTTTCTCTTTTTGTGTGTGTGTGTAATAACAACATTAAGTTATTATTTTTGCCTGATGGGCTTTTTGTAAGGACTTGCATCATGCAAATCAATAGAAATATTTTTGATGGTTATTTTCTCAATACCTTCATGTATGACTGCATCCTCAGGCAAGAGACGGTGGAGCAGCTGCTGGCTAACATCTTTGACAAGGAGAAGAATGAATCTGCAATTGTCAGTGTTATTCAGATCCTCCTCACATTGTTTGAGACCAGAAGACCAGCGTAAGTCTTGGGGCCCTTCCCTCGTTTTATTTTTTCATTTTCCACTGAACTGTTTAGGTAAAAGTGAGATTACAGAATGATGTCAAAAACAAACAAACTGTCCGTCCCAAGAAATTTGTTTTAAAAGATCTGACATTAAATAAACTATTGAAATTTATGAATTAACTGAACTGTTTGTGTATGGAATAAAGTCTACTCAGTCTTGCCCCCATTATTACCACAGATATTGGTACAACTTATGCTGTAGTTGAGAGAAAGTGTTGTGTACATAGTTGAAAGACTTGAAAACACATCCTTAAGCTTTTAGCTTCTTCATAAGGTCACATCTATCCTGGTTTAGGTTTGAGGGCCACATGGAGTGCCCCCCTGGGATGTCACACCCTTCATTCTCAGTCAACCACAGCATCCTGGAGGCTGTGAGACCCCGACTGAAAGACTTTCACCAGCTGCTACTGGAACCCCCAAAGGTAAAAAATCAACCAAGATGGTTGTCAGTGGTTATTTCATAACAAAATGTGTGGTAGATTGAATGTACAAGGATGTGGTATAGCTGCCTAAATGTAATGTTACTAACCCACAGTCACATCTTTGTAATGAGTTTGCATATATGCCAGTCAGTAGGGTATTTATTTATTTCATCTCCTCTAACAGAGAAATGTGATGAAGACAACTTGGGGGGTACTGGACCCCCCTGTGGGAAACACAAGGCTCAATGTGGTCAGACTCGTGGCCAGCTTGTTGCAGAGCAACACGCACAGCATCAACACAGAACTCATTAACCTCAACACACTGGGAGTCATACTAGTGAGTACTGCTGCCTGTGGTTTGGGTATTTGTCTTTACAGATGGCTTGAAATTGGGTGGAAAAAACTTACTGCGGTAAAATCTTCCCTCTATTGAAGCTGACATGTTTAGGGCACGGGTATGTGTTTGGCATTACCAATATTTTTCTGCATTTATCAAAACTTTTAAATTAAAAAAAAATCATTTTAGCCTGACTGAAACTTTTGACATTTCTTACTGTATTTTACTCTTGAGTAATATTTAGCATAGACTAATGAATGCAAAGGCAGCCAAATAACTTGCAGAATCCACTCAAGTTTTCACTAAAGTCACTGATCTACATGAAAGTAAAACATGCTTTTTTAGTGTAACCACAAGTATTAGGGACAAAATAAAAATGTAAATGGGATTGTAACTGATTTAAAACATGTCTTAATTAATTTGTCTTACTTTTCTCTACAGGATATGTATTTTAAATACATCTGGAACAACTTCCTCCACATTCAGGTGGAGATTTGTACAGCCATGATCCTGGCAATGCCTCCTGCCCCTAACGACCCCCAGCCAGACACAGAGCAAGATCATGCAAGGGAGAGCATCCTTATCAAACATGTAAGTCTTGAGTTATAGACAGTGATATCAACAGCAATAAAACCAGCCCATACATGAAAACAAAGTGGAAAAATAGCTCCCTTCCTGAACACTGAGCATTAAATGTTCATGTTGGGATAACTGCTCATTTCTGTTCATGATAGCTGATTCAAAAATAGCTAATACAAAGATGAACTTTTAATTCTAGTTGTGAATTGCCTTATAAAGCTTTACTGATTTTGTTGCTGGAAAGGGGTTGTGGGTTATACTTAAAAAACATAGTAAGCTTCAGGACACAAAGCTCCTCAAACACAACCATTTCTTTGACATGGTTTTAGATTGGAAAGCAGCCCTAGAAAACAAGAAATGAGCAAAATAAAGCAACAGTAAAGAATTTTTTTACTTGTCTACTGTAAAAGTCACAAGATTTTCTGTTAATACAAAAAGTTGCTTATTCTCCTAACTTTAATAATTGTCTGTTATTTTGGACAATATTTTCTATTGAATTTCTAATGCCGTGAGGAAGGCAAAAGATGCTACATGGCAGATCATGGGCTTAATAAATAATTTGTATTTATTTTCTTTTTACCCTACAGCTTTTTCAGAAGTGCCAGTTTATACAGAGAATCGTAGACGCCTGGAGCTCTAACGAGAAAGAACAGTGAGTATTTTGCTCTGCTGCAAATAAGTAACCTTGACAGTGTGAGACAGTAATTTTATTATGTGGTCATTAAATAGAACAGAGTTGTCAGCAAACCAAAGTCCTTTTCTTCTTTTACTGTGATCACTGCTTTTCAGATTTCACATGAGTTAAGAGACCATATCAGTCAGAAAGTAATGACTTGTGCTTAAAGCTCCTCATAAACTGAGGATATGTGATGTGTTTGTGCTTGTTTTAGGGCGGAGGGTGGTCGGCGACGAGGCTACATGGGCCACCTAACCAGAATAGCAAATTCCATAGTTCACAACTGTGACAAAGGCCCTAATGGACCACAAATACAACAGCTCATCTCTGGTAAGAAGACTCCTCAGTCTGAGGCTTGATAAAAGTCTGAACTCATCTTAGATTTATTCTATGATGTTCTTGTTGACCAATACTGTCACTGTACTTTCACACCTGATAGTCCGGGGGACTCGGTCCGTTTTGGAACGGAAATTGCAACAATGTTGCACTTTCCTGTGGTTTGGTTTGCATTCATACTGCTCTTTGTTAAACGGACCAAACCGTCTGAGCACCTACAACATCTGCTCGCTGGGGGCGCTGTTGCCACAAACAAACAGCAACCAAGAAGAAAAGCCGGTGTAGAAGAAGATGAAGCGGGGAAATCCAGCTCCTTCCACCAGTCTTTTTTCCACACAAACAATGAAAAAAAAACACAGAATTTACACTGTCTTGGGGTTTCTGCTCTTGCATTGGGGCATAAGGAGCAGCCAGCGAGACAGTGAGCTGTCCAACATGCCATTCTTTACACGAGACGAATAAATAAGCACGGACTACAGCGTGTTGCCATGGCTACACAGATGCTAAGCCAGGAACCGGCATGTATTTGAGTGTATTAAATCACATATAAATCCTTATATCATTGCGCTTTATCCCACTTCCTGTCTTTGGTTCACAAGTTTCTCTGCTTTGCTGCTTTGCACTCCCAACGAACCGGACTATTCAGAAAAACGGACCAGAGTTTGTTTAAAGCGGGCCGAACAGCTCTGGTGTGAATGCACCCTTAGACTTAACATATGAAAAAAGCGAACTGACATGTAGCCTTCAAATACTTTAAAACAGTGAATCAATGGACTAGAGTGAATCATTTTCTCACTACCCCTTAGTGGAGTCATCCTTTAGCTTCACTTAGCTTTTTTCTCGGCCTGCAAGCATCCAGAAACACAGGATACAAAACAATCTACACGTTTCTGTCCTTTTTTAGTCCACAAAAATACCCCAACGATACAATGTTTAAATACATGCAATATGTTGAGTCTTACAGAGGATAAAAATTTTCAAAATTTTGGTTGTCAGCAAATACTTTTGTATAGTTTTCCAGACGCAGAAGACAGCAAGAGGGGAAAAAGCCTGTAATTCAAGTAACCACTGGCATTTAACACTGACTTGACAGAACCAGTCCCGAAACAGTTTTGTGATTATACGTCAAGCAAAGATGTTGTACATAAAACTCTCTGTGTTTGTGTGTGACAGAGCTCCCAGCAGAAGACAGAGAGAAATGGGAGGCCTTTATTTCTGGGCAGCTGGCTGACACAAACAAGAGAAACACTGTCGACCTGGTGTGTATCCTCCTGAACATCAATTTCAGTCTGTCATTAAAATTTCACTTTCTGTTTGATGTAAAATGCACTCATGTAGACAGTGATGTACTTTTTACTGCTTTGATTTAATTTTATTGCATTGAAGTTAACATCAAGCAGGTTTTTTTGTCCAAGATGCACGTCTCTGAACTGAGCAAACATTTCTGAGCTCAGTTACAAACCACGAAACCTTTTTGTTTTCATTTGTGTGCAGGGATATCTGAGCCTATTCAGTACTTTGATGTGAAATGCAATTTTACCTGCCTCCTATTGGCTAAAAAAATACACAATTTTCTTTAGGTGAATACACACCACATCCACTCTTCCAGTGACGATGAAGTGGACTTTAAAGATAGTGGCTTTCACCAGGATTCCTCTCTACAACAAGTAAGAGCTAAACAGACAAATACTCACAATATAAATGCAAACATGAAGAAAAGCAGGCCTATAGCCAAGGAAGCCTAGCATATTGATGGATATGTAATACTCATTGTGATTACATTTAAACAGAAGCTTTTTCTTTGATATCTGTTAAAGAAAACCTTTTAACACTGTTTAATACTGTCTCATCAAAGTTGGTCACTGTGAGATATTATACTCAAAACACATTTTACACTAAGTTTAAAGTTTCAGAAAGACAAATATTAAATGTTCATGTTCCTAATCTTTTTGTTTAGCACATATGCATTACCCTTGTTGGATTTAAAAGCAACACATCCTCTTTAGTGACTATGGGTCATGCACAGTAGGAACATGAAACATCTGCCATGATATAAATGTAATAACTTAACCACTAATGTCATTTGGAAAACTGTTAAGCTACTTTAAATCAAATTAACTAATGTTAAAGCATTTTGGCATTTGTCTGCAAATGCATGTTTGTGCTTTTTAAGCTATTAACCTTTCTGGTATACACATTATACAGTATTTGTTTATTCAGCTTAGAACATGTATTTGCTATTTTCTGTACTGCAAGTAATGACAAGATTTGTGTAGCTCCAAGACTATATCATTATCGTTGGTCCTGGGTTTGCCAGGCCTTTTCTGATTATCAGATGCAACAAATGACGTCCAATTTTATTGAGCAGTTCGGCTTCAATGACGAAGAGTTTGCTGATCAGGACGATGTTGTGGAGTGAGTACTCATCCTGCATGACTGGACTTGCTGTCTAAATGTATCTGTGTAACACTGAATAGATGTGGCAGTAAAGACATTACAGAGCTGGTGGTAGTGGACAGGAGGGTAATATGCCTTCCTGTGTTTAAAAATAGCATAAAGTATGGAGTATATGATTTTACAAGAGTGTCATTCTCTGCCTCATTACTGTGGCATATCAGAACATAGAAAAACAATTCAAGTCATTATGTTAATAATAATAACTACTAATGTTTTTTTTTTAATTAAAACTGAAGTTGTTTCGATCTGATTGGACAGCTGCTGCTTCTAAAGATCAATGGCCAAAACTAATGCTTAATGGAGAAATATGCCTCATGTCCTTCTAATATGGCATCATTAATAATACAAACTGGGACTGTAGAAAGTAAACCATATCCAGCTTATGTGCTGTCTTGTACTGCCACCTTTACATTCTTCAAGATAAACTTGCTGGGAAATAATCTTGTGCAAAGCTTGTGGCCTGTGGAAGATAGCTGGTAGTAGTTCAGTGTTATAAAATGTAAATTCGTGTGGTGACTTAGAGCCTTTCTCTTTCTATGTATATCTTTGGCTTGGATTAATCAGAATATGATTGGGACCTTTCTCATTGGGTGTCTAATGCAGTTGGAAAAATTCACTTCAATACTTCAGTTTTTGAGATGCATGCAGAAAGGAGCATTGTTTAGAATCTAACAAGACTAGCTGTTGTTTAAAGGAAAGGGATATAGGTAACACTGTACAGCACTTGTAAAGCTGAAGCAACAAACAGCAGGTAGACCATTGTAGCACATAGGAGAGCTTTTATCAGTTTAATTGTATGAATAAGATATTTACAATGTATGGCAGCTGTGAAAAAATTGTTTATAATTATTAAGAATAACAGATCCAGAGCACTGACAGGAGCCAGATTCAATGTGGGAATATTATCCTGCAGACTGAACACACAGCAGAGTAGAGCTGAGTCAGCTCTGCATGATGCTAATCCATGCAGATGTTCGAAAACGAAATAGAACAGTGACAAATTCAAATCCATTCAGTAATAGGGTAATTAGAGAGTAATTAGGGGTTCCTTGGTGTCTCAGCAGCCAGCTTCTCCCATTTCCATTTTTCAAGCTTCTTGTGTTGGGGTATACAGAGCTATTTTGCTGGTCTGGTGCACAAGCTTAAACTGGTTTGATTTCATTCAGTCTAAATGAACTGCCTTTTGCTAATTCAGTTTATGGCAGACTGAAAAGTGCTCTACATCAGCTGACAACAGCACAAGGCTCAACATAAACTCATTTCATCAAAATCATAATAATAAAACATAACTGTATTTGTCTGTTATTGGACATTTGACACTGTGGCAGAATTTCGTTTGCCTGGCAGTCTAATGTTTATGATGCCAAACCAGTTTGAGCATTTTTACCCTGGCCAAACTGTAGTGAAGTAGTGGAGAAAAAAATAAAATACTAGAGAAGATGTATTTCCTTTTTTGTTTTGCTACCTGAAAATAGTTGATTTATTTGGGGCCTGTTGGGTTTGTGTGTGTGTCTGTGTGTAGATACCATTAATTTGATCTGATTTCACCTTTCTCTAATTGTTAACTGCAGACTTGTTTGCTTGTTTCCCAGTGGAAACACTGATGCTTCTGTAGCTCTTTTCAATTTCCCCTGATCATCTTTGACATCTGATTTAAACTAACATGTTAGATTGAAAGAAGTACATATTTGGATAAGAAGATGGATAGTAGCCATCAATTTTTAAGCTTAGCTCAGTGCTAAAACTGGAAGCAGAAGAAAACTGACATGTTAATCGAGATGGTGGTAACAAGTTTCTGCAGCTTAAACACAGTTAGTCAAGTCTCAGGTTTTACACACAAGGCCTGGGACTTCTTAACTGAAGCTTTTAAGTTCATCTGAATTTCAGTTCTTTACTTTTTTTGATAAATTTACAACCTTAAAGATGCATGTTTAGGATAGAAATGTCCATAAACACCTTTCTTCATCAGTATATTTCTGTTATCATGACCTTGGCATGGGGTGAGAAAAGTGGTAGTAACTTGCAGTAACTTGAGTTACAGCTATGTGCTACAGCTGTCTGCCAGTAAGTTGCATTGTGTGTGAATGCCTAACGACTGGAACTAACCTAACCTCTGTTCTCTTTAACATTGCAGTATTCCCTTTGATAGAATATCAGACATCAATTTTTCACTGAATACAAATGAAAGTGTAAGTACTTGAATTATTAATCTTGAATTCAGACATTTAATGAATGACGTCAGAGTTAAATTACCATGAAACAAAAGAAAATCTGTAATTTATATGATAAAAGATGTTTCCATTTATCACCACTGGCACTCATTTTAAATAGAAATGACAAAGTGAGATCAGTTGCAAAGCAACAAATGTCGACACTGTTGGATGAATCAAGAAGACAAAAACCACAGGCAGAAACGTTTACAACCTGATTTTATCAAACAGTCCCTCAAGTTTAAAAAATGTTAAGACAGTACCACTGACCTGTGTAAAGGTTTTGTTTTTGTGAAAATTCATGTTGATACCGTTTATACATTCAGTATGTGTGCAGGTTCTTTTTAGAATGTATCTGGAAAAATTGAATTCATGAAACTACATATGAGAAGTAAAACAAAATGCCAATCATTGACTTGAGATAAAAAGTTTGGCCTCTGGTTTGTATGAGAATAGGTTACATCAAGTCAAAGGAGCAAACACATACTGTGCAGAATAAATGCTAATGACCAGCTCTGTTTACTCAGACTCACAATAGCATTTCTGTCAATAAGATAATTTCCCTTTAACATAATTCCTCCAGTGAGCCAGAATTTATCAATTAATAGCAACACAGTTTTGCAAATTGCCACCATTCAATGTTTCTGTGTTTTCAATGGACCTAGTCTTTTATTAAGCACAAGTTGTTTCTGTGTGTTTTCTTTAGGCAAATATAGCTTTGTTTGAGGCTCGCTGTAAGGAGAAAATCCAGCAGTTTGAAGATGCTGGTTCGGATGAGGAAGACATCTGGGATGAAAAAGATGTCACCTTCGCACCTGAGGCACAGAGACGTCCCAGGTCAGCTGAACATAGAAACATGCACACTTCATTTTTTAATGCATTACAAGTCCACCCACCTTCCATATTCACTGTCCATATGTAAAGACTTCGATTATGACTTTGGCCCTTCTCTTTTCTACCTCTAAATTGTTTTTACAACCAAATACACATAGTTCTGTACAAAGTGGTAAAAATTGTAAACCATTTTCTTTAATAAATTTATGGATATATGCAGAGAGATTTTCACATTTCTTGTTACAAAAAAACAAAATTATGCCACTTAAAAAAGCACCTATTGTTGAACAGTTCGTAAACTACTTTTCAGACTTTAAGCCGTCTACTATGCAAACAAATTAAAATGAACATGAAGAATTAGGAAACAAAAGTGAGGGCATTTCAGTATCTTCAGTTCAATCTCAATACAACAATGTCCCAAGGTTTCCATCAGAGCAAGAATTTTTCTCCATCATCCCACAAATCAACACGTTTCACAAAGGCAGTCCCCATATTTTTTCAAACAAGTCCTTTTTCCCTTTCATTCTTATTTGACTTTCTCATAAAGTAGTTTTGTAAGCATTTGTTTAAACCAGTATTTAACTTTTGGTCAATATATGTTTTTCCAAAATATTGCAATAGATGATTTGGCATGTAAGAGACACGTCTATCATCGTCCGGCCGGTTTAAGAGAAAAATACACTTCTCGGGCTTTTCTAGCAAAAAATATGTGCCCCTGGTCTAACCTGCCAGTTGAGAGGAGGATCAGGAGAGCCACAACCATTTCCTGAGAGGGGCGGAGTCAGACAGCTAATTAACATTTAAAGGCACAGAAACATCTCGTTCTGAGCAGGGCTGAAACGGGGGTTTTAGACATGCAAAAATCCAAAACTGGAGTGTTTATTCAGCAACAAACTTCATGTTTTGTGTTCAGGTATGTTTTGGGGACCTCTGAGACCAATATAAACTTGTCTTTAAAGGGTAAAATATGTTTTTACAACTGTGATGACATTATGCACATGCACTAGTGGTGGGCGGTAAACCAACATCAATACTGTCACCAGTAAAATTTCTGCCACAGAATGGATTTCTGCAACACCATCATTACCAGTTCAAACCAAGCGGCAACCTCTGGTCCTGAAAAATGAAGCCAGTGCGGAAGTGCAAAAAATTTCAATACAGCGAGTGTCCACTTGAGGCTGGTTGCAGCCAGTTTTTACACTAGAAATAAACTGGTTTACATCCTGATTTAAAAAACCCAAACATGTCTCATTAGCTAATGTCTTCGTGTGCTCTCACTGTACGAGGGGTGAATTTTTTCGTACCACAATGGTTAAGATTATATTTAGGAAAAACCTCACTGCGCACTGATTGGCGTGTCTCATTTGATTGACAGTTAGCTTGACAGCAGAAGCTACGTATCTGTCAACCAGAATGCTAGCTAGCTAGCTAACAGGAAGTTGAGCTTAGTGGGCAGGCCCTTAGGTTGATCCAAAGTTTGGTTGAGACTGCGATTTCAATATGGTAGCTGCCACAGATTGGCTTCAAGAGCTGTTTGAGTCCGCCTATTGTAAACAGAGGACTGACTTCACACAGGGTTTGTCCAATTCTTTCTATAGTCTGTGGTTTAAACGGGTGCGTTCAGTTTTTGTGCCTACGTGAGGCATAACTGGTGTTTCCACTAGCATAGCAAAAAGCAGCTGGAAAGCAGCTCAGTGTGAGTCCAGTCAGCACTAAGTTTTGCTCAAGAAAAAATACCGTAATATGATATTTAGGCTGTATCACACAGGCCGAACATGCACAACAGTCACACACAATGTATAGTGTGAAGATATATGACCTGAGGTGCATAATGTTGCCACTTCTGTTATTTGCTGAAAACCAAAACCACCAGTTTTCTCTTTTCCTCAACTAATCTACATTTAAAATCTGTCTGATATCAGCATCAGCAGTCAGAGAACTGAGCAGGATGCACGCACAGTTTGTGTCTGCATGTAACATGCACCTAGGCAGCAGGTGATGCTGCCTTACCAATAGTTAGCAGCCCAGTGGTGATCGTGGCGATCCCTCAAACGTTTTAAATTGGATCTGCTGAATTTGTTACGATTATAGCAGAAGGGATATGGACATGACTTTTCAGTTTGCATGCAGAACCAGAAGTCGACCTGAACGTGTTTTGTTTGCTCAGCAAAATGTCAGCCAATCTGAACTGAACTATTGTCTTAGTAAAAAGACCACTCAACAAAATTACATGCTTAGTTTCTCACTAACACTCAGCAAATACTGACAGTAAAAGAATCTGGACTGTAAAAACTATGTTTCTCCTTTAACATTGAATTTTAACAGCTGAGTCTTATGCATGTGAACTTGAATTGGTAGCTCCACGGTATGGCATTCCTCAGTGTAGAGGGAAAACGATCTCTGATGATGATGATGGTGATGATGACGACTGAATAAAACTGTGTGTCCATCTCAGGAGCTCAGGCAGCACAGACAGCGAGGAGAGCACAGACTCTGAGGAGGAGGACGTAAAGAGAGATCCATTTGAAGCTTCAAACCCCAGCACAGATGACAGAATGGAAGTTGACACAGGTTTGTTGACCTGACCCTCTTAACAGTGTTCAGGGAGATACCGTGTGATTTCTCTTTTTATTATAAGCTCTACATCCAAGGTTGGCAGTGGCGTAAGGCTAGAGCAGGATGTAGGGCATGCCCCTCTCTGTACCTTTAATAATTACAAGCCATAAAGGCGTATACTCTCTGTTCCAATACATTTTTTAAAAAACTGGTTCATATCCCCATAAATCCAAGTATTAGACAAGACCACTGAATGTCTGTATGAATGATTTTTTTTCTTTTTTTTTAGGGCCAGTATGGACAGCTAACTTTGATGACATCCCCATGGACACAGGTACATCCACAGCTCCAGCTTCTAGCCAAAACAATCCTTCAGCCCCCTCTTCCCTGGCCTCCCCTTCCTCCTCCACAGAAGTCCACCCTGAAGCAGCCTGGAGTTCCCCTCCTTCTGTAACCTCTAACTCTGAGACAGGCTGGGCAGATTTCTCCAACTTCACCCCAGTCAGGTAGGACGTCATGATGGAATTTATCATACCAGTTGTAGAACATTATCACTGCTTTTGGCTGGTTTTAGATTTGACAGTATTTCTTTATGGACATCTTTTCTCTTCCAGCCCCAAAGACCCTCTTAGGTGCAACTCTCCTGTTGCAATGGAAACCAGCATAGAGACAATGGACCCTCTGGGGGTTAATGCACCCATGCAGTCTGAAGGTGAGATGTGTGCTCGTGTTTACAGGCACTATTTAATCTGTGATCCTGACTCTCACTGGGACAAACTATTACGGGGCACGATTATTTAAAAAAACATTTCACTGGCTAATGCTTGTGTTAATGATTTTACTTTGAATGGCCCTCAGAAGAAAAACAAAATTTGAAATAATGAGAAATGAGTATAATAAATCCTATCAGGGTAGCTGTGGGTTAAGTCATTTCCATATCTGACACCCCTGTCCCCTCTCTCTACACCCATCAGACTGTGACGGCTGGTTGGGTTCAGGTGTGTCTTCTCCCTCCTCCACCACACCAAAGGATTGTGGGAGAACCAAAGCAGAAGAGGAAACGGCCTGTTCTGAGCAGCGCAGCATCACAGAGACGGTCATCAACGGCTCTATGAAAGAGACAGTCAGCCTCACTGTTGATGCCAAAACTGAGACAGCCGTCTTCAAGAGGTTCGACAAAGACACACAGAAAGCTTTCACTGCATGGCAGAGCAAATAAATGAAGATGTAGACCATATTTTTCCCTTGAGTCATTCTAACTAGTTACCACTGAAAGAAAAAGAATTCATACTGTGCTTGATAAGACTAAAATATTTTCAATCTGAAAGACTGAGGAAATGGAAATAAAATACAAAAGTGTACGCAGTGCCTCAACTAAGACCCTGACCGCCTTTTAATTCAGATAAACCTCAGTGTATGCTATTTATACAGGGTAGACTCGTCTGACTGACTGAAATGTTTAAGTGAAGGCAAGGTGCATAGTAAAGGTGTAAATTCTGTATGACAAAGTAGGATTAATGGGCCTTATTCACCAACCATTATTAAGAAAAAAGATGTTTTTAAATTCCACTTAAGCAGTTTTTAAGACAATTCTGAATGGCACCAAAGTTTTCTTTTCTGTAATAAGTTCTGAGCCATGAAAAAATGTAAGGATACTCCAAAGCTCTCTGACTCTCTTAGAGCTGATATGGCAGGATAAAAAGACTTATTTTGCACTTAACGGTTCTGATATATAGTACAATAACACCTACGATTTTAAAGTATATTTTTATTGCGTTTTTATAAATTTAGCACTGCAAGTTATGTAAACGTATGCAAATGCACAACTTAAATGTTGTCAACTTGTAATTTATCCATATGAAATTACTAATATAAACTTGTTTCTGATGAAAATGCTTGAATGCGATTGTTGCATTAAGCACCTGTGCTAAAATTGTAGTTAAATCTGCTTTATTGGGTTTCATCTTGAGCAACGTTACATCCACTTGAGGACTACTCATAGATTTGTTATATTAGGAGTTAAGTGGGTGATTGTGTGTGCAGTTTATAATAATTTTGACACTATTGGCATCCTGCTACTTTTCTGTCCTGTGTGCCTTCTGTGTTTGCACACAGCCCTGAGGTCTCATGTCCTAAAGGGGCACAAAAGGGTTATTTTTCTATGATCATTTGGAGAAATGTAAAGAAGCTTACAACTCCTAAGCACACAGCATTTATCAATTTAGGAACACAGGTGTGAAAATCCGCAGCAGTTTAAGAGCACATCATCAATCAATCATTAAGTTTCTCTACAAAGCTTTAATCAGAATACATTTTTAAAAAATCTTTGAGATATTGGTGAATGAGGCCCTGTGATTGAGGGGATAAGAGCAGCCCCTTGCTTCAACCAGTCCACATCATGTAAGAAAGAACAGCCCAAGAGTTTAGGTTTTTAATTTTAACTGTAGTAGAATTTCATTTAAGTAAGAAAAAACTTCACACAATGTTCATCAGCCTGTGACTCACTTCTTAAAGCCCTTGTGATGAAGTATCCTTTGTTAAAATGAGCCAGGGGTGTAGTTAACACTTCCAGTGTTTATGTTGCAGGGGTGTTTTAAAAATTGTATGTAAAAAAAGTACTACTGAAACCCATGGTAGTTGATATGAATTTATCTTAAGCTCGTAAGAGAGTGTCCTGACTGCACGCAACATGAGCAAGCATCAGCATCAAAATCAGCTTGATTACATTGATTCCTATTGTACTATTCTATCAGCATGTGAGTGGTGCAGGCCTTGCCCATTTCTATTCTCCTCTCTGCCTTTTGTGTTTGGATGAGTGAGGAAAAAGGAAAAAAGAGAGATGACAAGGAATCAGGAGTGTCTGACACGAATATTTCCTTGATTTTCTTTCTCTTTTCTCACCCAACAGAGCTTTAAAGCTGGTGGGCAGTTTTATCATTAGGCATTAAAGTTATTCATATCTGTGTTTGAAATGATGATAGCTTGGCATCAATACTATTACTCTCAAATCTGTCAAAGGCTAAACTTGCAAAGCCAGTGGACTAGCTGTACTCCATAGCTGTCATCAGGCAGATCTATCCTCCAAAGCTCCAACTTGAAACAATTTTGTCCGGTCTGAGAATGGACTGGACAAATCAGAATGATTTCAGGAGAATGAGGAGGCTGCCATGGATGGGGCTTTTTTTTTTTTTTTTTTTTTTACTATAATCATGTAGCAATGGCTGCTGCTAGTGTAGCAGTTAACTCAGATATGGCTGTAGTGTAGGATAGTTTTTAACAGAACTGGACCACATTTCTTTATAGCAAGAGGGAAGAGAACCGTACCGAAATTTTTCTTGGCGGAAAAAGATGTTTTTGTTCTCCCCAACAGCTTTGCCATGAGTTTGCAATCACAGCTACTGTGGCAGTTTTTGTCAACTCTGACATCTCTTGTTGCTCTGATTGCCCAATCATTAACAAGCCAGACAGAATGTTTGCCCAATCACCCTCTGAGCTTTATTTTTTCTTTTTTTTTACAAAGTTTCTGTCCTTCCCAAACTCTTTCAGTGGGCTCTTGCCCAGATAGATGTGAGACATATCCCATGCAATGGATACGTGAAACAGTCTATCTGGCATGTCAGTTTAGTCAAGGGCAGGTTCAGTGCAAAGCTCCACACTTCAGTTTCTCTTCATTCAAAATAAAAGTGCTCGATGTCATACTATTCAAAAGGGGCAGAGAAATAAATATCTAATGGCTTCAGTATGGACAGCGAACATGTGATGCTGTTTCTGGTGCGATGTCTGACGCTTGCATGCTGTTAGGACACGTTGCAATGGTAAATTTATAATTCAGACTGTCTAAACCCTTAGATTTTAGACTTGCTTGTCCTCTGTCCTTCTGTCTTCTTGTTGATGCTGCATTATAATGTCTGTCTGTCTGTCTGAGTAAATAACAAACTGTCTGATGAATTGAGCGACACTTACAATCTGAGCTTCCCCTCTCTCTCTTGCTGTGCGTTGTGGGTGTGGTCTCCTTCAGAGTGTTGAAATCTTATCGGTATGTACAGCCAATCAGAGATCAGCCTGCAGCCGTGATGTAGTCTTGTTGTCACGTCAACCACCAACTTTTCTTTCCCAATTTTAAACTTCTTCTTCTTCTTTGGTTTCAGCTCCTTGTTTGTTTATTTCATTATCTCCATTCTGCATGTTTTTTCTACCAAAGGTGTTTTTGTCCAAGTGCAGCTTTTAGTTTCTTCAGTTTTCAAATGGCTTTTATGTGAAAAGCGTGAACAAATTTAAGGTCCAACTATCTGAAACGAATGAAGGGGCCTGCTCCCCTCCATGACTGGATCTGTATTCAGTGCAAACAGTTCGGTGAGAATTTTCTGTGTCTGTCTCAACATGGTGAGTTAATAAGACTCAAATACACAATAAAGGTGTCACTGCTTCATTAAGTGTAACGTGCACACATACACATTACTGAATGTGTGGGTGCTTAGATCATAAAACTATGTATTACTACATAGTTTAGTGTGTAAATACATTTTTACTGGAGGCATGTCATCTTGTCATGTTCAGACTGCACAAACTTGTGACAAATTAACTCTCGAGAGCTGGGCAGTGCTGACTCAGAATAAACTCACAGGTTGTTAGACACTACTGCTAGTGTTAGATGTGGTGTAAATGAGTTTTGGATGCTAATGCCTGGTGATTCTCAGTGCAAGACAATTATCTAATTTAGCCCAATCTGAGATGCTAGAACAAATGATTTTGGTTGTATTCATTTGTCACAGACATGAGATGATCTTTATAGCTGACAGCTTTGCTCATGGTTAAATAATGAAAAATGGACTAGCTTGCTGATGACTGAATTAGTCTTTTGGAATAAATTCCTCACCTATCCAGACATAATAGTGCTCTTTATCCAAAATGCATTGTATATAATACAGAAGCCCTTTTTGGTGGGGACAGCTCCTTACTGTAATTATCGGGATGAAAATTAAAATCGATTTTCATTTCTTAAATTGTCCTTAATCAGGAAATGGCGATAATTAAATGAGAAAAAAACAATTACTGCCCATCTCTCATCCACTAAGTAGTTCTCTGCTGAAATGTCCTCCTTTAGGCTTAATTAGAGAAATGAAAAAAGAAACTAATTTCACTCCGCAGAAACTAATATATGAAAATTATGAACATAATACAGTTCAGCTTAATTCATTAAAAGAAGCAGATGCTAAATTTAGAACAGAGATCTCATAGGAGCAGAGCTATAGTAAGAACAAAACAGATCTATAAGAAAATGCATCCCATTAATCTGCTTCTATTAAAGATGGTTGCTAGTGTCTTATTAGTTTGTTGGAAACACCTTTTCTCAAAGTTTTCTCAACAATTTTCAGACTTTAATATGATTTCTTGGTTCTTATTGGTACTCAAAGAGCTACTTGTTTAGCCCTATATCCTCTATCTGATTCATGGCCTCCAATGGGAAATCTCTAAAACAGCATTATTACTGCAACTTGACCCTTTTTTAGACAGAAATATGAAAAATTCTAAGTCTAGTGATCAAAGAAGTATCCAAGTTGTCTCTTTTTTTTTGCATTTGATCAAATATTAAAGATAAATGTAATGGTTTTTTTAGCAGCCAGGGATGCTTTAAACAGTGATACTAATAATGTTGCTGTTGGTGAAAAAGACATATTACCAGAAAGGCATTCATGCAAAGTTTCCTACTGTGAGCTCTTCAAAATTTTATTATATTTGGATGTTTGTGAGTGATTTGCTTTGAGTGAGGCCTCATCAGGATTTATTGGTGGTTCTCTGAGACAAAGCAAGACTAACGGCTGGCACTATTTTGGTCTAATCAGTGTAAAATGAGTTTGTAGGTCCGCCTGCTATCTGCTGGCTCTATAGCTACAAAATAAAGACAACATTTAGCCAAATGACCAAAACGGTCCTTAGACTTTCTCCATTTGCTGTACATTTGATGCTTTTCCTTCACAATGTTCATAGTTTTCCATTTCAACACCTCCATCCTTTGTTTTACTGTTTGCTCTGTCCGTCAGTCCAGCATGCATCACTGTTCACACCTCACTGTGTCGTGTGTATGTGTGCGTTTCTGTGGGGAAAGTGGTTGGTATGGATCACCTTGCATGTTATTAATGTATATCTGTGTGTGTGCCTGTGTGTTACAGTGATGAAGAGAAGAGTTCATCATCAGAGAAATACGCTGTAGTGGAATGTGGAGATTCAGAGAGAACAGGCTTCAACAGCCCAGCCGCAGCCTGCTGTCCCAAAACGGGGTCAGACACAACACACCTCACAAACCAGTATCTTAATAAAAACTCTCAGTGCACATGTTCAAAACATTGATGTTTATTGTAATTTTCTTTAGACAAAACATCATTGATTCTGATGATTTCTTCATTAAGAGCAAATATTTTAATGCTGTACAAAACAGTCAGTCCAAAGAAAGATCCATTTAAGTATTGGTTGCTTTACTAAAGTCTGTGAGTCTCTGCAGAAATGTTTGGAGCCATAACGGTACTCTGATAAAGCCACAAGATCAAGCTACATTAATAAAAGCTACAAGAGGAAGCTGGGCTATTACAGTAGCTAGTATAAGTTAAACCTTACTCCATTCTCTTTCCTCGTACCTTACAGCAAAATTAAGACCTTAAATGTCAGCAGATTAACCTTGCACTTGAATAATATCTAACAGGCACTAATGACAACATATTCTATAGCTCTAGAAATAGTCCTGTGATGTCTAATTAACATGGCAAAGGCCAAAAAAAAAACCCTGCTAAGTCCATCAAAATTTTATTTTATTTATTTATTATTTTAAGATTTATTTTGGGGCCTTTATTAGATAGTGAAGGACAGTGGATAGACTCAAACAGGGGAGAGAGTGGGGAGAGACATGTGGTAAAGGGCCACAGGTTTGATTCGAACCCGGGCCGCCCGCATGTATCGTGTGTGCCTTAAACCACTCTACCATTTGTGCACCCCAAATCCATCATTATTTATCACTGATTTAAAAATAAGCCTTTGTAAATTAGTGTGATTTGTATCTGCTCAAATACTGAAGTTCTTTCTGTGAACATAACAGCTATAACATTTTATAAGACATAAATATGGAAGTTGAGAAGACAGTCATATCTCTTTTTAAAAATGCTACAACCCAAATTTCTGCAGATTAACAACCACAGAGCAACCACTGATAGCCTAAAGACAGAAGTAAACAAAACACTGGAAAAATGAGTGACAACAGATTTAAAGCTTCATATCAACAAAATCTATCCATGTTAATTCAGTTTCAGATCCATCAGTGATGAGCCGGGCTCATGTGTGCCCTCAAGCTCTGCTTTGTGTACTTAAAATCAGACCCTTATAAATTCAGAAAACACAGATTAATCATTGAATTAGCTCGACTGTTGTGGGGCTACCTCTATAGCTGTGATTTGCAGTAACACTGTTGGAGTAAAAGTATTTAGTCACACCCATAACTCGCTTCTTTTAAACAAAGTGGACTTAAGACAGGTGAAACTGCAGCATGGTGACCTCTGTAATGAATGCACTGTGCTTGGCTCAAGTGACACAGAGTAACACCATTTCTGCACACAACTTGTCACTTTTGACACAGCCCCCTTAGCTGTGGATCACGTCTCTGTGTCAAAGTGAACCTAGCAGTGGAAACAATATTCAAAGTAGGATGTCTTTTTGTAATATAGCACAGCATTTCTACAGTTGCTGATAGGAAAAGAAAACTCACCCAACTCTGCATATGTAAAATCTGCAGTTGGAGGTTGATGGGTTCTTAATATTTTTAAACACTGACATGTATACAAAAAAATCCCTGTTGTAAAGCATATTTTATATTGTTCCTAGAACAGCGAGACTTCCTTAGTCTGGAGCCCTGATTAACCCTCTCTTGGCTGTATTAATTTGGCATTCTTCCTGGCTGTTAACTGCAGTTAAACCAAAGCAAAACTTGTATATTCTGATTCATACTGCAGTTGTAGGCAAAATTTCAGCTGACATGCATGTCATTTGCATTGTCATGACTTTCATGGCAGAGAGAAACTGCCGCTATAGGGGAATGATGGCTTTGGAGCTCTGCATCTACAAAAGAATACCAACACTAGGTGTTTATCCAAGAAGTCGTGCTACTGATAAAAGCTTAAAAGTCATCAAATGTGGCCCAGGTCCGCCTTAAGAAGTTTGAGTCAGCAGACAAGTTAATCTAGACAGCTTTTTTGTAGAAGTTATTGAAATAAAGCTGTGGGTGTTTCTGCATAGTTTTCTTATGATCTTTCCATTATTTTACTAACTTTACAACTAACCATTGCAAATTAACATGAATTATCCCACTTAAACCCACATTGAAAAAAATGAACTTCTCTCTCTTGGTCTGAACAGAATAAACCTGAATGAAGAACAAGGGCAATGAGCAGCTGAAAGAATCACACCCCTATATATAGCTGCTCATAGCAGTGCCTTTACTTTTGGACCTAAAATAAGCTATTCAATATTTTCATTATCCACCAGTTGATTTAAAATGTAAAATGGGTCAACGTCGGTTTTTATTCCAGTTAAATATCTCCGCTACATACATAAACATGAAGACATCTTTTATTTGTCTTTGTGTCTTCTTTATATGAATGCATCAACAACACAAATAACTTTTATTTTCTGTTCAAAACCTTTAAAGAAAAAGTAACATTGGACAGCCAGTTCTATAAACTATGTAACTCACTAAATGTATCTTTAACATTTGTTAAAATATTCTGTAATGTTGCCGTGCTACTGTGTCTTACATTGTAGCTTAAATCTTATCCAACAAGAGCAACATTTATAGGATTTTGACCAAGCTGTTGTCTCAACCTCACTTTCCCTTTCCTGTTTGTCTCATCAAGTGAAAAGTGTCGGTCTGCTGTTGAGGTTCCCAATGGTCCTCTAGAGGAGATGTCAGCGATTGAGGAGGCCAAGTAAGTCTCACTGCCCACATGTATGTTTGAAAGATTGATCTTTACATTTTCTAGACTACACCTCCTGCCAATGTCTTTGTTTGCACACGTATTCCCCCAATTTATGCCCTCATTTAAAGCCAAAGCCTGCTTCTTTGAATGATCATGGACTTAAAACAAGCAAATCATCAGTTTAAATGCACCTTTAAACAGATGTTTAAGCTGTTACAATACGAGTCGCTGCAGTGCTGGGCTCAAGATGGTTAATTTTGAGTCAAGCTTGTCTTAAAGCCACAGACAAGCCAACAGAGACACTGTGCAAAGTGAAGATCCTCCTCATGTTACTATTACAAAGAACTTATTATGCTCATATTAATCACACTGATAGAAGCAAATAATGTTTGGCTTATTATATGGCTGCTCTTTAGTGTTGGAGCAAAACATGCTGATAAATAAACTTAGACTGAGCTGCTGTCTGTCATATCGGCTGCATTGTTTATGCCTTATGTGCACCTAAGCACAACACATGCATTTATGCTGGTGCTGATGGTGCTGCAAAAATCTGTGGCAGTATTTATATGGCCCACCACTACCCCTGGTCATGAAAACCACTGAGCTACTTTATTTTTTAATAACTTATCTGGAAATAGATACATTTGACCTTCTGCCTTCCCTCATCTCGTCTTTATGTTTCCTTCAGACTGGACCAGAGTGCTGTGTCAGAGCCAGCTGTAAACGGGCCGGCATGAGGGTCACATGAAGCCAGCGAATAGCCAGCCTGTTCTGCCACGCAGGGCCCTCCTCCTGACCAGCCAGTGGAGACCACTGCTCAGAGCTGTACCAATCACACAACCCCCCACCAGGACCAGCAATACCCCCCTCAGCTCATCACTGACAGAGAGACAGACGGACAGAAAGACAGGTGTACAGACACAGAACGAACTGAAAGCAAAATGTACCCAAACGGATACAGAATAATTTTTTTCAGCATTTGTTTATATACTATTGTTCTTATGAGGTGATGTGCAACTGATAACTTGCCACTCAAAATTAAATAGTAATGTTGCTATAGTTAAAGAAATGATTGTATGAATAAAATATTTTATAAAAAGAAAAATGTATAAAGAAACATAAGATGACTTACCACAGGACCAGCTGATTGGTCACCCACCTGACTACTGAGCTGTTGTCTCCTGCTGGATCTGTTATTCTGCATACATCAGTCTGACACTTAATTCAACAGTTCCTCTATTTAAATCCTCACACTCCCATTGGTCTGAGTCTCTGGGCAGAGCTGCTCCAAATGATTGAAACGTTTCAAAACCACACGTCAAGGTTTGATTTTGCTGCAGGTATGATTTGTAAATGTTTTCTTTTTTTCTTGTATTCTTATGCATTGAGTAAGATATGACAAGCCTTTTCTGATATAATTTTTTAATTTATTATGAAGATGTTTTGTTACTAAAGAGCCATACCGACATACCCTATCCCTCTCTAGCAGGCTGCATTCATGCTAACTGGGTTCTTATCTTGCTGCTTTAGAGGAGAGATCCAGTTGTCCTCACAACAGCCTAAACTGGAAGCTGTACATGAATTATGAGCTTGTGTTTTTAGTCGCTACTAAACTTATTCAGAACCAGCAGTCCTCTTCTTTTTCCCAACACTCCTTTAACATCTGAAGTGTTTTTAGACCAGCATCTGGTCAGGGGATCCCTTTACATTTTGTTCTTTTGCAGAATGAAGATATAAACCTGTTGATTTTGCATCACCGATTTCAAGGGGAACTGACGGCTTCTTTTTTTAACAGGCTGTAATAACTGTACACAATCTTTCAGGACAAATTGATCCATTCAGAGTAGGTTCATTAAAGGTGTTTGTTTTTATCACTAATGTTTGCACAAACAGGCTCAGACTTGTTCAAAGTGTCTGAAAATACCACATATTTTAGTGATGGAGCTTTTTTGGGAATAGGATGCCTTTCTAAACCAGAAACAGCTGCTGTTCTGCTCATTTCAGTCTGTAGACTTCATTGATAAAATAGAACAATGGAGTTGTTGGTATCCCTGCTTTGACTGGTTAGTTTGTCTGGTTTTTTGTGACTCTTGTGTTTTACAGGGTTATCTCTGATGTAATACCACATACACAGCACAATTGTCAGTGACAAAATCAAGCCCTATTACTGGATGTTGTCTGACTAGATGCGTTGACCCTCAAGGATTTCCTACTTGCTATTAAAGCCTGTTGAAGGTTGTCGGCTTGAAAAATCAACAGAGTGATCCTTAAAATTCCGGTCATCTGGGGAGGCTGGTAGCCTAGTGGTTATATCTGCATGTCTGGAGAGCAGAAGCTGTTGTCCTCAAATTGGGCAGCCAGAGTTCTAATCTAGCCTGTGGCTCCTTTCCTGCATGTCATTCCCTACTCTCCCCAGTTTCCAGCTTGAGCCACCATTCTATTGACAATAAAGGAGTGAAAGCCCAAAAATAAATCTTTATTTGACAAAAAAAAAAAAAATCAATCTGGGGGAAACAGAGTTTAGTCCAGGTTTACATCAGAGGGATTTCTGTCAAAGTAGTCATGCTTTTCTCAAAAGCAGCAGGTCTGTGAGAAAACTGCTAAGGATGACCGACAATGAGGAACATGAGAAGAAATTAAAGGGCAAACCTGTAGGATGAGCCAGAAACCAGCCTCAGAGCTTGCCATTATTCAGTCATTATATCATAAGGATCTGTCTGAGGGGATCTTCTTCAAATTAAAATTTCAACAGTAATTTCAGCTGCTGACCAAGTTCGAACACGTATACAACAGCTCCTCATTTTTTAAAGATTTCTTTTATAAGAAAAAGGACAATACAGAGGTCTGCATGGTAATTACAAATGCCTACTAGTGGAGTATTTTGCAAGGTGAATGGTAAAATTCAGCTGCTTATTTGGTGATATTAAGATGTCTACTACCCTGGCCTTTTTCTGTTTGACAAACTTAAGGCCAGTTTTTATTTGATCTTTTCAGGGTTAACTAAAGCATTACACCCCACACTGAGTTGTACAGTAAAGATAAATTCAGTTAATCTTGCTTAAGAAGAACATGTTTAAGTACAGTCTTCCAAACTTTTATCAGACTGAACGTATCCCTGTTCCCTGACTTCATAATCTACTCTGACGTTTTTTTTTGATGAAAAAAAGACTTACAAAAGGACATTTTGTCAAAATGACCCTCAAAAACTAGGTCACCTTATAACCTCCGCCAAGGAGTTTATGTGATCGGTGGGGTTTGTTAGTATGTTAGTTTGTTTGTTCGCTACATAACTCAAAAAGGTATGGACGGATTTTGATGAAATTTTCAGGAAATGTCAGAAATGGCATAAGGGAGAACTGATTAGATTTTGGGAGTGATCTGGATCACCGTCTGGATCCAGGAGTTTTTTTGAAGGATTCTTTACTATTGGGAGATAGGGCTAATGGCAGAGGTCTGCACTCTCTGAGTGCTTTTCTAGTTCTGATTGGCAACAGATCTGTTGCACGTTTTCTCCTACAACAGCTGTTAACATGTGGTTAAATTTGAGCCCTAAATGGTCCAGTTACCAATGCATCTCTTTTCTTCAAGGACCTATGCTCTCGTAGCCTTTTGTAAAAATTATTTTGCATCACTAGATGTTTTTTTTCCAATCTTGAAATGTTATTGTTTTGGATATGGGTCCAAATAAAACCGGTTTCTAACTTGAGGTAAATGTATCAATGTAAGACTAGAACAGGTTTATTTTGTGCAATTAGCTTGTGACAAGTTATGAACTTCAATATATATTTCTGAAGTTATATGTAGAGGGTTTATGGGGGTCATCTTGTTATCTCTGGTTTGTTAAGCCTTATGTCACAATTCCACCAGACAGTCCTTCCAAAATGGTTTCTGAAATACTCTACAAATGGCCCATTTTCCTTCTTTAAATTATTTCACCTTATAAAATCTGAAAAATTTCCCTGGAGTCTGGATTTACATTTGAAATGAGCTTTTGTGGGCTGAGTTGTGGCTGTGGTTGAAGAGCACCAATGTCCTTTGCTGCTGCAGTCATGGAGAAGCTGGGATCAACCTTGAGTAAGTAGGTTTTTTGATTTCCCTTTTCTTTTTTTTTTTTTTTGACGTGGTAAAGCAGAGACTTGTACTCCAAGTTTGTTTGGCTTAATCTTTGTCATGTTTAGTATTTGAAAATGTTTCTTTCATTAACTACTCAAATCTTTTTTTTTTAGACTATTTTACTGCCAACAATTCTTATTTCATATTTTCGTTTACACTAACATTTCAGTATGGAACCAATATTACTTACCTCTTTCTACTGTATGTTACACGCTGCTAAAGGATTAATTATTTAAAGCATTGTCAATGCATATGTTTCACTCAAATGCATCAGACTGAATATTTGTATAGCACTTGGAGATTTCTTTGCTGCTCTGGTAAACTTATGGCACCTGATCAAATATGCTGAGCAGGTTTTAGTGCCTCAGGTACTCTCCCCGCTTCATAATCTCTAAACTGTGCTCAGAATCAAACTCTGTTCTTACGTCGTAAACACAGCAGTCAAGAGTTAAACTACAGAGAAAAATGGAACAGGAAAAATGGCAAATAAGTGAAGTTCATTTTAACAGATAATGCAATTGCAAAGTAGACATTCAAAGGACAAAATCTTTTGCACACCTAGGATTGTGATCGAAACCCATTCAAGAATTTTGGGCGGGGGCCTCAGAAGGAGTCGACCGCACCAAAACCTGGTTTAAGAACCATGATATACCTGTGCTTGATTGGCCAACAAACTCGCCTGACCTATAGAACATTGAAAATCTATGGGGTATTGTGAAGAGGAAGATGTGAAACACCAGACCAAACAAAGCAGAAAAGCTTCTAAAAGCCACGATAAGAACCTCCATGCCACACTGTATTGCTTCAGTAATTGATGCAAAAGGAGCCCTGACCAATTCTGATGATTATGAAAGAATACGTTTAAAGATTATACTTGTTTTGACAAAGTTAGGGAGGAAAAAAAGGGCCGTACAAAGAAAGATAAAGGTAAGAAAGTTAAAGTTTTTAATTAGTCCATCTTCATGCCTGAGATGTTGACAGCCCTGCTAGATGCAAGGGCCACCTGAGGCATCACCAGTCCAGCCTGATGCAAAGACTGACCCCCAGAATCAAAGAAATGTCATGTAAAGAGGTTCAGGTGCAAAAGGCTATGATATGTTAAAGCCCTGCCAGACGCAAAGGCAAGTCCCCCTCGGTTTAAAAAATGGTCTCTGTCCCTACAAGTCTAAAGAAAGGGTCCAGATGCAAGATGCTACCTGGAGTGTCAGCAGCCCTGCCAGACACAAGGTCTATCTCAAGATGACCAAATCCTGCCAACAAGAAGGTCCAGGATAAATTTCCCTTTGTGGGTGATAAATTATTCCTACTGTATCCATCCTTTAAGGAGTGCTTTGACCGATTCAGATAGTCAATCAGCCTTTCTATTTAAGGATCAGTCTGAATCCCCTACATCAGTCGACCTCAGCTTCCGTGCAGGCCCCTGTTCCTCCTCATCGTCGCTCTCATCTCTGAGACATCGTTTTGAACAGCTGGGGCCAGAAGATGAGGAAGCCACCTGGTTCTCTTCATTATCCTTGTCTCCAAACTCAGACAAACCACTGTCAGACTCCTCGTCTCCCACAGGCCAAAAGTGCCTGTGATATGCAAGCAGCTGGTCAATGTGACGCCAAACCATAGCACGAAGAGCAGAAGGAGTGTTGTCAGGATCGTCTGGCCACAAAGCCTGGTGTAAAACATGCAGATTGACAGCCTGATCAACCTCTCTGCGTAGTGCTGTGTCAGGGTCAGTGAATGGATAAAAAGGATCAGCCTCCCCCTTGTCCTCAGACCAACCACTGTCTGGGTCTCCCCTTCTGACAAGCCACATGAGCCTGTGATGGGCAATCAGCCTGTTAATACCATTGCAAACCAAACCTTGAAGAGCAAGGTCTGGGCCACAGGATCCACTCAAAGAGACACAGAAGATCAATGACTTCATTCTGATCTGTGCAAAGAGCAGTCGGGATCAGGAGGAGCACACAGGTAACCAGGGAATGCCTGTAGGAAATCAGAGACAGTGTGAGGGTTGACAGGAGAAAATTCGTCAGAAGGACCAGGTTCCATCTGAGCATCAAACCCATAATCATTTTGCTGCTCTTCCTTGTGGTTACCAACAAGGTTGCGGATGGGGACTTCTCGAGGATTTTCAGCAGTAGCAGGTTGAAAGAAATTCCCTGAAGAGACAATCAAATTTCACAAAAGTCACATTCTGCACATCTGTGAAAGAGATTTAAGTTTTGCAGGCTAATTTAATCATTCTTGGCTATCTTATTATTAGCTCTAAATGTAAGACATAGATACCTAACATAATTCCATGGTCACGAGACAAACATATTTTGACTTTTTTTTTTAAACCTCACAGTCGCCATCTTTTATCCTGTTTGAACAACAATTTTAAGAAATTATATGCCATTGTTTTCCAATCACTATGTCACAACTGGTGACATATTCCAAAGCTGTGGCGGGAAATTGAATAAAATGTTACAAAGTAAAACCATTTTAAACCGAGAAGACACTGAGCAAAATAAATTAGCATTTTCCTTTTAAGTTAGCATAAAGTCTGTCAACTGTAGGCAACCTTTCATAATGAATCTTAACACTAGACTAACTTTTTTACTTGACTGAAACACATTTTGGTGTAAAAGAAACAAACTTTATTTTTATTGATAAATGATTGAAATGTCTTAAATGCTGAGTTTTTCCTCCTCTGACAACTGTGGTCAGTAGTGCTTCAACATTTTTTTTGCCAATTTTTGCCACTCTAGCCCAGTTTTACCACTCTGTAGTTATCTTTCACCACTTCTTGTCAGCCAGTTTTCCCACTTGCAACCCATTTTTGCAAATTATAGATTTTTTTAGCCTCTTTTCACAACTAAAATATTAAATTTCCCTTTTGTTATTTCTGTTCCTCCTATTTAATTTTTTCATCCTGATGCTTGTGCACAGCATACATGAATGGGGTCTGACATTACTGTCTAAATGGCTTAGTTCGATGTGCCCACCCACAAAGTTAACATTACCAGAAAACTGGACCATGATTTTGCTGCTTGGCAGTTAGATGGGATGGTCTTGGTTTGGCGGATGCCTAGAGAATGCTACCTCCCTGACTGCACTGTGACAGTTGTAAAGTTTGGTGGAGGAGGGGTATGGGCCTATTTTTCAGGGTAATGGTCAGGTGGCCGAATACATTTGCCTATGTAGTGTATCAATCTTAAATTAGGCTCACTAAAATTGTTTTCCATCGTTGTGGTGAATGATTTTTACATGTTTGTGACTATGCAATGTGAAAGATAAAATTATCTCAGTGATAAAAGTCGAGGCTTCTTTTGTTAATTATTCTGAAAAATGAGACTAACTGATTTCCTTCTGTCCGTCTTTCTTATTGACACCTAAAGGCAGCACTTGGCTGGCACAAATCCTCGGTTAATCGCCTCTCTGGCTGCTGGAGGGGGTTCAGACATCATGCAGTCCGCGGTGGGTGGTGGCGAACCAAAGTGAGAGCTGTAGGCTTTATCTCAGCGTCAAATAGACGCAGTCACACATACACATACAGGCTTCTGGTGTGACGGCGGTGCAGGAGGAAGCTGCGGAGAGGTAAATGGCGATGAAGATGGATATAAATGTCACCATAGAGCAAATGGAGACAGGAGAGCAGGACGCTGCTCTGACGGCTCTACAGAGCTACAACAAAGAGGTAAAGGGAACTGTTTATTAAAGCGTCAAGTTCATCATGCTCTGAAAATTGTGTTTGTGTATTGTAACCCCAGATACGCCGTTTTCGAGCTTTAGGTCAGTTGTACACACATTTCAAATAATGGTGCTTGCATTATTATATCCTATTATCTATCAATAATCTTTAGAAAGCTTACAGCCTTAACGCCAACTGTGATAATAAGCACTGGTTAAACAATTAGCATGTGCATAGAAGCTAATCATGTGTGACGCAGTTTCCCCCGAATTAAAAGAATATTATTGTTATATTGTTTATGCATACTTCAAACTTTAGGTTTTCCAGCTAAACTTCTTTCAAAGCTGCATCATGATTGTTGCCACGTGGGGGCAGCCAAACAAGTTCTAAACACAACCGTGGAATAGGCTGTCACTTTGGAAAACTCTATAAACGTTTTTATTTGTGTTTTTGTCTTTTTTGAAGCATAGAAACCAAAACCACTTTAAAATTAACAATGAACTCTGCCTTACACTGAGCCTTTAAGTCTCACACTGTCACACTGAGACTCAGATGGAAGTAAACTTTCACCATAGTGTCAAAGAACCCCTTTAGTTTATTCTTTCCAGTACAATTTTTGCATGCATGCTAAAGTATTAAGACTCAACAGGTGTATCCAAAGTAATAATAAGTGGGTATATTTTGGGGATTTTTGTCTTTATTTCAGATATTGTCAGGAGATAGATAATAGGGCTGAGTGATTCAGAAAAAAAAATCAGTTACTATTGTTGTGACTTATTGATTTCAATCGAAAACATTACAAACAATAATTGAAAGATTGCATTTATAAGCATGATTTTTTGCAGTTTCTGCACTAGAATAAAATCATTTATATCACATTGTTTACGATAAGTACAGGTTGAAAGTAACTGTTACATTTACTCAGATTACCGTAATTGTGGGTTTTTTTAGGTACTAGCAAAAATCTTCTTTTTGCATACATTTTGAAATCAGTACTTCCACTACTACTCAAGTTTTATCCCAGAGCAGCTGTACTTTTACTTGAGTACAATACTCTTGTAATTTTTCCACCTCTGTTAACTACATGGCATCCTATAATGAGAGAATGATTCCACATCACATCCTAAAACAGCTGTTGTACACAGCAAAAACTGTTTATCTTAAGGTCAAACATTTCTGAGTTGATTTGAACTCTCAAAGTGTAATTTTAACTCCATTCTGGGGCTTCAGTGTTGAAGTTATCTGACAATCTTGAACCACCAGTGTTAGTTGAACTCTGCAAAGAGTCATGCAATCTATGCTCTGACAGTAGTGATTTCAAATCTGGGGGTTGTGGACAGAGTTCCCAATCATGCTTTTGTGCAGGATGTTTAGATGTGTTTTATATGTATTCAGTATTAAGATGTTACCTTTTTTACAGTGATCCCTGCTGTTTCTGTTGTTTTACACATTTGCACTATGAGTGAAGTTATCTGTTGAGTCAAGAGTTCCCGCCTGTGATGTTAAGGTCCCATAGAACATTGAAATGCATTGCCTTGCTATGAGGTTGACTCTGCTTTTTTCTTGCTGGGAGAGACTCACCTTGCCACATATTTTCAAGACTGACTGCAGCTCTGTCAAACTGTAAAATATTTATAAAGGGTAGTTTGGACCAATATCCTTTAAAGTGTTAATTCCACTGTATGTAAGGTAAATGAACACTTTCAATTCAATTAATTGAAACTAGATTAAATCACTATTTGTCCTCCTGCAATTTTCAAAGTGCAATAGTGCAATATATCTTAAACCTGACGTGTGTCATGATACCAGTGTAATATTTTTTTTGTAGCAGAGATTTTATGCGCTGCACATCATGCAAATGTTGATTCTTTTGGAATAGTTAACAAAAAAATGATACTTATTTTTGTAGATGATTTTCCTAATCAAATCGAGAATGGCATAAAAGGATAATTTCCTTCATTACAACAGTTCATATCAACTATGCAGAATGAGTCAAAATAATTGCAGTTACATTTTTTTTTTCAAAATCATTCAGCCCAGTTTAACCATTTATCAGAAACATTCGCTACAATTTTGTCCAACAACCACATTGCATACTTCTCTGAAAAGTACATTGGCAGCCATCACATTAGAAAAAGGTCTAGTATTCAAATTCATATCCTTGAGCTTTGTCATCTGTTACTAATACAGTAAAAGCAGAGGACCAGCAGTTTCTTCACCCAGCCAGTGCATGCATGTGGTGGCAAAATGGGACACATTTGCTGGGTCAAATTTTGAGTCTCCACACAGGTTCACTGAAATGGACTGATAATGGCTCCTGGTGTAGCTCTATTTGGAACCTATATTTTCTGTCTTAATGGTATCCACATTTCTTATCCTTCAACAGCTTTCTCTGTAACCCGTCTTGGCCAAACTTCCTTTAAAGCTCACTCTAAGCTCGTGCCTTGTTAGAAACACTCATACCAAAGGTTGTTGAAATATCAAAACAAGCATGGCAACAATCAAACAACTCTCCTCAACTAGAAAAAAGTAGCAATGATGGTCAAAGAATATACTGAGACAGTAAAAGCAAAAAGATGAATGAGAATCTAAAAGAGTATTATTTACATATTTGCTCATTCTAAAATAGTTAAAATTACATGTGAGGAGTTATTTTGTGGATATGAAATAGTCTGAAATTAAAACTAATGTTTGATATGGCCTAAAAAAGCAAACTAAACATAACTAGGCATAAAACTGAATGGCTTTTATATGAAATTATAGAAACTACTGCTGTGGGAGAGAAGTGATCAACAGCTTACTGTAGAAACTGACTTTGTTTACAGTTTACCTTGCAAATATTCGCCATGAATAATAAATTTGGATGTTAAAAGACAACAGAACTCTTGTTAAGATAAGACTTACAGTTTTATATCTACAGGGCTTCAAATGTGACCAAATGTAAAATCCCCTACAAGATCTTTGACCTGAAATAAAATAAACAGCTAATGATGTTTTTTGTGTCCACATAGACCCACCCGCAGAATTTGTCAGGCCCCTCATTGGCCCAGTTAAGGGGCCCCTTCTGAGATGGAATCGAATAATATCAACACATGGTTCTGCAACTTTAGTGCTAGCCTCCTGGCTAACATTTGCCAATTGCAGGCTCAGATCAGCTTTGCAACTGAAGTTAACAAGTTTGTGAACAAGGGCAAAATGCACCTCTTTTTTCTGCTTTTTTCTGACTTTTTTCCTGACTTTTTAATGCGCAACATGGCTATACAGAGACCTACATTTACTAAAAACTGTGCAGAGTATTCATTTTGTCCTTAGGTTTTGGCTTGTATTAAATGTTTCAAAGTCTGTTATCATATTTTGGCTATTGTGATTATGGTGTTTGCCCTAAACACGAGTGCAGAAGACAAACCGATCCACGAATCCATTACACATATTGCATCTACTGAAATTTCTCTTCCACAAAAATCTCAGCCAGGTTCCCTCAGTAACAACCCTGTGTAACCATGGCAACAACCACAAGCATCAGCTTATGAATGATTCTGATCAGAGAATGTCCTGCAGCTCAGCAGGATTTTTTTTAACATACTGGTGTTCAAGCTGACATGTTAGGAAGAGAGATTGTGCTGTTTAAATATGTACAGGTTCACTTATTTGTGGGTGTGCTCCATATTTTCATGCTTTAGTTAAAAGTTTGAGGCAGTGACTGATTTTCATAGTCATCAGCTTTTATTTTTGTAGTAAAACAAAATCTAACAGAACCATTCAAATAAAACAATCCTATGACCTTGACAGTGTTTGATGTGCTGTATCAGTGACTACAGGATTTCCACATTTTGTCATTACATGAAGTGATCTGGGCTTTAGAGTTGCTGTTGAGTTCAAGAAAACAGAGCCTTCAGAGAAAGCGTGCTTCGTTTGTTTAATCGTGTCTGCTTGCACCAGGTGATCCCTGCTGCGTGGTCCTCTCAACCTCAAAGACTTTTAGCTGTGTGGGAGTCGATCATGAAGGCAATAGGATTAGATTCAGTGATACACAAATAGAGTCTGCTACAGCCCCGTCAAATCCTACTGTAGCTCAGAGCTCTCTGAGAAGAGGAGCTTAGCGCTGCAGAGACTCTGCTGCTTAATCTGCATGGTCTCTCTTTGCTCAAACACCTGCCTTAGTGAGTCCAAGGAGTCCTCTTTTATGTCCACTCTCCAAACTATTTTAAGCTTTCCCAATAAACCATTGCAAAAAATTAGAATATATTACACTAAATTAGAATAACTATATGATGTAAACAAACAACTTTATGCATCAATGATGTTGAATATAGGCGTGATTATGTCATGCTCAGGTAAAGACTAACATTTGGCCCTTCACCATGAAATAAAAGCAATGATATCAGGTGAACAAAATATCTTCTGCTTTTTTTTTTCTGGCAGCAAAGCCAGAAAATTACGGGACATCCCCATATCCTCCATATGCAGTTGAACAATTAGGTGAAAGTGGACAAGGCCTGGGGCCTCATGCTCCAAGGGACAAGAATTAAGGTGTAGATGTCACGAGTATTGGCACAACCCTGTCCATGCTCCGGTTGTCATTGTATATTACCAGGGGTACGGAAGATAATCTGTTGAAAAATAAAGTCATCACCTTTATGACGTGGGGTGGATGTGGTCTAGCGTACTGTCCTGGTGGGTAGTAGGGTTACAACAAGTCCCTGGTGGTGCTGTGAATGTCCCAAGAGCCTGAAAACTGCCAGTGATCTCTAGGCCTCAAGAATACATTTTTATCATTTTTTTTTTTCTGTTGCAGCCTGCTGCTACAGTCTTTTTAATGTTTTTTTTATTTATTTATCTGCACTCAATGCCCCATAATGACAAAGTGAAAACAGAATTTTAGAAATCTGCAAAATTATGAATAATCAAAGAACCGAAATATCACATTGATGTTGTATTCAGACCCTCTGCAAAAGCACTAGAAATTGAGCTCAGGTTCCTCCCATTTCTCTTGATCTTTGCCGAGATGTTTCTACACCTTGATCGGAGTCCACCTGTGGTAATTTGAATTGATTGGACATGATCTGGAAAGACACACACCTCTCTCTAGAAGGCCCAACAGCTGACAATGCATATCAGCGCAAAAACCAAGCCATGAGGTCAAAGGAACTCTTTGCAACAACAACAACAAAAAAATTTGCTGCGCTGAAGCTTCCCAAGGGCAAAATGGCCTCCATAATTCTCATATGGAAGAAGTTTGGCACCATCAGGACTCTTCCAAGAAATGGTCACGTGGCTAAACTGAACAATCGGGGGAGATGAACCTTAGTAAGAGAGGTGGCCAAGCATCTGATGATCACTTGGACTGAGCTCCTGTGTGAGAATGGGACTAAGTTCCAGAAGGACAACAATCAGTGCAGCCCTCCACTGATCTGGGCCTTTGGCAGATGGAAGTCTTTCTGTAGTGCAAAACACATGAAAGCCCATTTAGTTTTCATGTGGAGGTTTTTTTTTTTTTGCAAACTCCACGGTGTCTGACACCTTACAGTCTGATAGAAAGGACAATAGGATGAAAAGGGAATTTCATTTTCAAATTTCTGCTGTTACACTTTCAATCCTCCACTGGTACTGAGTGGAATCAACCAATTTCTTGTGCCAGGAGCTTCTGTAATATTTAAGAAAATTACAGCTGCATATAGCAGGAGAACTAGTGCTCCTTTAATGTTTTCAGAGGACAATAACTCACCAAATAATGTGATGTTTGCCATAAACTGATGGTAGATCTGTGGATTTTTGTTTCCAGTGTTAAAATCTAAGATTTTAGATATACAGGGTATTCATTGTATGAAAACAAAGCTTTCTTTTAGATGGTCTCTGTGATAGTATTCCTCTGGACAGAAGCTGCTTTTTATTTGCTAATTCCTGTACATACTAACAAGTATTGGCCCCAGTCTTGGCTAATAACTGTTCCCTCCGACCACTTCTTGGAAAACTTGCATTTACCAGTCATTTGCATGCATACATCACTTGATCACATGGTTAACTAGGTAGAAAGGGATACAGTTAAGCTTTAAGGATTCACTGATAGCTCAGTGGGCCAGGACACAAACAAGCGTGCAGACTGATGTCGGATCTGATGGAGTTACATAAGAATCTCACTGGTCATTAAAACTGTATGTAAAGGCAAAAGCAGAAAAAAAACAGCCTACAAACTCTTTGGACAAATATGAGAATTGAAAACTGTTACAAATTAAAGATTTTATGTTCTTGCATATAAGACATTTAAATACTTTAAAAGACTTTTTCTTTGCTAAATTGATTTATCATCGTATAATACATTTTAAGACTGTAAAGACACCCTGGTATAGTCTCACATTACTGTTTAGCATTTTTAAGTAACAGTTTTCTTTCTCATTTCATTCTTTCTTATGATCATAACGATTTACAGCAGAAAGCTTTATTTATTTCTTCATCCTGTCTTGTTTATATTTTTTTATTTTGGTCTTCCTCTTTCTTAATTCACAACTTTTATTGTGTCTTTTCTTTCTCTTAGATGAACCAGTGTTTCACATTCAGCCCAGAAGAAGAGCAGGACAGAGAGGTATTATTAACACTTCCATTTCAACTTTTGCCCCCAAGTGTTTCCATCTGTACCAGAACAAAAACTAATCTAATCTAAATCTGTTTTAAGATATTTAACCTGAAGAGAAAATGCATAAAGGTGTTCTTCAAAAAGGAATATTATTTGGGAATATAACTTTGTACAACTTATTCTGTATTCTTTTTGAATATTAAATTTTAAATGTATAGAATGTACATCTTTACATTTATCTCAACTTTGAAATCAGAAACAGAGATATTTACACTCTACTACTCAAAAACCGTCTTCCAAACTATGGAAAACCATTTAAGTCAAAGTTGCACCCCAAAACTACACCAGTGATCAAATGAGACAAACAAAAAGCTGCCTGAAAGATGTTTTAAACATGTTGCTCATGTTGTAAATGACTCTGTTTGAACAGACACACATTTTTTTCCAGCATTCGACCAAGACAGAAGATCCATAAGTTATCATAATCAGCTCCACGTGGCTCTGCTTCCTTAAAGTGCTGTGATTGACTGATCCAATACCATGTAAAACAAAAGCTGATGCCTCCCCTCTAACATGCTAAACCATGTTAAAGTGCCCTCTAGGATGTCCTTCCAGTGGTGAGAACATGAAGTGTTACGCGCAGCTCTTCATTCCGATCTCTCACCCAGTCCGCTGGTTTGAGTCTCAAGGGAAAAGGGCTCGCTAAGTATCTTTCAGGGTTAAGATTAGTTCAGGTGCAGCTTATGTGCCTCTGCGTGCTTTCCTTATCCTGCAGACATGTGTTCACACTCAGCATAAACCTACACTCAGACTGCAGGCAGACATGCAGCACAGCTCTGTTGGCATTTATCAGTGTCAGTGCTGGCATTCGTGTTAGTGTCAATGTTAGTGTGTTAGTGTTCACTGCCTGTGTTTAGGCTCGAATCAGTCAGAAACACAGGCAGGTCTTAAACAGTTAAAACTGCTCCTCCTCTGACGAAATTCTATTTAAAGCCTCATATTTCCTCCCTTTGGGTTTCTCAGTAATTCCTATTCATAATATAAAAGACACTGCTCAAAAAATAAGTGGAAAACTTCAATAAAACATCCCGATCTGGATGAATGGAATATTCCAGTTGAAAATCTTTGTTCATTACATAGTTGAATGTGTTGAGAACAAAATAACAACAGAAGAATTAATGGAAACCAAAATCATTAACCCATGGAGGACTGGATTCAGAATCATACTCAAAATAAGAGTGAAAAAATCTGATCACAGGCTGATCCAACTTCTGTAAAATTCCTCAAGACAATTCAAAATGAGGCTCCACATGCCTGTATGCACTCCCTACAACGTCTGGGCATGCTTCTGATGAGACAACAGATCCTCCCAAACCTGGATCAGGGCATCAGTCAGCTCCTGGGCAGTCTGTGTTGCAATGTGGCAGTGATGGATAGAAAGAGACATGATCTCCCAGAGGTGCTTGATTGGATTCTGGTCTGCAGGCCAGTCCATAGCATCAATTCCTTCGTCATGCAGGAACTTCTGACACACTCCAGCCACATGAGGCTGAGCATTGTCATGCATCAGAAGGAACCCAGGGCCCACTGCACCAGCAGATGGTCTGACAATGGGTCTGAGGACCTCATCCCGATAACTAATGGCGGTCAGGGTGCCTCTTGCTAGCACATGGAGGTCTGTGCGCCCCTCCAAGGATATGCTTCCCCAGACCATCACTGACCCACCACCAAACCGGTTGTACTGGAGGATGTTGCAGGCAGCAGAATGTTCTCCACAGCGTCTCCAGACTCTCTCACGTCTGTCACATGTGCTCAGTGTGAACCTGCTTTCCTCTGTGAAGAGCACAGGGTGACAGTGGCAAATCTGCCATTTCTCGTGTTCTCTGGCAAATGCCAATTGGGCTGCATGGTGCTGGGCTGTGAGCACAGGTCCCACTTGTGGATGTGAGGCCTCATACCAACCTCATGGAGTCTTTTTCTGACAGTTAGAGCAGAAACATGCACATTAGTGGCTTGCTGGATGTCATTTTGTAGGGCTCTGGCAGTGCTCCTCCTGTTCCTTTTGTACAAAGGAGCAGATAGCAGTCCTGCTGCTGGGTTGCTGCCGTCCTACGGGCCTTTCCCCTGGTATCTCCTCCACGCTCTTGAGAGCATGCTGGGAGACAGTAAACCTTCTTGCCATGGCATGCATGGATGTGCCATCCTGGATGAGCTACACTACCTGAGCAACTTCTGTGGGTTGCAGATACCGCCTCATGATATCACTAGTGGTGAGAGCACTGGAAAATGCAAAAGTCACCAAAAATCAGCCAGTAAGGCTGAGGAGAGGGGAATGGTCTGTGGCCACCACCTGCAAAATCATGTCTTTATAGGGGTTGTCTTGCTAATTGCCTCTCCTTTCCACCTGTTGTCTGTCCTATTTGCACAACATCAGGTGAAACTGATTCACAACAAGAGTTGCTTCCTAACTGGACAGGTTGATATCCCAAAAGTGTTTGACTTGGAGTTAAACTGTGATGATTATGTGTTCCCTTTGTTTTGTTGAGCTTGTATAAGACAGGGAGCTGATCAAATGCAGCTTTAACTCTGAGTATGCTGTTTCTGCTGCTTCTGTATATGAAGGGATTAGAATTCGCAGACTCAAAACTGTTGCATCATTGATTAGATTAATCAATTGCATTTTGTTGTTTTTTAATTCTTTATTTATGAAATAGTTAAGGGGTATTTTACATGTTCACAGTCATGCTTTTACAAAGCAATAAAAAGAAGAGATGCACATGAAGATGTATTTGTAGAGTTCTTTTTTCTCAGTTTTCCCATTATTCTTTCTTTTTTGTTAGAGTCTTTTCACTTAATAACTATATACAGTCTTTGCAGAGGAATGGGTAGTCTCGTTAACTTATGTTTGAATGCACAGACATGGCTCAACAAGATTTCTTCTTCCACTGGGTAGGGTTGAAGAGCGGAAACAATTGGTGTACAAGAAAAATACAATATACATGGGGTTTATATTAATCAATTTAATTGCATATTTTGTGATCATTTAAATGGGAAACAATGCAGTTTTGCAGAATGAGCATGCTTTAGAGTGGGGATTTTCAGTTTATGTAAGGATGCAAACATTGAGATGCCGCTTCCTTTATTTCCTTTGTGATATCTTAGCTTTACCATGAAGTTAAATGTGCAAAAGAAAAGCTATGAAATGCAGAACATCTGATTTTTAAAAAATTCTACGTATTGCACCCTGAATTTCATCTGCTGAGACTGTTAAAACTATGAATGAAACAAGTAGCATAAAAATCTACAAATGTTTTGATATAAAAATTAGAGGTGTAAGCTGACAAATGGCATATTTCTTGTGTGGCACAGCATCTGGGAGAGCTGGTGATCGGTTATCTGAACAGAGAGCTGCAGCCCTCCTGTCTGCTGGCCTGTCTAGAAACTGTTCGGATCCTGTCCAGAGATAAAAACTGCCTGAGTCCCTTCATCAGCCACTCTGCCATATCCACGCTCGCCCGCTATGCTGGCATTGCTGTGGCGAGTCCTGCATTATCTGAGTGCACACAGCAGATGGGGGGTCAAGGTAAGTCCCGAATATGTTACCTCATTCAGAGCCTCATGTGTTCATGTTTTGTTCTTTCTCCCATAAAAAGATGGTTAATCTTTTGACTTTCAAATGGAGCATTGTATTTTTTTTTCTTTCAGTGTCCAACATGATTACTCAGTCCAGAATTTTGTTTTATTTCAGTTTTATACTTGCACTTGTAGTTATTTCATTTCATTTCAGACCTTTATTTATTCTCAAAAGGACACTGAGGTTTTTCTTCATTTCCAATGCCATCGGAGCACATAACAACAAGCAAGACAAAAAAGATCTAACAAATATAATCAATCAAAAAACAATGGAAATCAATCAAACAATTGTAATCAAAGTGACTAGAAACTAAGGTCCTGAACTCAATCTTTAGAGCAGCCTTTCTCAAACTTTAGTGCACTATGGCCAAATTTGAAAGCTGAAAATCTTCTGGGGCCTACTCAAAGCATTTATCTCCTTATTCTTATATCATAAATGGGGGATTTCAAAGCAAAATACTTAGTTTTAAAAAATACTAACACCACAAAAAAGTTTTTGCATAGTCAGTAAGTACAATAGATGAGCCACCACCAGCACCTGCAAGTCACCAATAATTTCCTTTCTAGATTAATTTTCTTAAAATGTAAATTATGACTCATAAACCCTGTGTTTGTGATGGTCATGCAGTAGAGTCAGTTTAGCAACAGTCAAACCATGACACCGGCTCTGCTCATCACACATAATAAATTTTGAAAAGGTGATATGTCAGGTAATTATTATTTATATATAATGAAAAGAGCATGGGGCCCAAAACTGGCCTCGCTTTTAATCAGCAAAGCTCAGATCTGACATGCCCTGATTTAACTCACTGATGCCTAACAGGTAGGCCTAATCCTAAACCAGGTACATGCATTCTCATCTGAACCTATTGCAAATAATTTCTTGAAAAGGAGTGATCGACCGTATGAAATGCTTTTGACTGGTCTAAGAAAAGTGTTGTACAATGATGCCTCTTACGAATGCTGACATTATATAATCTGTGACCAGTATGGGGGACTCTGAATGCAGCTTAAACTATGATGACCTAAAGGCTCATTACTATTCCTAAACCTATCATGTATGGACATAGATGATGAACTAGTGCTTATTATGGACTCAATATAAACTTAGTTTATGCATAATGTTCAATATTGAACAACGAATCTGTTCATTTCAGTGATGTAGGAAGTAATTCCAGACAGTAGGCTTACAAAATATAAGGAATAGACTGAAGGCCTTCAATGAGAAGTAGATGTACCCCCCCAAAAAAAAACAAAAAAACAGATGTATTTGAACAAGCGTTAAACTGGAGAGTAGAAAGATTAGTAAATGCTAAGTTTTATCTGTAAAACTGACTAACTGTTACATTGTCAGTGGTAATAACTCTGGCTATCAAAAACAGGATTTAAGCACATTGTGTCTACCAAAAAAACAACTCTTTTGAGTTTCTTTACGTGCAACAGAGAAGTGTTTAGGTGACTTATTCAGGTTGCTTCTGCTGTATTGAAGAGGGCATAAACATGTAAATGTGATCATTAACTTTGAGGAAAAAAAGGTCTACTGAAGTGATGGATTATTTGTAAGGTAGGGGCTTTTTTTCATAGACTTTCATACATTTTTAAATCCTTGTATTATTGTATAACATTTACAACCGCATGTCCAGCCCACATGGCTTACATGACACCACAAGTTTAATCTATCCAGGATCAGAGTGCAAAGTAGGTCTGTTCATTGTCATGGAACAAAAGATTAGCATGAAGATAAACTATACACTGTCTCGACTTCTTTTCCAGGCTTCTGGGACAAAATTAGCAATCCTCAAATTTAAATGGCCATTCCAGTTTTTCCTCATCAGGTCACTGCAGTTTTTCAGGGTTTTGACTAGCCATTTCATGAAGCAATAGCTGCCTTAGTTCATCATATTTTGTACGATGCCAAGGAAAATGGGACTGTTTCCACGTCAACCAGATTGCACACCTCACAACTCTGTTTTTGTTTTCATTGGAACATTTCTGAATAGATTGACCTCAGCAGCCAGAATACCAGATCTTAACTGTGCAACCAAGGATCTTCGACCTCTAGATAAAGGAGATGTCATTCAGACATAAAATACTGTTTTTGTGCAAACATAAACTTTGTTTTGGATTGAACAAAACATTTTCAAGCCATTAAAAAAAACTTAATCAATGCCCTCTCTCTGAGTACAATCAAATGTTATTACTGCAGTGTTGTCTCCCCCTGCTGGCAAAAAATGCCAGTTTATGACACTGAAGTTGGCTTCACTATTTGAACACACTGCTAGATCCACTTTTCTGTTTTCATGTTGGTATAAACCATAAATAAATTATTGAAAATGATTCCTCATTGAAGGCCAGCCTTTTCCATCTCATATGACCTCCCTTAATTTGATGTATTTTTTTATTTGTGAAATTTAATTTTGTCTCCAGACTTTACAATTGATGTAAAGTACTGTTATGTAATATTTTTGAATAAGTGACTTCAATCTGTAAAATACTTAAGTAAAATTAAATACAATTTTAAAATGATTTTAAAAAAATCTGTGAAAATGAGAGCTACACTTGCTCAAAACTAAATCCAGCCCTTTTTTAAAAATCTTTTATCTCTTGTTTGTCCATTGTTATTTTGAAGTTTTTCTTTTGTTTCCATTCAGTTGTTGATCATTCTTATAAATCTCTGATCATTTGATTATTTGTGGTTATTTTTAACTTGCATTTTAACTTTGCTGTGAGTGTGGCTCACACGATCAAAATCTATCAGGAACAATAAAGAGAAATGGGTCAATTGCTGGCTCAGTTTGTCTTTTATTCTTTAATTTAAAAAGGTTAAATGTAAAGCTCCACTTGCCCGTTTTATCTCCTTTAAGGTGAGGGTGAGGGAGGAGAAGCAGCAGAGGTATCTAATGAGGAGATGAAAGAAACTTCTCCTTCAGAAAGTGCTGACCAGGAAGTGATTGCAGAGGCTCTAAAGTCCATCTGTAACATCCTGCTGCACAACGAGACAGGGCAGGTCAGTCTGCCTCTGGGTCTCTTCAAACCTCTCTCCTATTTATTTTTTGTTTTTGAATCTATAAATGCATTTATGGATGAATTTATTGACTGATGTTTTGGTTGCTGGCTGGATGGATGGATGGATGGATGGGTGGATGGGTGGATGGGTGGATGGATGGCAGGTGGTGGCAACGGACCTACAGCTGATAAAGGGCGTAGCAGAGAGGCTGAAACAAAGTCATGATCCAACCTGGAACAACGAGGTATGGACACCTTTACCTCTGCCCTAATGTTCAAGGGAGCAGTTTAAATTTATAGTGAAAAATAACCTGTAAACTAGTATAAATGTGCACTCACTTATGTTGAATGTTGATGAGCTCAAACTGCTCCACATGTCAGATATCAAGTCAAAAAAGTGAGGCAGCAAAGTAGAAGGCTATATATATATATAAAATTCAGTGATTATATATTAGACGTCCTGGACCTGTAATATGTTTATCAGTGTTGGGGTATATGCTTTTATATGTTTATGACAATATAAAAACTGTTTAAACAATATATTTAATGCAGAAAATGGTGCTTGAAATGATTCAGAAATGTTTTCATGTTGTATTTTGATTAGCAAAAGAAAACAGAGAGAGAAGATAACTACTTTAGAGTTAAAACTCCCCGCAATGTCTGCAGCTCATGTAGCAATACACTAAAGTTGAACAGGATTCAGCTGCGCTGAAGATTTGATGTCCAGTCCTACAAGGAATAAGAAAACATACTCCTTCATGTGTCTTCTCTCTGTTCAGGTGCGTTTCTTTGACCTGCGTCTCACCTTTCTGCTGACGGCTCTGAGAGTCGACACACGGGCACAGCTAGCTCAGGAGCTTCATGGCGTCAGGCTGCTAGGTATACATTTCCTCTTCCGACTTGTGAAACCAACTTCAGCCCTGTAGGTGTCTAGTCTCAAAGATAAGCTAATGCTGAGAGGAAAGTACCTTCTATGTCACCAATGTTTGGATTTTATGAAGACCAACAACCCCCGATAAATCTCTAAAACAACCTATGAGACTTTAACTACGAAAGTGCACCTAACGTTAAATCATGCAGGACACAGTTTGGATTTTTCTACTGTCTTGAACCAAGGGTGAGAGACTTCTAGTTCAGACACAGACTTGCTTTTATAGGTAGATTGAAAATCTTAACATAAACTTAACCACGGGAAAAGGAACAATTGGTTCAGATGACTTCTCACTTTTCCACTGAGCTGTCTGAGTTTTTCTAAAGTGAAATGAGACTTTAAGGAGCAGTCGTGGACTTATTTTACATTACTGTGGCTGCAGGGAAATGCTGACATGGATTATGCAAAGTTTTTGGAAGCGTCAAAAAAGCCTGTGAGTAATTGCGATTAAAGGAGATGCACTAAATGTGGATTGTAGTTAACTGTGATTAATGTGATTAATCTTGACAGCCCTTTTTTAAACATGATGCACTTCTTACTAATCCCCACCTGCATTAAAGCTGATGCATCACACTGCTACAGGCAGAGCTTAACCTACTCCGACTCAGCCTGCTCATTTATAGCATAAAGCTTGTTAAACACCCATATTCAGATTCAGATTACTAAGGATTAATTGCTTTTGAACTAATTTTAATGTATTCAGTACGCATTGTCATAAATGTATCTATCCATATGGGGGGTGTCCAGCTATGCACTCCCTGGAAAGTCAAAGCATGCTGCTTGACTAATCCAGGAAGCATCTTTTGAGCAGAGCCTTCACCGCCAAGTAAAATTTTAGATCCACTTTGCAATAAAATGGTTAATTATATGAAGAAAGTGTTCCTGAATGAGCAAAGATTATCTTATATTATAAACAGGAGGCACACGTATGTTAATAGACAAAAAAAAGAGTATAATCTATTTCCTGTGCATCTTCCAGGTAACCAGCTGGATGCCACACTGGGTCTGAGTTGGCCTGATGCTCTGGAGACAGCTCGGGCTGGGTTTGAGGGGGTCCCACCTGAAGAAATGCCCCCACTTAGCCGGGAGCAGACAGAACTAGCCATGGAGAGTCTGAAGATCCTGTTCAATATCACGTTTGACACTGCCAGACGCAAGGTTGATGAGGTACAGAGAACAGTTTCACAGCAGCCTGTATTAAAGTAGCCATTTTGTTATAAATACTTTACATATGATTGTGAGTTTGTCTTTTTTTCAGCCTTAGCAATAATCTAATCTACATTAAAAAAAACTCCTATGGTTGGAACATCCAGGGTACCTTGACTAGTTGTGTGTATGTAAAGCACATTTGATGCTTTACAGACATCACTACTGTATTACCAAAATATACCAGACATGATGTGGTTGGTATATTTTGTACTGAGGAATTTAAAGTCACAGCAGCTGTGATCTTTCCTCAGTAAGATGTAGCTGAAAGCTGGTTGTGTAAAAGATTATTCAAGTGTATTTGTTCAGAACAGAAGAAAGTTTTTGTGAACAGTTATTTCTTGGTTGGGAGTCCCTGTGTCAGTCATCGTTGTTATTTCATTGACCAAGTGAATGTATGATCTTATTTCCTCAGTCCTCCACTACACACCATGCAGAAGGTCTTTGTGTTTAAATCAGTGTTTTATATCAGGGGATCACACAGCCCAGCCAGTGAGCAGGTTTCATCTGGCCTGCAAGAAGTTTTGGGAGAACATAATATTTGAGAAAATAAGTCTAGAAGAATTTCATATGTTAAAAAATAATGGCAATCTAAATGCAGACTCTTCAAGAAAATTCCTGTTGAATCAAGTTTTTGCTCTCCAAAGCTCTCCCCCCTCCTCTACCTGTTGACTTTTTTAAGGTCACTTTTTATGCAAAATACACTTTTTCAGGTTTTCTAACAGAAATATGTGCCCCTGGCCAGTCCCCCCAAGAATCAGAAAAATCCATTCCCTCCCACCCTCTCTTTCTCCACCTTTCAGGGAATGTGTGTTAAAACAAGCTGTTGTCAGATTTTCCCCTCATGATGTCATGTGGGGAGTTAGCACCGCCTCCAGGTTCAGTTGGCCTTCTCTGCTTAGAAGAACGTTCCGCCCTCGTCTCATAATCTTCAGGATCAGGGAAGCCAAATCCATCAAGGCACATCCATTTCCTGAGAGGGGCAGAGTCAGATAGCTCATTAGCATTTAAAGCTACAGACACAGAAACAACTTGTTTTGAGCAGGGCTGAAACACAGGGTTTTTAGACATTCAAAAATCCAATACTGGAGTGTTTTTTCAGCAACAAACTTCACAGGCATGTTTTGGTGACCTTTGAGACCAGTAAAAACTTGTCTTAAAGGGTAAAATATGTGACCTTTTAATACAGGGTTTGTCTACTGCTTAAAATTCCCTCCACAATGTCAAGATCAGATAAGACACCATAGAGCAATGATTCTCAAAGGGTGTGCCAGAGGACACTGGTGTGCTTGAAGTAAGTCTAGGTGTGCCTTTGACTACAATCTTACTACAACTAAAGATGCTGTATCATGTTTTACAGTGGCTACCTTGCATGGATATAAATATGGTGTGCCTTGAGATTTTGGGTTGATGTTAGGAATGCTTTTGGCAGAAAAAGGTTGAAATCCTCTACCATAAAGCACAAGTATAGAGGATACAAAGTGAAGTTTATTGAGGCTCATTCAACTCAAGACTTTATCTAAAGTTTCCTTACATCAAAGCTTTACTATAATCCTTTATTACACACAAAAAATGTTTTTTATACTTCTAAACACAATGAAATAGCTACTTTGATTTTATAAAATTGTGACACTCACATTATAAGGTGTCTATTGTATACTGTTATTATACAGTGTACTAAATATTCTGTATATACCCTGAATATTGTGGGTGCTCTTTGTGTACAGGAGGAGGCAGCAGAGTACAGGCATTTAGGAGCCATACTCAGACACTGTCTGATGAGTCAGGCAGATGGAGAGGAGCGCACTGAGGAGTTCCACAGGTAGAAAACAACACATGCTTTACTTATCTGTCATGTATGACACCATTTCTCTGACAGCCAGTCTTATTTCCTCAGCCACACAGTAAACCTGCTCGGTAACCTCCCGCTGCCTTGTTTGGATGTCCTGTTGATGCCCAAAGTGCAACAGGGCTCCATCGAGTACATGGGGGTCAACATGGATGCTGTCAGCATGCTGCTGGAGTTCATGGAGAAAAGACTTGACCGGGTAAGACGAGAGTCTCTATCTCCAACACTGGCGGAACAGAAAAACCATGAATGACAAAACAGCAACAGTAGTATAATAATGTAATGTAAGACCAATTTAAATTTTGAAGTTAAAACATGCATTATTTATTTTATTTGAGATGAAAGAAAACAAAGTGATGTCTACTGGATAATGTATATGCTGATGATGCAATGATATCTGATAAAGACACTGAATGAAATCATCTAGTTGGGCTCTTAAACTTGTTGGATCGCCAACTAACACAATCAAAAACTACACTTCTCAACCTTTAACATGTATGTGGATGGTTACACTGACATTAACTAATGCATACATGATGATAGCTTGCATTTATCATAAGATAAAAAAGTTGCCTGGTGATTTTGCAGGGACACAAGCTGAAGGAGACGCTCCTCCCCTCTCTGAACCTGCTGACAGAGAGTGCCCGCATCCACAGAGAGACCAGGAAGTTCCTAAGGTCAAAGGTCAGCACTGGGCTAAGACCAAGCACATCAAATGTAGTATGAGAAATGCCATTATTATGGTAGTTAAATACCATGCATGTGTGTTTCTGATTGTTTAGGTGCTGCCCCCACTGCGTGACGTGTTAAACAGACCTGAGGTTGGTGAAGCTCTGAGGAACAAACTGGTCCGTCTGATGACACATGTTGACACTGACGTTAAAGACTGTGCTGCTGAGTTCCTGTTTGTCCTCTGCAAAGAAAGCGGTGAGAGAAATACAATTTATGGATAAAAGTATTCAGCCACCTGACCATTACACAAGCAGGAGCTGAAATGACATTGTATTAAAATACATATACTTTATTATTAACCTTGCAAAGCAGATGGATACGCCCGTTTCCGTGTTTCTCACTGGCGAATCCATCTTGCAAAGCTCCCGTCTGAACTGTTTGGGCCCAGTTAGAAAGTGACAGGACCAATCAGCGATGAGGGGCAGTACCTTTGGGCGCAACAGAGTCATGATGTAAGCAAGCAGTTACAAGAGGCCGGTGCAATTATGGTGAACAACATTAAGTGTGGTTGCTGCTAAAGCGCCAGTTATATCAGACCTTGACAACATTTCTTCGTTAAAAGAAGAACAAAGAACAGCATTGAGTTGTTTTCATATCAAAAACAACAAAAACATGTCTACAGTCACCATGGTTTGCATTACGCAGCTCTCTATGGGGTTTAGCACCTCGGTAGCGGCTGCGTCACATGTTTTGTTGCTCTGACTGGCCTGTAAAGACATAAGATAAGATAAGATATTCCTTTATTAGTCCCACAAGGGGAAATTCCAAAAAAAGATGTGACAGACGTTCATCCAATCACCCTTCTAGTTCCGTCCTAGTTTTTTTTTTTTTTTTTTTTTTCAAATGCTCTGCACTTTCCCAAATGCTGTCTATAAGTGGTTTACCAGATGAATGTGTGAAACAAATCCATTTGGCATGCCAGATTACTTTATTATAGAGTTGGCCGCCCTTTTGAGGCTATAACAGCTTCCACTCTTCTTGGAAGGCTTTCCACAAGACTTTAGAGTGTTTCTGTGGGAATCTGTGCCCATTCATTCTGTAGAGCATTTACAGTATATGGTCAGACACTGATGTAGGACAAAGACTGAAATCTCTGTTCCAGTTCATCCCAAAGGTGCTAGATGGGATTGGGGTCAGGGCTCTGTGCGGGCCATTCAAATTTTTCCACACCAAACTCATCAAAACATGTTTTTATAGTCCTTGCTTTGTGGCACAGTCTTGTTGGAACAGGAAAGGGCCTTCCCCAAACTATTGCCACAAAGTTGGAAGCATAGCATTGTCCAAAATGTCTTGGTATGCTGAACTATTAAGATTGTTCTCTACTGGAGATAAGGGGCCTGGCCAGAACGTTTAGGGTTAGACCCTAACTCTGGCCCTGAAAAACAGCCCGATACCATTATCTGTCCTTCACTAAACTTCACAGTTGACCAAATGAAGTCAGGCAGGTAACATTTTCCTGGCATCAGCCAACCCGCCAAATGTTGGCTAGGTGCTTCACTGTAAAAACCTGTGGCAACGGGTCTGAATTAAACACCTGAATTCAACAATTTACAGATGTGGCCAAATACTTTTGCCTATGTAGTGTATCTTTTTGTCTCATTTTTCAAACTTAAAGTTTTTGCTCTATTTAAATCACAGTGCATTATAACATCTATACTGGCGTATTCAACAGTACTTATTTCCTATCTCCAGTGTCAAGATTCATTAAGTACACTGGGTATGGTAATGCAGCTGGTCTGCTGGCTGCCAGAGGACTTCTGAGGGGAGGCAGAGACTCAGGAATTTACTCTGAAGATGAAGACTCTGAGACAGAGGAGTACAAAGAAGCTAAAGCCCGGTCAGTACCACCACCACGCTATCAACCTAACAACAGTGGCTGAAGTAAATGGATGTGACTGTATAGTGCTGCCATCTAAAACAAACAACTTTATGAACATGCTATTAATTTAGACCCATGGCTGTAAAACATACCAGTCTTGAAAGACAATGTTGTTGTTTTTTCAACTCTAATCATGATGATGTAAATTGAGCCTTCACATTACTTCAGGAATTGTAAGACTTCACTTGAAATGGTGCTGTTTCTCTTTTTCTAATGTCTATCACTCCCTTTTTTTCTTCAGTATAAACCCCATCACAGGAGTGGTAGAAGAAGAAAAGCCAAACCCCATGGAGGGAATGACAGAAGAGCAGAAAGAGTTTGAAGCCATGAAGCTAGTCAGCATGTTTGACAGACTGTCGAGGTCAGTAAATGTGCTGGTCCACATCCACATCATTAATAACGGTGACTTTCTTAGTGGCCCAACAGTTCAAGAGAGATGATCTAGCTGGCTTCTGAACATTTGGTTTCATAGATTAAATGTTATGATAAAGAAATTTGTTCTTAAATCACACTTATGCAGTTTTTAAGAAGATTCTGACATTTACCACCGTTTCTTTTATCTGAGATTCTTCCTAAGCCAAGAATAAAATCTCAGAACACCCCGAAGCACTCTGATGCACATTATAGTCCTGATATGACAGTAAAATAATTTATTTTACATATCTGCACTCAAGTATACTAGAATAAGAAAGACATGAAAACTTCTCGTTTTTGATTATGTTTTATGGTTTTCTTAAATCAGTTTTGGTAAGCAGTTTTATATTGGTAAACAAAATGCGCATATACAGTGTCTGTAAAAAATGATTCAGCCCCTAAAATGTTTTAGTCTTTTATTGATTTTATAAATCAGACATGGTCAATATAATTTCCGTTTTTTTCTTTTTTTTTTTTTTATGCCTTTATTGACAGAGGAGGACAGTGAACAGATTTTAGAAACAGGGATGAGAGAGCTGGGGAGAGACATGCGGGAAAGTGTCATAGGCCAGATTCATTCCAGGGCCAACCGCATACATGGGGCGCGCCTTAAACCACTAGGCCATCAGCGCCCTGATAATTTGGCTTCTGTGACAAAAAAGTTCTGACAAAGCCTCTTTGATTTCAAAGTGAAAACAGATTTATTTAAAGTAATGTCAGTCAAATAAAAATATATAATATAGAATGAGTGATTGCACAAATATTCAACCTCCTTCAAGTCAGTGTTTATTAGATGTACCTTTGGCTGTGATCACAGCTCTAAGTCTGTATGGATAGGTCTCAATCAGGCTTGCACATCTGGACACTGCAGTTTTACTCCATTCTTCTTTGCAAAACTGCTCAAGCTTTGTCAGGTCATCTCCTTCTTACATGGTCTCTCAGTTTGTGATCTAGGCAGATTTACTCTTGCCACCCTCAGGACACCCTCTTAAAAGCTTTTGGAAGCTTACCTGGGATGTACTTTTCATGCGCCTATCATTCCTTAGTTGTTTTGTTCAATGTCTGTTGTTTACTTGGTGTATGAATTAAATAAAATGAAATGAATTCCTGCAGTTTCTTGATGATGGATTTCTGGGGATGTTCAGTGCCTTGGAATTTTTTTGGTCTCCATCTCCTGACTTATACTTTAAACAATTTTTTCTCTGAGTTTCTTGGAGTGTTCTTTAGTCTTCATGGTATAATGGTAGCCAGGAATACTGATTAGCCAGTGACTGGACCGTCAAAACACAGGTGTCTTTATGCTACAGTCACTTGAGACACATTCTCTGCACTCAGATGATCCCATTACACTGATTATGGGACTAATAGCATAAATTTTATTTTACATTTCATGTTTTCATTTGATTAACATTACTTTGTAGCAATCTGTTTTCATTTAAAAACTTAAAAGTTTTTTTTGGTTATTTTTGCTGTCAAAAAACAAAATTATATTGACCACGATTGATTTATAAGATCAGTAAAAGGGTAAAGTATCAGAGGGATTTAATACTTTTTATAGGCACTCTACATGACATGAATATGATCAACTTTTATTTTATCCATGCAGTGTTTGATCTTAACTGCAAAGAGTATTTAGATATGTTTAAATGTTGTGCTATCATTTCAGTGTCAGATCTCAGAATAAATGTAGATTTCCATCCAATTCATCCTTAACTATTTTTGACTTTATCTAGAAAGTATTTTTTTCTTATGACAGCCTGATGCATGTTGTTGTCTGAAGTTAACCGTTAAGCCTGTTTCAGACTGGCTGTGTGTATTGTTGTGTGAGTTCGGCCCCTGCTGGTGCAGTTTTCATACTGAGTGTGAGTTTACTGCATGTTGCCTGCATCTCCCTGCATTCAAAGCCCTGTTACACACTGCTCACACAGGCAGCCTGACAGCCCTGACTTTTTAACATGCAAACAAACTGAAAATCAAGCCGTGTCTCAGCAGAGATTTGTGTCTCACACGTCCAGTGTGACTGGCATTAACATTAGGTGTCAGATCTAATCACGTCCAATCAGTTTAATTTTCCACAGGTGGACTCCAAGCAAGGTACATAAACATCTCAGTGAAGATCAAGAGGAATGGGAGACCTGAAATAAATTTCAAGTGTTTTTGCAAATTGTCTGAAAACTTATGTCAGTGTGATAGTTCAGTTTGGTTTTTTTCATAGATTTGCAAAAATTTCTTAAGCTCTGCCTTCACTTTGTCATTATGGGTTACTGAGTATAGATTAATGAGAGAAAAATACATTTAAACAATTACAGCATCATGCTGCCAGATTTAAAAAATGATAAAAGTGAAAGGGGTCTTAATACTTTCTGAATTCACTGCCTATCTCTTTTAAGCGTTTTTTTTGTCATTTTAAATTTCAACCAAACTTGACTGCTTTATTTTAGAATCCAGATCAAATTTTTAATATGTATTATTTCTAACCTAATTATTAAAGCATTAATGTCCTTCATATTTTGATGTCTTGGGTCACAAAAAGCTGCTGCAGTCAACAAACTTAGAGTGAAAACATGTTAACCGCTCACTTCGACCTGATCCACAATTGATATAGTTCTCCATAAAAAGCTATATTACAGCCTAATAATTGATTCTTTTTACTATCCTTTGCCGTATTTGTGTAAAAAGTCATTTTTCATGAGTCAGAAAAGAAAATGTTGACTAGGACAAGGAATTAGTGTTTTAATAACTATTATATCAACAGTATTAAAACTGCAGCAGACTCAGTTGTATCCATACTTTCTCATTCATACATCCTCACATATCATTCATTCCTCTTTTCAGGACCAACCTGATCCAGCCCATGCAGCTCGGTATGGACGGGACGATGCGAGAGATGACTTCATGTGACCTGCATAACCTCACCAACAATCCTGTGCTGCAGCCAGAAGAGCCCACTGAATCGGACCATGAGGAAGAAGCATAGACACCCTAAGGGTGACAGGAGAAAGTCTGTTTTAAATATTTAAGTCACATTTCACACAGTCCAGACCGTCCTTGTTTATTATTCAGACTGGAGTTAAAATGAAAGCTTGACTTTGTTAGTGAGAGTGAACTCAGTGAAGTACAGTGTATGGAGGCAGCTCAGAGACCATGTCTCTTGTTTGGTACAGACATTTTGCAGGAATTTAACAGCTGACACTTTACAGACACATGGGATCATTTTAGGACACCAGTAAGAGGAATCAACTCTATCTCAAAAACATCACCGTTATACGTTTCACAAAGGTAGTTAGTGTCAGTAGGAGCCTTAACAGCTACATCTTTAAAAGGACTCACTAAGACTTTAAACCATGTCAGTCAAAACACAAACTAAGAACCTGTATGGAGTCAAGAGTGTCGGATGAAAAATAATCAAAAGATGGATGGAAATAAAAAAGCTGACATTGGAAAATGAAACTGTGATAACCTTTATTTATTTTACCTTTTAATTTAATCAAATGTATTTATTTAATGTGCATAACACTTTCATTTGTCAGTTTTATTTCCATTTATTCCATAATTTTATTAATGTTTTAGTCTTTTTATGCTTATATTTTGTCCCTTTATTATTTTTTCCTATTTATAAAGTGTTGTATGAACTGCTCCTTGTAGGTCCAAGCTGTCACGTTGCCTGTAAATTCAATAATAAATTAAAATAAGAAAAACAAATCTAATACACAGAAAAACATGTTATATGCATCTAAGCAAAGACATTTTTACTTATAAAAACTAAAGAACATATAACTTGAAAGTAAATAAATATTTTTTAAAGTTTTATTTATTGATGTCCAAAAACAAAAATCTGCTAAATATGTATGTATACACATAGCACTCCTTTGACTCCATAGATGTGGCTCAACATGTCAAATCTGATGGGCTGGTCATGTTTTGTCGACTCCAAAGCAAAAAGGTAAAATAAAGTTTAGTTTTTAAACACAGAAAGCTTTAAAAATGTCATTTATTAAGCAGAACAGTCAGAATGATGTTTTCCACACAAACATCCTGTTTTTTATCATTCAGGTTTATAATTCACTGAACTGAGAACTGTGGATTGAAAAGTGGAAACTGTTTGAACTTTGTAGGAATATTTTGTCACAAAGATGAATGGCATGTCTACTTTTGAAGTAAGTAAAATAAAATGTTTGGAAAACAGCCAAAGAGCTGTTTCTGAGTTTGTGATGATGAAATATTTTTGAGAAAAAAATTTAGATGCCTGTTGTTTTTCATAAAGCTATTCAGATGTTTTATTTTTAGAAGTGAAACTTCAAACTGCAGAGAGAAAAGTTCTCAGATGGCATATAAAGAGTCTTCAATCTGAAGAATTACGTATATATTTATTGTATAATCCTTTATATTCTTGTTGTATAGCTGCCAACTTTATCATGGACTGTAAGAGAAATTAAATATGAAGAAATGACTGAGATGGATCATGTTTCTTTTTTTTTAGCTACTAGGAAGGTACAGCAATGAAATAATGGGACATGTCAAAGTGTGTCAAAGTCATGACACACTGGATGAATAAACTGAGAAATTATTCGTAAGTCTACAGGCTCTTGAATGAAGTGAACTTGTAGATTTTAAAATTGCTCCACTGATGTATAAAGCATATAAGAAGATGTTACCAGACTGTCCAGAGGTTGATTCAGATAAAGACAGTGGTAGTATGAACCGAGAGAAAACTGCATGTTCACAACAACCAAGATCAGAGCAAAGATGAGCTTCACTTTATTGAGTCAGTCTCCTGAAAAAAATGTAAAATATACAGTAGGTTTAAAAACTACATAAACATCAATAATTGAGTCTCAGTTGGTAGAGCATGTACCCATATACAGAGACTGTAGTCTTGATTGCAGGATTGATTCCCAGACCTGGTCTTTGGTGCATATCTTTCCCCACTCTCTCTCTCCCCATATTTCCTGTGTCTCCTCAGCTGCCCTATCTAGACAAAAAGCCCCCAAAATAATATTAATACAAAAAAAGAAAAAAGAAAACACAAGATGAGTATCAAATATAAAACTTGCATGCATATGTATTGTGTCTATATATATATACAGTGCTTAACAAATTTATTAGACCAACTGTCATAATTGTCCCAAAGACCATCCAGCATCATGAAGTGCTTTAATGCAGACTCTTTCATTTTCAGTCAGCTCTCCACGTTTTACCATTTTGAACAGGAATGAGGGATTTCAAACTGAATTCATCCAAATTTGTGCCGACTCACTGGGCTTCTCTGAGAAGTCAGAAATGAATCAAGCCTAACATTCAACCACTAAAACTAATTTTTCTGTTCAGGAAGGCAAGTAAATAACTCTAATTTGACATATTAATCAAGAAATAATAATGTGCTTTACTATTTTTTCTTTTTTTCTTTGTAAATCAGTACATTTGAAAATTCATGGATAACAATAATAATTATATTTTAGCATTAAAAATATCATTTCTGTTAAAGAGCTTCTACATATTGGTGTATTAACCATTGCAGAAACATAAAAAATGATTTTGGTAATTACTAATGCTGTTAATTTAGGGCAGCTGTGGCATAAACCTTACTTTGGTTAGGGTTAGGGTGGTCTAATAAATTTGTTAAGCACTGTATATCTATGTATATATACACTGTATTTTGTTCTTATTTCTTAAATGCTCTTCCAATGTTGGATTCAGAAGGGAGCAGGAGGGGCGATCAGTCTCCTGATACCCCAGTGTTTAAAAAAGACATCATAAAAGTGCCCTTTTGGATGCCTTTAAGGTAGATTATCATATTCACTGAGTTTGACAACTTGTCCTCTTTGGTGTTCTGTTAGAAGACAACATTTGACAATTGGCCCCCCTTGGTACCTTCTTAATGGACTAACTTTGATAAAGCACCCTCTATGAGGACTCATTTATGGACCAAAGTTGATAAAGTGCCCTCTATAGCACATGTCCAACACTGGAAAAATGTGATTAAGTGCAATAGCTTTCTCAGTATTAAGTTTGATTACAGCTGTATCGCAATCATTGGTGCTCTGGTGACCCACCTACGCATACACCTCTGCCCCTCAAGAGTCCACCTCTGCTTTTATATCAATTTTAAGGGAGCTGAGTGAAAAATGAATGTAAACATGGTAGGTGCAGTAACCTAAAGCTTCCCCCTACACCTTTTCAGTCAGGCTTTGCCTTTTTTTGTAATTTTTTGTCATTTGGTGACAGTGCTGATATAGCATTAACTTCATGTTCATTTAATGTCTTTCGACTAGTGTAACTAAGTTATTAATGTTAAAAGAATGACTACACTTAACCAAAAATAACACACAATCAGTGCTGAGGGTTGACAGACTCTGTGTGGATGTTCCAGGTTGTGTTGATGCAGCAGGAGTCCTTTATATATATAAGAAGTGTTCTTCCACAGAAGATCTCATCCATGTTTATTTTAAATGTCTTCCGTGGAAATCTTTGATGTTGGAAAAAAGAAGAAAAAATCTGTTTTAATTTTGGCAGTGTGCTGTAAAATCATCTTGTCTGATACCCCTTAGAGCAGCAATGACTGGCCTATAAAATAACTATATGTATAGAGAATAGTCTCTCTCTCTACAATGGCATTTTTGCTTTTATAGCTCATGAAGAATCATCAGTATCGGCTAAAGCTAGCTTAGAAATAGATAAAACATCCTCACAGTAACTCTGAGTGCACAATGCTGCTAAAAACCCGTCTCTGCTAGGAGCTAATCCAACCTTAAACACTGTTTAAATATAGCTAAGGTGTATTTGGTGCCTCTGCACCGTTGATAGCCAGAGCCTGAGACATGATGTTTACAGGTTATCTGTCCTTATGTGCATTTGTGCCTCTTATGATGCTGAGAGAAATTTCTTCAAACATAGGATGCAACCTAACCACCAGGCCATCTGTGCTCCACGATGCATTAAATGAAATCTAAGGGGATGAACAGATCCAATAAATGTTCTTTCTAGTTTCATACAGACCTTAGTGCTGAAGGATCAGAAGTGTCTAAACCTAAACTCATGCTGCATCAATAAAGACAGGAAACATGAAACAACAGACCCAAAATAAAACAAGACAGTCCAAACTTTAGACACAACTCATATTTTTAATAATTATTAACAAGTATAGGTATGGATTTACACTCTGTTCATAACTTTGATTTTGTTTGCTTTCTGTAGTTTTGTACATATTTTGTGCGTGCAAGGCAAAGACAAACATGACGGTAGAAAATAAATTCTCCCCCCGTGATGAGACAGAGGATGAGGTGCTGACAGCACAGGGAGCTGATCTGAGGTCTGCTCTTAACCACACACACTCACAAACACACCTTCCTCCACCACCACCCTGAGAGTTTGCTCGTTTTCTCACACTACAGTTGATCACGTACGGTCTGATCTCTTAGTCTGAACGACTGACTGAACCTGGACTGATATGAATGTCACCAACTGATCTGGTTATCAAAAATAACAGAAACACCAAGTGCTTCTGTGTCCCATGTGTATGTATGGCAATCCAAAGAGTGAAAGGCTTGATGTGAAAAATGCTTAACAAGGCAAAAAAATCTAAACATGAACAGCATGATTGACAGAGAAACAAGAGAAAAAACTTTTTGACAAAATAATCAGGATGTTGACTCATTCACTTTAATTTTAAAAGTTCCTTTCCAGATATTATGTGCCAACTAAACTTGAAATTAAGGCAAAATATTTTTCTTGCCACTTAATCTAAGCTTTTGTCAAACTCTCCAAATTAGCATCCACATTTTGCATTTATAGTCAAAGACCAGGTGGAATATCACAGCTTGCTTGAGCATATACAGTTAGGTGTCATCTGACAGCAGCCCTTTAACTGTCATGTCCTCACTGTTTTCTGGACGAGGAGTTACCAAGGTCCTGAAGTGACCTCAGTCTTCAACATGCACTGCTGAGGGAAAAATCCAATAAATCATTTCTAAAATAGAGCTTGTCGGACTCTTCCAGGACAGCCTGTCACACCTTAACTCTGTAAATTGTGACAAATAATGAAGACAAGGAAACAACTGCCTGTGTTGCATTTCTTCTTCTTAAGTGCCAAGTCCTGCTCAAGATCTCAGAGCGCACTCAATTCAGGATATTCGTACCATGACCAAGCATGTTTGGTGCCAGAAGCCTAGATTACTGGGCCAGTGTAAGTGCTCGGACAGTTGAAAAAGGTGGACGCGGTTTGATTACTGCTGTACGTGCAGAAGCATGGATGTGCTGCCTGGATATGACATTTGGTCGCCACAGCTGTTTCTCTAGACAATTCTTTCAAACAAAAGATGAGTGTTAGAAGGTGTGTCTGACCAAAATGACTTAATGACTTAACAAAGTTTGTAAATCATATTCTCTGTGTATTTCTTTATTGTGTTGACTCTGTGAGAGTGAGTGTCTTCTAAACTGCATTTGACACACAACAATGTGATAAAGTATCTGCACGGGCCTGGCTGGGCTTGGAGCAGTGTGGGTACAGGCCAGCCAGAGACGAGCATGTCAGAATTTTTCTTGCATCATCGTCTAGTTTGACACCCTGACCTGACTTCAGTAACATGAATCCAGACACCTACGAACAGGAGAGCATTTGCTCCCTATCTTTGTATCATCATTCACCAAACAAGCCCCCACTTTTTCTCCCTCCAGGGTTTTATGTATACATACAGGGATTTTCTTGACATTTTACACATTCATACCTCAAGTTCTATTTGGAGGAGAGCTTATCCATATTGTGCTCCTCTTTGTACACTGGGACAAGTCCATAATTGTTAAGAGCAAAAGACCGTTTTGTCACATTGAGCACTTCTGTTGTAGATCTGAGTCAGCTCTGTCGGCCAAGACAGGTCAAGATTTTAGTTGCATAGTCTGACATGGTGCTGTCGAGAACAACCAAAAAACGATTGATCTCTTTAATCAATGTTTTATTACTCCAGGCTCACAATGCCTCTTAAAAAATGTCTCTACGTTGTAATGAAGCCATCTTTTTCTAGCTGGGAATGTCCAGTATCTCTGTTTAAAGCTACTTTCATACAGCTCTACTGCCCTGATGTAAACTAGCACCTTGGCAGTATTTTGATCTAGAAACAGAGATCAAATTATTCAAGGCAGTGTCATGTTAAACCACGGTGCAACCACTCGACTAAAGTAATATGTCACTATCACCAACATGTGAAGGTTAATCAAGGAGGACTGAGAAGTCGACATTATCCACACTTTGTTAATTCATACCTGTCCTTTTGCTTTACATAATTTCCTCTCAGTTCAAACTGTTTTATGGGTGTTTTCTTCACTTTAGTTGACAAATCTGACATTTAAAATGTGTTAGAAACAGACATCCCTAATTAACAGAATTCAACTGTTGAGACATCAGCACTGTACTGCAAAACCAAAGTTCCTGTACAATTTCAGTGTAGTCCTTCGCAGAAACGAACAGTTCCTGCAGTTCTGCTATGAGGTTCACTTGGATAACAAAACAAAAGTTACAAAAACCCTTTATGATTTCTGTCATCTTCCTGGTGCATATGGGTTGTTAGACTTTCATGATTAAAATAAACTTCAACAATAAACTTCCTGTAGGCTATGTAAAATAATCTGGAAAAATCCCTGTGAACTCCAGCATATCTCTGAGCACTGAATCTCTTGGATAATATTATAAATCTCTAAGATGTATGCAGAAGTAAACAGACTAGAGAGTGAAGAAGACACTGCAGGACCTCAGCAATTATACTGAGAAACTAAAGAAAAATGCTTGACTTGTTTTCATCTCGCTGATGTCAACAAAAATGAGCCAAGTGCAGTTAGAAACCTTCCTCTTAAACAGCACACAGACACAAAATAATCAGAGGATAAATAGTGATTGAAACAGAGATTATAAGAAAAACTTCAAAATGAGTAAAACAACTCATAAGGCATTTAACATTTCAAAATTAATTTTAAACTGAGGAAATGAGCTCTCTGTTTCAGAGCTGATAAATCCTTTCAATCTGAGTCACAATGAAAACAGTGAATTTAGTTAATGAGGCGTTTTTCCTTGTCATCTAAAATCAATCGTCCCTTAACTTCCCTCTTCCCAATGTTAACATTAACAACCGGGTTGATATGTATTTAAAGTATGAGTTTGTGGATGAAGTACAGTAAACATTTTAGAGTGTCCTTCAAAGAAGTCTTGCCACAGCTGAGGGGGAAGCAGTACGTGCCTCTCTGTTAACTTTGGATTGTGTAAGGAAACTGATTCTTTACTTTGCTCCACTAGCAAACACAGCTAATCTCAACTAAAATAATCTAAGCTAGACAAGGCTTGGTTTTGGTCCTGGTTAGCTTTGGTGATCATCTTACCTGGTTAATCAAAGTATTTGATTTTCGTCCATATGTTGCATTAAGTTCTCCAGGTAAAATGAGGGGAATAGAAGAGACACTGAGACTGACATTACTGGGTTTGGTATATGCCATTTTTAGAGTGTGAAATTTAATGTTTGAACTAGTTTCAGGCATTTTGTTTACATATCAATGACACACTGTGGTGCCAGCTTCTTCCCCTCCACTGGGTGTAGTTAACAGAGTGAAATGAGACTGAAATGTAGACGCAGTATAGTTGCATATAGATTTGCAAAGATGTTATCAGATGCAGCTTACCACCTTTGTGGATGTTAAATTGAGGCAGATAGTTAAAAGCTTGGAATATGTTTCAGGTATAGTGATAAATCTTATCCTTCAGTTGTATTCCTGCACTTTATGAGTGTCTAGAGCAGAGGTTCTCAACTAGTTCAGCCTAAGGACCCACATCATTTTTATGATAACAAACAGCTGACCCTTATTTTTAGGAAAGCACATTATTGTCATGACATTGGTGTATAGATAGCAGTTTAGAATTCAATTATTAGTATCAGAATATATGAAAACTTCTGCTGATATTTATAACTGTTCTACGGGGCTGTAGAAATCAGTCATGCTGTGAGAACTTTGGCAGGACCAACAGACCTTCATAAGCTCTTCTTCTTTGTTATTCCTCATTCCTAAAAGTGCTCTAAAAACTGAAGTTTGTTTCTTTTATCAGTATAAATATCAGCTTCAGCTAGAATGAATCTGTAAATATCAGCATATCACATACAGGCAAAAATCCTTTATCTGGAATCTGAACCAATCAAATTAAATCAATGGAAAATGCTGCAGATTAGATGTGAAACAAAACAAACATTAAGTCATTTTGATGGCCTAACACTGAGGTTTAGTTCAGTTTGTCCTTAAAGAAAGAAAAAGACCAGCCACATTAATGTGACCTGTCATATTTAAGTCATGCTATGCTAATCAAGTAGCATCAATCAAACTTTACACCTCTACTTATTTTGTCACTTGATTAGCTTACCCATCAATCCTTGAAAGTGTTTGTGGCTTTTTTTTTATTCCCCTGCACAAATCTGTTCTACTTCAAAATGTATTCTTCTTCCTTTGTTGGTAATCTGGCAGGTGTTTCAAAGTTTGTTGCAGTGGTTGCTACTCAAACACGTCTAAGAGGCATCCTTGAATGTACCGCTGTGTTGTCACCGTGGCTAAGAGTTGGGGCGGGTATGCTATTCTGTAGCCAGGTGCGACCAAACTGGTGATGGAAAAGTAAATCAACACCACTTGGTTTGGATCAGAGCCGCCAAAAGTCAGAGTGGAAAAGCCCCAGTTGTAAACAGCTTTGCAGCCCATTTCTGGGTCCTGACCCACCAGTTGAGAACCATGGGTCTAGAGCAGTGGTTTTCAAACTTTTTTTAACCAAGTCATCCCTGAGATCAAGCCAAAATCTCAAGGTACACTGTACTCATTTCCATGCAAAGACCGCTTAACTCAGTTACTGTATCTTCAGTTGTTTAGCTGCAGTAATAATGTTAGGTTGTATAAATTCCCAGGACACTCCTAAACTTGCCTCAGAGCCACCAGTGTGCATTTCCACACCATTTAAAAACCACTGGTCTAGAGAATAGTCTGTATAAAAAGTTGAAGTAGACTGAAGTCAGTTGGCTATCCAGGGACTACTTAACTGATATAAAACCAAAAACATTATATAAAATTGTCTTAGAAAATAAGCCTGCATTTTTATCTATTTATCATTTCGGTGCATATTTTCCAAATGAGTCTATAACCTTCATCTTATGGTCTCCTTCAGAGTAAACTCATAATTAAAAGGGTTTACAGTAAGGCTTTGCCACACAGAATTGATGCATAGCAAAGTGTATCCATCCAGCCATCACACTGTGGTCATCATGGATCAAAATAACCACCAGCTAAATGCCAAATCTGTGGCTGTAAAAACAAAATCATGACAATGTCAGTGCTACAACCACTTCTTCTATAATGTTCATGGTCTCTGGGAAAAAAATAGTTTAAGCTATTCACAGAAATTCCAGAAAAACTCTGTGTGTTTTTAGCTAGTTGTTACAGCTAACATCTGTGCACCTGCTGTTTGGGCTGAATATCATGAGAATAATGTGAGCCAAACAAAAACCAGTAAAAACAAGCTCAGGTCTAAATTTTAGCCCTCACACGGGTTTTAAAATGTGGGCTCTTCTGGTGTTAATTTGACCAAACCCCAGCCATTCAGATGTTAGCTGTTTCCTGCATGATCAACATTCAAGCCACTCTCAGACCTCGTTCACCTCCTGGTTCCTGATCTCAGTGATGTCACAGCCCCCTCCCACCTCTCTCTCCTTGGTGTCTCCTCAGGTGAGTCAGTCTGTGTGTTTTTCAGACAGGGGGGGGCTCAGTTCTTTGGTCTGCTGGATCTGCCTTCACTGTGTGCTGTTTAGAGACCGTCTCCCCCCTCTCCTGTGTGCTCTGTGTGCCCGGGCTCTTCTCCCTGTGGGACTGAGGACTCGCTGCCAGGGGTTCAGATGCAGCAGGGCTTGTGCTGGGGGTCTTTTCTTGAGGTTGTGGGGAAACCAGAAGTTTTTCTAGAGTCTGGTGAAATGCAGGAGATGTGCTAGGGCTCTTTTTCTGGGATGTGGGGGTTACTGGAGGCTTTTCTAGGGTTTGGGTTTGTGCTAGAGGCCTCTCCGGGATTAATGGAGCTTTGTCAAGCGCTGCAGCCGGACTGGAGAGTCGCAATGATGCTTCATGTTGAGCCTGAGCTGAAGAGGAGAGGCATGCAGAGCTCGGTGATTTCTCCTTTACTGGAGGAGGGGGCTGCTTGGTTTCGGCTAACGTCCCTGTATCCTTTTGGACAGCCTCCTTCTGTTCCTCCTGTTTCTCTGTGTCACTGGCTGGATGGATCAAAAACAAACAGATGGAAGAATATATGAACATCACTGAGAAAGAAGGAAAAGATGAAAAATATAAACTATATAAAGTAAGTAAATACTATTTAAGATTACATTAAAAAATCACCTCTCTCACCCTCATGGGCTCTTTGTGCTTCCTCCCCTTCTGTGCAGGTGGGCAGGTCCCCCCTATTGCCCCGAAAACGGATGGGTGACCTCTGTAACACTGCCTTTAGCTCTAAGAGGCACAGAGAAAAAAGATACAATAATTTAGACTAATTAGATGCCAAGAGCTCATCTTCAAAATGCTACTACTCGTAGACACAATCTGAGACTGTAATCAGACTACAACAAAGAAAACTTTGATCACACCACTGTTATTTTTGTCTTTGTGATGTTATCAGGAGCTCCATGCAGTTCATCAAACTGCACCTCTTTCTCCAGGAGCTGTGTCTGGATTTACTTCATGGCTACTTTGAGCTATTTTGGGCAGATCTGTAACCCCTTTGACAACCTGTTGGTTTGGCATTGCTCTCCTGTGAGTGGAAGATTCATGGTATCTATAAAGTCACACATTAGTCCAAGTCTGGATAATTACAGCACTGTGAACCCCCCCAAAAATGGACAAAAACTGGCCTGAAGATTCAGAAATATCTACAAAGATACAGATTTCTAAAAAGTTGAAATCAGTGTGTCTGCAAGATCAGAATAGGAATTCCTTTTTTTCAGTGTAGTTCTTAAAGGTGACATATCATTCCTCTTTTGCACAGAAACTGGGTATAGTTAACCTGACACAACAGATGGATTTGTTTCACACATCCATCTGGATAACTTTCCACAGACAGCGTTTGGGAAAGGGCAGAGGCTTTGAAAAAAAAACTCAGAGGGTGATTGGATGAACGTTCTGCCTGTCTATTCTTTACGGGCCAATCAGAGCAACAAAACACGTAACGTAGCCGCTACGGAGGTGCACAGCTACCGAGGAGCTAAACTCCATAGAGAACTGCATAACGCGAACCATGGCGACTGTAGACTTTTGTCAGTTTTGAAAAGAAAACAACTCACTGCTGTTCTTTGTTCTTCTTTTAACAAAGAAATGTTGTCAAGTTCTGATAAAACTGGCACTTTAGCAGCATCCACGGGAGCTTTGCAAGATGGATTCACCAGTGAGAAACACGGAAATGGGCGAAGCCATCTGCTTTGCAAGGTTAGGGCACTGTTGATTTTGCTAACCAAAATGTAAATTGTCACACAGGAGGACAGACTCCAGAAAAGAGACTGGGCGGATTCATGTTATACATTCATGGAACAAAGTGAAGTGTTTCTGGACTAGTTTATTTATGCTTTTTGACCAATCCCATGAACAGCAAAAGCAAGACACTTGAACTGAGATGACTGCAGGTGGCTTAAACAGCATGAATAGACTCTTTGCTGTAGTCTTACATGTCTGTATTGTGTGACTCATTTTGAAAGTCTTCCTTTAAGGCAGCTTTACACCTAATGACTTTCCTCTGATTTCAAAGTCAGACAAAATTCCAAAGTCAGAGTAAAATCAAGGGAGTCTTGTTCAAGTCGCAGCTCGCTCCCATTGTCTCAGCCGTTAGGTGTATGGTGATCCTAAGACTCAATTTTAGCTGTTTTGAGGCGGTCTTTTTTCAGTCTTGGTTTTACGATGATATCAAACGTGTTTGATATTATCGTAAGTCTTATGTCTGGTCGTATGCAAATTGTCTTTCTCAGTGATGCGAGCATCACCCACAGCCAATGGTAAACGGTGTTGTGCATAAGCACTTTAATTCACTTCATTCTTCAAAATATGAACGTGAGCGTAGATCAATCTAGAGCCACTGAATGTGCGCTCTGAATTCAAGAGACTGGAAAACTTTTCTGTTCAGAGCTGCTGTTGGATCTCTGCACCTGTGTGTTTGTGAGCCTGGTCTTTCAATTTACTCCTGGCTGACATGACAGGTACGGAACCGCCACTGGTATTTTCAGGGTAAAAGCGTTTTCATACAATATTTTTATTCCAAAGTTTTTCCAGGAAAGGTCCTCTGTTGTTACAGTAACATGCAGAGTTGCTTCGGTGTTTAACTTTCCTTTTGTTCCTACTCGATGTAAATGATTTCAAATCATATAAGAGATATGAACTTGTATGCAATCACCATCTCCATCCACATCTTGTTCCCTGCTCAAAAATTGTTGTTGTGAATTTCTACCTGATGCATGATTGTAAATAATCTCAAAAGGAAACGTATTCTAGTCTTGTAGTTAGTTACCCACAGTTTTTGCAAAATCTTAGTATGAGACTTAAAACTCAGCGGCTTGCCGACAAGATTGTCTCTAGATGTAAGAGGGTCTAAGATGTCAGTCTTTTAAGAGTCTTTTAGGAGTTTCAGCAAAGTCCTCTGGTATAAGGCAAGCATTAGTTGACATTTTTTGGGCTTTGACCTTGTTTAACAAAAAGTGAGCCTATAAATGTTTTTCATCTCAGTTTAACCCAGATTGCTTAATCTGTGCATTCCATTAACTCTTTACTGTTTTCATTCAACACCTGCTCAGTTATTTTACTAGGATTGTTTTAGTGCTAAAAGTTACCAGCCTGTACTTTTTCATGCCTTAGCTATTCTACATTTAAAAAGCTGATACCTTGTGTCATGGCGAGGGTGTCCTCATGGACTGACACAGCTCTGCGTTGTGGGAGGGGCTTCATGTGGTGGCGTGGCTTAGGAAGACTCTCTGGAAGGACACAAAGACATGCATGGACACTTGATTTTATACATCTTTTAAATGTTCTACATTAATCTTTTTTCCTGCAAGAAACTGAAGACTGAACATGTTGGAGAGTTGGAAGAAACTTTAAATTTTTGGTTGCAACTTAAAAAATGTTTTTCTGCAGTTTTTCACTTTTAGCAGTTTCACAGAAGACTGTTGTCAGCCTTCTGGGAGTTCAAGCCACCATGATCCTCATCTAGTGCTCACCAGCTGATGATTTCTCAGATCCTCCAACAGTATTACAAACACTTCACATTGACAGGTTCACGCCTTCCCGGATCTCTCATCAAAGCTCTGAACCTTCACCAAGCTCAGTCTTAATGTGGATGAATTATGTAGTTTATTACTAAGGTAAGTCAGGCATACCTTCTGTCACTGATTGTGCTTTCTCAGAGCGATCCTGTGCACTGGGACCCCTCCATGGAGACGTTGCTGGAGGAAGCAGCTCTTTTCTGGGAGACAGAGCTGGAGCTGCACCCCGGGGACCCTCTTGGCTTCCATTCTGTGGATAAAGATCAGAGGAGAGCTCAGTGGATGTAAACAATATGATGTGATGTATGGACATGTAGCATTTACACTCAGTATGCAGTTGGGAAATCTGGAAAGTAAAAATGCTAACAGGTAAGCAATGATAACCAAAAGTATTTAGTTGATGGGCTAGAGTCAAATTATAATTTCTAGGCTCACTCTAGGAGGCTGAGGACCAGTAACAACAAGCAGCAGAAAGGTAAGTTGTATTGCAGGTACCTTTTGTATTATGTTATAGTGCAGAGTATTTACAATATATGCAGATCAGTCATGACCATTTTAACAGAAAACAAAACAAACACTTTAACCAAACGATAACCCAATTGGTTTCTGTCCAATATGTATCAGCAGTTCATTATGAATCAACAGTCAATATGTATCAGCAGTTCATTATGAATCAACAGTCAATATGTATCAGCAGTTCATTATGAATCCGCAATCGATATGTATCAGCAGTTCAATGTGAATCTGCAATCGATATGTATCAGCAGTTCAATGTGAATCAACAGTCCATTAGTATCAGCAGTTCAATATGAATCAGTAGCTCAATATGTTTCGACAGTTCAATATGTTTCAATTGAGTCTCCTTATATGCCCCTGAGATCAGGATGAATTCAGTGAATGTCTTTCAGTTAAAGTCCAAGGAAGAACGCAACAACAGTTCAATCCAGAGCAGTGAGATGAGAGCTGTGGGGGGCATTGGGCTAGAGAGAACTAGAATGCAGATCTCCTACCGCACAGGTGGAGAAATCAACGCTGATCAGTTCAGGTTCAGGTTCTGGGTAAGCTCGCCATCTTAGATTGGTTTAGATCAGGAACAGAAAAAAACCCGGCCAATTCAAGTCGACTTTTAGAGCGTGTCACTCGCTTCAACCGGCTCGTTTTAGGTTGTAAACATCTGCTGCAGCCCTGTATGGAGCGTCCCCCACGTCTCCCGACTGACTGAACCGCCATGATTTTCAAAGGATCAGTTCACATGACTCACGTGCATCATGTGACTGAGTTCACGCGAAGGCGCCGAAATACCGCGAGAACTACCAAAGACCAGCTCAGCAGTTAACTTATGAGAGTACTCAACTTTTTACAGGGGTTACAGACAACAATAGGCATACATCAGTGTGGAAAAAAAAGAAATTTATGTCATTGATGTTCAATAATGGTCAGTAATCACTGGCTGCACCTAGCCGGGAACATCACACTGTCTTGTTCAGTGAACCCATCACTCCATGCATGAGTACAAGTCTGTGGTTGATCTCAGCCTCACAATCAGTTGATTTATGTAACATGCTGCCATGGTAGGTGAACTGCTCCACAACCTTCCCACACCATTCACAGACACTGATTCAACGGCAGCATCCAAGGCATCTCCAAATGCCTGGATCTTTGCTTTTGACCCAGGAGACGTGGATTCCCAACGCTTCAGCCCCCTCGTTCAGCCGGTTAAGAGCCCCACAAGGACATCTACAGTCTCAGCAAGGATCGCAGCATCACCAGCAAAGTCCAGATCAGTCATTTGGACATCCCGAAATGACACTCCACAGTTTACTGAGAAGTGTAGGGGCTAAGACACACCCCTGGCTCATCCCAGAATCAACTGGGAAGAAGTCAGAGATGGAGCCACCACACTTCACAACACTCTCAGCAGTTCTTGCTATTGTTTTAATGTAGAAATGTTGTCCATCTCTGATTAAACTACTTTAATAGCTACATCTGTGCTAATCGCTACACCTGTCCTCAATTTCAGGTTTGCAGTACAGCTAAACTCCACCCACAGCTACTTGTCCTTCCCAAATGATGCTGATTGGTCCGTTAATTCTTATGCGATACCAAAACAAGATGACAGACATTGAATCTGGCCAATCCACTGGCTTTGCAAGGTTAAAAAACTCAAGGTAATTACAGAGTTCATGTCACTGCATGCCAGCAGAGTCCTTCCAAACAATAATCTCTTCTACATCTGTGAAGTCTAGAGCCTCTCTCTCATATAGAAGGAAGCCTAATTGTCTCTCATCATTAAACTGATACCAGTATAAATTTTAGGCTTTTAAACCTTAGAATGATGTTCCTGTAGAGATGAATGAATTCTCTAAAATCATGTGTTTTACCTGTGCTGTGCTCTCTGTTGGCCTGCCCTCGTGACTCAGCGCTCGGAGCTGAACTCTCTCAGCTGAGCTGCTGGACGGAGGAGTAGAGGAGGGTCGAATTCCTCCTACAGAAGCAGCCGGGGTGGGGATGGGCGGCTTGGCTGCGATGGCAGGTTTGGGAGGCAGGGGTCCAACAGGGCGCTCAGGTATGGGGGGCTTTGGGAGGAGAGGAGGTTCCGGTCGTATAGGGTCTAGCACTCTCATTGGATGCCTGGGGTCTGCTGAAAACAGATGGCAGGAGAGACAGTAATAATGTGTTTGAATTCCTCTGACTTTTAGTTGACTCACAATCTTTTTAGCTCAGCTGAAGATTTTCCACATTGTATAAACTAAAGATAGAGCATAAAGCTGTGCTCCAGACTGTGAAAAAAGTGTTTTAAGTAATATAAGTCATATCATATATGTACCTATTGTATGCATAATGTATGCAAAGTACTCAAAGTACTCAAAAGTATATTCACTCTCACACCTGAAGGCGGCTGAGAGTCACTAATTATCTTCACAGGCATGTCTTTGGACTCTGGGAAGGAGTTGGAGTGACCTGAGAAACCCTTACAGACACAGCAAGAACATGCAAACTCCTCATCAAGGCTCTGCCAGCTGTGAGGCCACACTGTGCAGGCATTACATGGGACTTTAAGTAGTTCTTTAATTTCTGTTATCTTCAACTTTCATACCTGATGAAGTAGACATTGTTCTGGGTTTCAGGTAGGTAGGAGGTGGTTCAGGTTTTTCCAGGATAGTACCTGAGGGACAGAGACAGCAGTTTTACAGTCGAGGAATCAAAGCTGTACAAGTAATTACTGAAATCTGAGCTCTAGGCTCCACTGAAGCATTTCTAATTAAGCCACAGAACTGTAGGCACGAGCTCTCCAAAGTTTTAAGACAGCATAGCTGTAACTGCGACTGTGTGGAAAAAACAGGTTGCCTGGAGTCCAAAATCTAGTCAGAAAGCATCAAAACTTAGCAGGAGCAATGCAACTGTGCCAGTAAACACTGAAATGTCCTCATATATTAAATTTGATCAACAGGGCTAATTTGGTCTCACTGAACTTAAAAACAGCATCTATCAAACACAAATGAGCTCCTAAATATACTTGAGCATCTCAGAGACACGGCTGGCACATCTGAAACTACTTCAGTGTCCTTGAAAACTTTAGTTTCACAACACTGCTCAGAAAATCAAAGAAGACCTTATTCATAATTAATTTTGTTCCCACAATGTTAGACTCAGTCATTTTAGGAGAAACCCAGATTACATGATCAATAAACATGAACTCAAAAATGTTCTGTACTTCTAGGCTTTTGTTTGAGATGTAAACTTGTGCTAGGATGATGTTTAAAGATCCGTCTATATTAAAAATACAATTTAATGTGTTACACCAGCAGGACAATGGAGAACCATGCTTGAGACTTGGCTTTCATCATGGAAGACTCAAATCCTACATTTTTTAAAATTGTGTTTTTGAGAATTATAATATATGTGGTTCAATTTACTACTACTAGTATAGTTGATTATAACACACATGCAAACCCAAATTTAAAATATGATAAATAATGATAGCTGAGATGTGGCTCACTGAGATATTCACACTCACCTTCAGAGTTAGCTTTCCTCAGCTCATCATCTTTGTTCTAAAACAGACAAGTTGGATAATATCAAGTAAAAGTTAATTAAAAACATGCTGTATGATTTGTGATCACTGAACATGTGCTCTTTGGTAATAAAAAAGTTCACAAATGTTTAGAAATCGAGGATATATGACTCAGCATCAACAGATAATACATGTGGCATTGCTTTTTTCCTAAATCTCCATGAAAACAAGAATGTATTCTACATTTTGATAAAACCTCAAATTTTAAAGTCAAATGCTTAATAATAAAAAACCAAGATGAAAAGATCAGATGGAAGAATAAGTCCAGTGTTCATAGTGAGACCTGGCAACACGCTGACATAACTACATCAATCACAAACTAATACACACTAATACAAACTATCTGAATAACTTTATTCGAAGGTCAAACTGAAGGCTGAGCATAACCTCGGCCCCTAGCAGACAAGCTGCCTGTATAAGCTCTGAAGCGGCTGAGAATTGCCCTAAATGTAACGTTTTAAAGCGTTATAACAGCACACCAACAACAACACAAAATTTCAACACAACATCCCCAAGAAATGTTTTGTGCCTTTGCATGGAACCAGACAGAGAAATCATTTAGGTACAGATAAGGAAAAACAACAACAACAACAACAACAACAAAAACAACCACAAAAAAACAAACAAACAAAAAAACAAAAAACAAACAAACAAACAAAAAACCAGGGGATTTTTATGTACTAATTGTTTCTGCGTGTTGTTGAGCCAGGGATGCACAGTTTTTGTTTCTGTTGTCAAATGTATGGTATGGATGCCTCCAGTGGCTCTTTTCTAACACTGCTTCGTCCTACCTGGTTCGTCTTGGTGTCAGCAGGTGGAGTTTTGACCACGCCCATTCTGTGTAGCATCACCTGCAGCCTCTGTTCAAAACTAGACGTACTCTCAGATGCATGTTTCTAGAAGATGATAGGAGAATATTTAGAAAAGAAAAAAATGAGGTTAAAACAACAAAAGCGGATAAATTAATGGCTGGCCAAACAACAAAGAGTTGTCGAATGCAAGGTTTGGGCTTCTTCTGCGATATTATGCCATCATTTTTTATTCACAGATTAGTCTTTTCTTATGTTGCATCTTCAAGTCAGTTCAGCAGTTTGATCATAATGTGGCTAATGGTTTGTTTGTTTTAGTTTTTTAAGATTTATTCTTGGGCTTTAACACCTTTAATTTTAGAGGACAGGATCACAGGTTGAAAAGAAGATGGGGAGGAGATACTGAGGAAATGGCATGAAAGGTGCCCAGAATCGGAATCAAACCCTTGTTAGTGGCTTTGAGACCTGCAGCCTCTTTATGTGCCACCCAAACAGCTCTCCCTGACTTCTTTTTTAAAGCTTAAGTGAACATTTGTGGAAGAGAAAAACACTTGATGTTGTCAATCTCATGCACCATAGAGAGCTGCTAACAAGAGTCTGCCCTAAAGGTCAGTCCTTAACACAAGGTGTGGTTACATATTTCTACAACAGCACTGTAATGTACATTGTAATTGCACATCGCTGTGTAATTCGCTAGTTTGGCAATTCCAGTATTGTGTTGCTGGTTCCTTTTTTTTTTGATAAAAGTAATCCGTTACTAAAAAAAAATTGCTCTCTCTCTCCATATATATATATATCCCTTCGCTTTTTGTCAATAAAAGTAATAATAATATATAAATGAAATAAAGAGAAGAAAGAATAAAATTCCCAAGGCAAATGCACTGTTTCTGTTTCTCTATTACCTGTTGGTGCATAGAGGTGTAGCAGCATAGCTGCATACCAGCAGATGGTAAACACAGCTGTGTCAGTGTGAGCGTTTAGCTTGCTGTTTAAGCTTGTGAAATGACAGAGAGGATAGCATTACACTGTAAAATTATTCCAGTTACGTTGAATTTTTCGGTGAAAGAGACAAGAGAAACATCATGGTAAAATTTGAGTTAAAAGCTCATGTTGTTTTGTTTTTATTGAAACAGCTTTGCTGCACAGCTGCTTGAATGAGGCATACAGTATTATGCACAGCCTGTGCGTAATAGTGTATGCCTCAGCCCATTTTATTGTCAGATTATGAGCATTTTAAAGACCTGTAAAGGTTATCAGTCAGTCATTTCTGTTATATAGACAGAGATTTACGCCTAGTCAACAGGAAGTCCTTTCATTCCTCTGGGAATCTCCCTGATGTCCAATGTACCTGCAAAACTCCTCCCCTCTTTTCATAAGGAATGTGCCGTGAGTACAGTGAGAAATTAAACTTTTACAGTTTATTTTGACTGCAAAAGTAGAAAAAGTAGACTGTATGGCAGTGTGATAGCTGACCAAGCTGCCAACTAGCTAACAGGCAACAAAACGCCATATTTATCAGCTTGATATAATATGCAGTCATATCAACCACTTTAATATGAAATTTATCAGGATTTATAAGTTGATATGAAGTGCTATAAGATCGTTTTGATAGGGTCTGTTATATATAAACATTTGAGTCAAAAGTTAGGAAGATATGATTAGATTTAAAAAAAGTTATTTAACATATAACTGAACATGTGAATGGCTAAACAAGTTAGCTTAGGAATACACGCACATCAGCCGCTTACATGTGTGTAAACTTTAGGTTAATGATTATGGGCCAACAATTAGGCTGTGGAATGACAGTAAGCTTATCACATTCAAAGGCAGACATACAGTTGGCTGTGCGCTGTCGTTACAACTGACATGGAAAACAAGCAGTTAAAGGGTTTTAAGTTTTGGTACTCCTACCCATTACTTTTCTCAGTGCGTAAGACAATATCAGAAGTTGATTTTAACAGTAACACTTCCCAGCAGTGGTATCTGTGTAATCCCTGTTTTCCCAGTGTGTGAATTCCCATTGCACTACAACATTGCCAACGCTGAGCAAAGCAGGAACAGTGCATGAACTCCCCATACGAGGTATGGCTATTAAATATTGAGAAAGCATTTATGAGGTTAAAACCACATCGTTCATAGTCACAAGTGTTACATGTTAAAGGCTAGGTATTCACTGCTGAAAGTTTCTAAAAAGAGACATCTTTAGTTCACTGCTACTAATTGAAGTGCACATGATTTTGCTAAGACGTTGGAATGATTAGCTTAAAAGTTGAGCAACTTAATAAAAAATGTTGGTTGCCTTCAATTTGTTTGAAAATGTCTCCACAACCTTGCCTGAGCTTTTTCCTTTTGATTGGTAGTCAGAAGTTTTGGAACAACTTTGGCACACACTTTTGCCATGTTAAAATTTTCATATATAATCTGCCGAACTGTCTCTTTATCGATGGAGACCATATCTACTATCATTCTTACACTGAGTTGTGACATTATTACTAAGCGGTTGTTCGTAGACTGTTTCCTTTTCCTTTTAGAGGATTCATTATTGTGTTTATTTAGTGTATAGTTAGACTGACCTTACTGTGTGCGTCCTCCTTGTCCTCAGGCTCCAGTCCAGTCAGCAGAATGAGACTCTGACTCTTCCCCTCCCTCAGAGATCTCTTGGTCACCTTCAGTCTCCTCTCTCCAAATGGAGTCCCTCCAAACTTCTCCTGCTCCATTAGAGGGGGGGTGAGCACAGGACTGGGGGTGTGATCCGATGAGACAGGAGCTGCCTCCTCTTCAGGGTTGGTGAGGTCGGGGCTTGTGGCGATGGTGGGGTAAGAGGGTGTGGTCTCACTGGGAGGTGTCATCGTTGGTAAAGTCTTGACAGGCGGCATCATTACCCCCGCAAGACGCTCGCCGACGGCAGGGATTCCTTCTGTGATGGCGGTATCATTAGAAACGTTAGCATCGTCCACTGACCTTGCCCCTCTCCCCTTCTCTCTCTCCCTCTCTCTCTCCCTTTCTTTGGCCTCGCGGAGGGGTCGGATGAGGTCTGCGATGGAGGTCCTTTTGACCTTCACCCCCTCTCCTCCTCCCTCTCCCGCCTTGGCGGCTCGGCTGGCTCGAGGCCTCTTGAAGGCAAAGAAGTCGCCAAATTTTTTCTTGATGTTTTTGGTGGGAAGTGTGGTGGGGTTGGTGGTGGTGGTGTCAGAGGGAGGGGTAGGGGGAGTGGGGGAGGATGAAGAGAGGGGGGGTACATCAGCAGATGTAATGGATGTGTCAGTAGATGGTACAGAGGGGGAGGTGACAGTGGTGGTGGTAGTGGTGGTGGTAGAGGAGGTGATATTGTCAGACGAAGAAGAAAAGGGGGTTGAGGCTGAGGGGGTGGAGCTTGACTCTGAGGGAGTGGCTTGGGCAGGGTATGACTCCTCCCACTGGCCTTTTCTGCAGCGAGGAGACAGCAGAAAGAGCAACACACAAGAAGAGACACTCAGTACTACAACTACCACTACAGGACTCACATGCTTAGTTCAGGTACACAACGAAAAAGATCATGCAACAACACGAAAGGAAAAGAACATCTTAGTGGTTACTCCTCGATGCTTGTCTGGAGGCCCAGCATAGTATCTATCAGCTCAACGCATTGTTTTAGAGCAAGATAACAAGATACCAACTGGCTAGATCAACAGAAAAGAAGGAGCGGCATTGATGCCGATCAAACAATTTAGGGTTCTTATCTTTGACATGTTACTTTAAAAATACTACAAAAATACTTGTGTCTTAGGATTAGAGACTTCATGTATTGATATATGGCAATGAGGACAACCTCTTATCATGCTTAAGACTTGAGACTTAAGTCTCATTTTACTACTATGGGTCCCTTGTTTGTTTATGTATAATTCCTGAGTTGATGCAAACAAACCTGTGATCAGCTTTTAAAATGAAGGACTCATGAGCAAACTTTTTTGTGAAATTCACTAAGAAAATTATTTGCTTCCAAATTTGCCAATTTCAAGGTCTAGTTCATAAAACATAAAGGTCTGTTGATATTCAGGCGCCGACATGCCAAAAAAGTGTTCCTGTTTCATGCATTCCGCTCCTTTTCCATCCGAGTATACAGACAAAAGCTATCAGCACCTTCACCCTGCATGGAGCTGTACTCTCATAGATTGAACTGAAGTCTGTTGACATAAAGATGATGAGCTTGGGGGGGGGGGGGGGGGGGGCTTTTCCAAGTGTATTGTGGAGCCAGGAAAACTTTAAACAATAAGCTTCTCTCTGAATTTGCAGAGTAAGCACAACTTGAAGAAACAAAAATACTACATTCTCATCCTCTTTGTATTCTAGGGCTCCGTAAGTGTATGACGAGTTGCGGCTCTGACATTCTTGGACTCATTTAACCAGTGGTTTAGTGCAGGGTAAATGTAGATACAGTCATGGATGAAAGTATTGGCACCCCTGGAATTTTTCCAGAAAATACACCACTTCTCCCAGAAATTGTTGCAATTACAAATGTTTTTGGTATACACGTGTTTATTTCATTTATGTGCATTGGAGCAACACAAAAAAACCGAAGAAAAAGGACATAATTGACATAATTTTACACAAAACTCAAAAAATGGGCCGGACAAAATTGTTGGCACAGTTTTAAAAATTGTGGGTAAATCATTTTTTTCAAGCATGTGACGCTCATTTAAAGTCACCTGTGGCAGTAACAGGTGCTGGCAATCTAGAAATTACACCTGAAGCCAGTTAGAATGTATAAAAGTTGACTCAACCTTTGTGTTATGTGCCTGTGTGTGTCCCAACAACATGGAGGAGAGAAAGAAGAGCCCAGAAATGTCTGAGGACTTAAGAAGCAAAATTGTGGAAAAACATGAACAATCTCAAGGTTACAAGACCATCTCCAGAGATCTAGAAATTTTTTTGTTCACTTGTGTAATATAATCAAGAAGTTTATAACCCATGGAACTGTGGCTAATCTCCCTGGATGTGGACGGAAGAGAAAAATGGACAAAATAATGCAACAGGATAGTTTGAATGGTGGATGGTCAGTAAACCTCTACACAAATTCAGGCTGTCCTGCAGACTCAGGGTGCAAAAGTGTCAGCTCACACCATACGTCGTCATCTGAATGAGATGAATTGCTATGGCAGGAGACCGAGGAGAACCCCACTGCTGACAAAGAGACATAAAAAAGCCAGACTGGAGTTTGCAAAAATGTACCTGAGTAAGGCTCAATCCTTCTGGGAGAACATTTTGTGGACAGATGAGACTAAGGTAGAGCTTTTTGGAAAAGCACGTTATTCCACTGTTTAAAGAAAATGGAACAAGACCTACAAAGAAAAGAACACAGTACCTACAGACTATCAAAAGATTTTGGGCTGCAATGTAGGGCCTAGTGTCAGAAAGCTGGGTCTGCATCAGAGGTCATGGGTGTTCCAGCAGGACAGTGACCCCAAACATACCTCAAAAAAGCACCAAGAAATGGTTGGAGACAAAGTGCTGGAGAGTTCTGAAGTGGCCAGCAATAAGTCCAGATCTAAATCCCATTGAACACCTATGGAGAGATCTCAAAACTGCTGTTTGCAAGAAGCACCCTTCAAATCTGAGAGACCTGGAGCAGTTTGCAAAAGAGGAGTGGTCCAAAATTCCAATTGAGAGGTGTAAGAAGCTTGCTGATGGTTGTAGGAAGACATTGGTTTCAGGTATTTTTTCCCGAGGGTGTGCATCCACATATTAAGTTGAGGATGCCAATAATTTTGTCCGGCCCATTTTTTGAGTTTTGTGTAAAATTATGTCATTTTTTTCTTTTTTCCTCCAGATTTTTTGTGTTGCTCCAATGCACATAAATGAAAATAAACATGTGTATACCAAAAATATTTGTAACTGCAACAATTTCTGGGAGACATGGTGTATTTTCTGGAAAAATTCCAGGGGTGCCAATACTGTAGTCCATGACTGTATGCGGAGTATACCCTCATACTTTTTAGTCTCTGCAGAGCAGTAATCATCAACTGATAGCCTGAGGGCCATACCAGGACCCCTAAAGCTTCCCATCCGGCCCCAAGATGATGATTAAATCCTGGAAATGTGAGATGGAAAAAAGATGTGATTTTCTCTTTTGTCTTTAAAACACAACTCTATAAACAACCACAAATATCATTAATATTGGGACAGTGTTATCGAGAATGACTTAACATTTGATCTGTTTCTACAGTTATCTACTTGTCAGCCATTAATAGTAAATAAGATGCGTGACAAACACATACTTATTAGTCCAGTCCTGATTAATTCTAGTTTCTTTTTTGACTATGACAGAGGATTACTATTTCCAGCCACAGATAACATACAACTAGCTGGTATCTTGTAGTTATTGACAGCTCCTGTGACAATGTTTACAGTCCCTGATAAACACGAAAAGATAAGATTAAAACAGCTAACAAAGACCACCATGAAATAACTTAATTTTATTACACACAAAGCTTTCTGTTCCTTGCCTCACCACATCAGCCATAAAAAAGAAAAACACAAAACTCCCCAACAGAAACAGGTTCACATTAGACTAATGTCAGATTGGCTGACTGTATTTCTTTATGAAACTGACTGAATCTCAAAAGTGTGTGCAGTTCACAGGAAAACAAAAAACAAACAAATAAATAAATGAATAAAAATAAGGCAGGCCAAGAAGAGAAGTCAAAGGAGGAATATGTGATTATGTGGTGTACAACAGAAGGGTCTTGAGGTTTTCAAACACTACAAAAACATTCACCATGCAATCTCAGGAGACAGATAAAGGGCTGATTTGACCTAATAACAAAGCCATATTTAAACAGTTATCAGGAGAGAGACATTTCTTGATTACATTCATTTGGAGCTGAAAACAAAAAGACACTTTCATGGAAAATTAGACATTTGGTGTCAACTTTAATCACTAGTATTTGTAAAAGTCCCGTGAAAGTTGCTGTAGTGTTCAACTTCTGTGTGGCCTCAGCTTTTGTGCTTAATAGAGGCTCAGAATTAACCTGTAGTGTTGATATACAGTGCTTAAATTTATTAGACCACCTGTCATAAAAACGAGAAAACATAAATATTTTGATTAAGTGTTTTAATGCGGACTTTCTGATTTTCAGTCAGCTCTCGACGTTTTACCATTTTGAACAGGAATGAGGAATTTCAAACTGAATTCACCTTTTTATACCCAAATTTGAGCCGGCTCACTGGGTTTCTCTGAGAAGTCAGAAATTAATCAAGCATAACATTCAACCACTAAAACTCATTTTTCTGTTCAGGAAGTAGTAAATAACCATAATTTGACATATTAATCAAGAATAATAATAATGTGCTTTACTATTTTTCCTTTTTTTTTTTTGTAAATCAGTACATTTGAAAATTCATGGATAACAATAATAATACTATTTTAGCATTAAAAATATCATTTGGGCTAAAGAGCTTCTACATATTGGTGTATTAACCATTGCAGAAACATAAAAAAATGATTTTGGTAATTACCAATGCTGTTAATTTAGGGCAGCTGTGGCATAAACCTTACTTTGGGTGGTGGTCTAATAAATTTGTTAAGCACTGTATGTGTATCTAATGTGTGGATAGTAAGAAGACTTTCACATACATCGAGTGCTCTGTTTCTGGCTGCTAAGCTCATAAACATGCTGTGGTTTCCTGCAGCCTCTGGTTAACAGCTGCATAATTAAATATCAATGTTTTTTTGGGGTGATTTTGATGTTTAATGCTTTTTTTCTGTTTCTATGTGTTTCGAAACTAAGAAGAAAGGGAGTTGATATAAATGTTGCAGGTCTTGTACCTGTAGTGAAGCATTATTATAATTAATCAAAACTGCTTCAGAACGCTCCATTGGCACCCAGAAATGGAAGAAAAAGTTTAGTGGGTTTTGTTTGGGTGAAAATGAAATTTTACTTTGAAGCTGCCATGTTTTAAGATGCTAAAAATCAACACAGGATCATGTGTATTCCCCTGATTGGCTTCGACCTCAGAGAAGACTGACACTTAGTCCAGACAGGAGGCAGAAAGGATGTGAAAACTTCATTCTCATTAATACATTTGCAGCTCTTTCTCTCTGCTCCTCCTCTGTTTCTTCTATAGAGCTGATCTTGCGTGTATCTTGTTGAATTTTTGTGTTTCTGTATTTTTTCCTAAGGAGTTTCTTGGTATATTCATTGTAATTATAGTGTGTGCATATGTGTTTTTGTTACGTTGTGTTGATTCAACTCACAGTGCATAGTCAGGAATGATTTTCTTTGTAAAGAATTCTTCTACTCCTTCGTCCACTCGGCCCATCCCTTCGCTCGCCTCATTCTCAACCTTTGAAGCAGGCTCCTGGAACACAAAAACATCATGAATCATCTAGTTTTGTTTTGAGGGATTATGTGAGGGTAATGCAGGGATATTTTGAGTTTATTTCTATCTTGTGTGAGACCGTTTATATTAAAATTTTCTATAATTTTATTTTTTTTTAATAACTGGAGAAGACTTTCAATCCTAAAATACAAACAAAAGAGAATTCCAGTTTCTTCTTCCTTACACTTTTACATATGTGTGGTATAAATTACTGAAAGATAGAAAAGTTTTATAATTGCTCTGGAAGATCGCTTTAGCCTTCAGCCACCAAACAGGCCTTAATGTCTGCAACAGAATCTTTGAGAGCCAACAGGCCGAATCAAAGTCCTTCAGAAATGCTTATTTACCACTGACAGGCTCAGTGTTTTTCCTGTCTGACTACATTACAGATGTAGAGAGATGCAGACATAGTATTGTTATAAAAGAATGTGAGACTTATTAACCACAAAGCACTCTTTAAAATCACCAAACTCCACAGACAAAACTATAATTTACCAATATTAACACAGAAGCACCCAGTCTTTTTTATGTTATTGTGTGTCTTCAGTGTTTTAATGCAAAGAACCAACAAAATATATATTATAAAAGTAAAACCTGAAATTAAACACTGTAATGGTAAAGCAGCATCTCTTATGCTCGGCAAACAACAATTTTTGTTATTTTCTACATGTCTATAGCAGCTGTTTTAAACAGGAGGGCTGTGGCACCCTGCAATGCCATTTGGTATTATTAGGGGTAAGCTCAAATGCTTTTTATATACCCAAGAATGAATGAATGAATGAATAAATGGATGGATGGATGGCTGGATGGATACTGTACTGTACTGTACTAAAATATTAATTGTATGTGTTTATCTGGCCACTGAAGTGAATCTGATATATCCCAAAGTCATAGCTATGACTGAGGATGAAACAGTTATTGGTTTATTATAGCCATGGTAAAAATCCCCCCATAGGTAATACTGTTCCATCTAAATTCTCATCAAAAATCTTAATCACTACATTTAAAATAACACATACACTAAATACAACAGGTGGCAGAGTAGCAGCAGTGATAGAGATCAGAGCAAACACACAGTGGGCAGAAAGGAATGCAGAAATTAAATAAGATCTTGCACCATCCTCTACATTTGTGTCCACATGTTTCTGAGGTTCTTAGAGTGTAACCACCGTGAAATAATCAAAAAGTAGCATCTAATTTCTCTGTATCAGTGTTTCGTTTGTAACTACCATTGTGAACTGCATCATTCTGTAGCTCCCTCCATTTAGCTTTGGCTTAAAAAGATTACTTTATATCTTTTTTTTCTTTTGTACTTTCAGGCACTACTAAATGTAAAAACAATCAATAAAGTGTGAAGTGTTGAAAAAAAAAACATGAGCTTTTTGAATAATTATCTTTTTTGATGCAAATTTTATAAGGTTTTCATGTTTACCTAGAATTTTAAAACACCAAATATGCAAACAAAAAGTGATCAGTTGGGGAGCACAGATAGTCTAGCGGTCTAAGATGTGACCCATGTAAGCGGGTGGCCGGGTTCAAATCCGGCCTGTGGCCCTTTATTGCATGTCTCTCCCCACTCTCTCTCCTGTTTCCTACTCTAGCCACTGTCCTCCTCTATGTAATAAAGGCATGAAAAGCCCAAAAAATAAATCTTTAAAAAAAAGTGAACAGTTCACTGTTTTGCTAATGTTATACATGTTTCAACTTATTTGTAATACTGAACATTTAAGCACATTTTAATAAAACCATGATAAAAATGATAACTGTGATAATTTTGGTCACAAAAAATGTGATAAGAAATGTTCATATTCATATTACATCTATTGCCATGATGGTGAAGAATGCTTAATTACCTCCACTAAGGAGGTTATGTGATCAGGTGGGTTTGTTAGTCTGTTCGTTTGTTAGCAACATAACTCAAAAAGTTGCGGACGGATTTTGATGAAATTTTCAGGAAATGTCATAAATGGCATAAGGAAGAACTGATTCGATTTTGGGAGTGATCCGCATCACTGTCTGGATCCACACATTTTTTAAAGGATTCTGTACTATTGGTAGATAGGGCTAATGGTGGAGGTCTGCGCTGTTACCACTTTACACCTGGAGATGGCGGACATGAGTAACTTCAATCCCAGCAGAATTTTTGGGTGTGTTTCTTTTCAAAGTTTTGGAGTTTATAGAGTTTGAAAGATGCACACCCGGCAGAGGAGAAAAGTCGGAGTCTAAAAGAGAGAAAGACAGTGAATTGTAGCGAGAATACGCACAATGCTGGGAGGAACAGAGGAATATTCACCCTCTGCCATGACTTCCAGTCGTCTGGTGAGACCATGGGTGAGAATGTCAGTGCATCTGTTGGCACCGGCAGGCAATGCTTCTGCCATGACAGACCACCCATAGTGAAGCTTATGCTTTGCCTCACCGTATGTCCACCCCACCGGGGAGGGAGTTATTGGCGAATGCCGTAGTGGGGGGCACATGGGAAAGGATCCAGGAATTTTTAAAGGGTTCTTCACTATTGGGAGATAGGACTAACGGCGGAGGTCAGTGCTCTCAGAGTGCTTTTCTAGTATTCAAGCTGCCGCAAAGATGCAACAAATTGTACAGCCTTGCTTCACACACCTTTAACCTGGAAGTACAGCAGACAAATAATAAACACATTTTACAGGTGGTCTTTCAAAACAAGTGTCACCTTATACGTATCAACTCAAATACAAAACTCTTCTGTCCTGGTCCCGAGATGAGCCGTTGAACAACGACCAGTAAATTCTTTTTAGTAGACGACTCAAATGTCACCCTGACCTTTTGCAACATTAACTTTCCTTCCATTTTACCATATCAGACATTTGTGTTTATTTCCATCTATGTCATAATAAGCTTATGAACCAAGAGTTTAAAAAGAAATTGTGTTTTCTGAAGACATGCAAGCTTTTTGGTTTTCAGTCTTCCCTGGGCTTAATCTTTTCAGCAATATGATGTCAGCAGTTACAATAACAACACTCATAATTCAGACTGCAGCATATATAATCATAATAACATGCAGAATTTTGATCATCTGTGTACAGCTGGTTTAATTTCTAACCAACTCAGCTGCTGATCGAGTCATAATACCATGACACAAGTGTGTTCAAATGCATTTGGTGACCATGACAGTCACTTGCAAATCTCACCATGTCAGCCCTGAGTTTAAGTTAATGTTTTTACAAAATGTAATGATGTACCCTTCAGGCATTTCTGAGATATTGCATTTACAAATATGGGTCAGACACAAAGAAGGGACAGGCTGAAAACAGCTGTGATTATAGCTAGCAGGATGTCAAAGAGAATAAAGATCATTTCTGCAGACTTGGCTACTTCTCTGACTTTAATGTTCGCCCAGTGTCCTGGATTGAGTTTCAAAGAGTCCCTATGTATTTTCTCCATAATGTGTGGGAGTCTATGGTTTAATTTGTGCCAGCCTAGGGGTCCTTAACTTGTAAACATCTGAGAATAACTGGGTTATAAAAGACTTGTTTACTTATCCAGTGAAACCTATATAAATGAATAGCACAAATCTATGCATTCATTAGAAGAATATTAGTAACTGAGACTTAAAGCTTCTGTCAGCTGTTTATTAATACTATTAAAACAGGCTGAAATTACTTCCTATGCTTATTAATTAAATTCTTTCTATTTGAGCTATAAAGAAAAACACATCATCTGAAACTCTTTTGGGTATTTCTGTGAAGTTACTTTTTGCATAATCAACACAAAACAACATTCCTCACAGTCGCTTTAAATTGAACTCTTAAATAGGATAGGACTAAAAGTGCTGATGAACATTTCCTCTCCTGCTTAAAGGAGGAATGATGAATAAATCTAATACCCCTTACATAGTAACTTCTTTTTGTGTTATTAAGTGCATTAAAGCATTCACAAAATTAAAACCCTGCATATTCACTGGATTCTGCATCACCCTATGCTTTCAGTTTACTGTAAATTAAAAACCTGCTTTTGAGTTTTGAAATGGACCTGCTCAGGCTGCTGTGGCTGGAGCAATAAGGAGTTCCTGTTCAGGACAGTTGTCATGTGTAAGCATTATTCTAACTGGGTCAAGCATAGTCTGCAGAAACACACATTAGCCTACTGGAGCCGCTATTGTGAGGATGCAGGCCTTCAGCTTACCCTTTACATCGCTTCATTTTACCATCTCCATCTGCTTCTATATGCAGCACAGCACAGACAAAAACCATGTTAAGTAGTCTGTGATAATACCAGTTCAGGAAAAGGTCATCACTGCATGTTTTTTTTCGCTTAACACCACCTAAATGTATGGGGGATCAACTAACAATAAGAAATTCTGGCAAGGTAGTTAACATTTGCAGATCTGATCACAAAATGCCTTTAAATTTTGAAAGGAAGAGTAACAATTTGTAAAACAAAATCCTCTAAAGACTCTTCATTTCTGTGTTTTATACTATTATTCATTGAAGTGGCATATGTCCCTGTCTCTTTTTTGCTCTTCTACTTTGTATGCTATCCTCTGTATGTGCATTTCTTTGTTATTCAAATGAAGAATACTATGTTGAAAAAACAGAAGGTGGAGGGCCAAGGCAAGACAGTTATTCACACAAAGGACAACAGCATCACTTTCCACAGAACAACCTTCAATCTTCACATATCGAATGGCCGGTAAATATGAGCAGCAGAGGACAAAGCTGTTCATGACAACCTCTAAATCTTGATTGTTTGTTAAAGATACAGGAGGTAAAACTTTCAGTTGATAAATGTGTAAAAATCATTTCAGATTAACAATCCTAGGCAGTATTGGAGCCATAACAACACATTTGGTTCAGAGTTATATTTGATAACCACTTTTCAAATTTTTACCCCTCAATTGTGATGATTTACAGCTTTATAGTTAAACTCCAAGAAGCAAATTGTGCAAAGCAAGTAGTTTGAAGATCAAGAAACAATCAACAATGAAAAATGTTGCCCTCCTAGTTTGTACAAATAGTAGTATTATGCATCCAGGAATCAGTGTTAGTTCTGCTATGAAAACTATGACTTCACAAAACAAACACTATAAAGTCAGAAAACAAAGTGAAAATGTGACAAATTAACAAACTAAGAGGTAGATCCATTAATATTGTCCTGCGCCGCGCTTGCAGCACCAAATTTAGCTCAAGATTTATGCTTGCTAACTGCCTCTCTTTTGCACCATACCCACAAACTTACAAGAGTTTGCACTGATCATATGCTGGTGCAAACACACCCAGAGAGTGTGCTAAAATCATCAACACCACAATGACAGAGCGAGACAGAAAAAAAAAAAATTATAATACAATTTTCAGACCGAGAACTCATTTGTGCAGAGGCATGTACGGAAACACACTTCTGTCTGCATATTAGATGATAGGGGTGTGACGAGATCTTGTGGCACGAGATCTCACAAGATCAAAACGTCACAAGATGTCTCATAGAGGTGAAAATCATCTCGTGAGATCAGTATTGCCCAGACATCAGGAGCAGCAGCTCTCCTGACAGAAAACAAAACCTAGCTGGAAGTTATAAAAGATCACAAAGATGCCCTGAACACTTTAAAATCATTGGTTTGCCAGCTAATGAAGAAATGGAGCTGATCTGTGACATGGCATGGGAGTTTGCACATCCAGTCTACATGTGGACTTGGAGAAGGCTTACGATCGTGTTCTGCGGGGGGTCATGTGGGGGGTACTGGCGGGAATATGGGGTCCTGGGGCCACTGCAGTGAGCCATCAGGTCTCTCTTTATAACCAAAGTGAGAGTTCTGTCCGTTTCCTCAGCACAAAGTCGGACACATTTCCTGTGCGTGCTGACCTCTGCCAGAGTTGCCCCTTGTCTCCAGTTCTGTTTGTGTTTTTCATGGACAGGATCTCAAGGCGCAGTCAGGGGGAGGAGGGTTTCTGGTTTGGAGGGCTCGGAATTTTATCTCTGTTGTTTACAGATGACGTGGTTCTGCTGACTTCCTCAGCTGGGGACCTCCAACGGGCACTTGGGAGGTTTGCTGCTGAGTGTGAAGCAACTGGTATGAGAATAACCACCTCCAAGTCTGTGGCCATGGTTCTCTGCTGGAAAATGGTGGATTGCTTCCTCCGAGTGGGGAGTGAGTCTTTGCCCCAAGTGAAGGAGTTTAAGTATCTCGGGGTCTTGTTCACGAGTGAGACCGTGAGATCGACAGGCGGATTGGTAAAAATAAAATACTTGGCTAATAACACATTTAATTATTTTATCATGTTTTATTCAAAAGTGGGTTATGCCCAGATCCTGGGAATGATCCCTTTCTATTTGTAATGAGCCTGACTTGCATATGAAGGGAGCAATTTTGCGCCCAACTTTTGAATATTCCCCCATTACCTACATATTTATGAGACAGAGCACTGTTTGCTTTGCTGAGCAGTTTGTGTGCAGGTTGTGTGCATTTAGCGTAGATTTGCGCATGCTCTGTGGAACAGATCTTTTTTGCCATTTGCTTACCTAAAAACCAAGCAAAAAGCCATGCTATCCTTAAGTGGATCAACCTCTGAGCAGTTACCGCACTATAGGTGCATCCCAAGTAGTTTATTTCATCAGTCTTCGGTCTTCGGTTGAACCAGAAGTAGTTTCTGACCCTCCATCTTAAAGACCATCCCAATGGTCCTAAGCTGGACTAAAGGTCAAGGATCAGAACTGAGATTTAAATCCCGATAAGTAGACACATGAGAGCAGGCTTCCCAGAACTCTTTATACTGAAAAACGCGGTCCCTTATTGGATATCACTCTCTGATTAACGCTGTGACGCCGTGGACTTCAGTGAAACTTCACAACATCAGCAGGGTTTAATAACAGAGGAGAAACTGTGCTTAAAAAAGATGTGAAACGGACTCAATGGAAACTACAGATTATAAACAATACCAGTTTTAAAAGAGTCATTAAGTTATGATGTGGATGTGATTCAAAAGAATCAGGTATTCATAGTTACTTTAATAGTCAGTTATTTTCTGTGTTTATTGGATCATGAAGAGAATTAAAGTCTGACAGAGCAGATGTCTGTTTGTCAGTAAGAAACACTTTTAACATCCATCATGGGGTCAATAAAGTTTATATAGGACTGATCGTGTATGCTATTCTATAAAACAATCAGGATTTATGAAACACAGCGATCATAATCAGAGGAAATATGGGTATTCTACTTATTGGATAATTAGGCTACTAAATCATTTTACAGTAAAGCATGTGCTTGTAAAGAAAGAGTCTGCATGTTTTTTTTATTAACAGCAGGTTTCTCCTCATGTTTAGATGTTTGTAATCACACACATACTAAGACCAAAGATTGTTAGTGTGGATATATCATTAGCATAAATACAGTTCATATTCACTCTGATACAATCAGCTGTTTATGCTTCCTGACAGCTGATTGATGATCAAAAGGCACTGTCATCAAAAACTGACATCACTTAACGTGACGCTGCAGAGGAAAAGAAGTCCCAAGAGCTCAAAAAAAATCGGTCTCTCCATGAGTCTCTGGTGGGAGGGACCAAGACAGAAGGAAAAGACTCAAGCCCTAAAAGAGAGAAAGTGTGTTTCTAATTATCAAACATGTACCTGCACCATCCCATATTGGAGCTCTTGGTGATAAATAAACCTGCTACTGAAGTTGATATAGCTGCTTTACCTTTTCTTGAATTTAATTATACACTACTTCTGTCTGCTGCCATGTACGTTGATGGAAAACGTCTTTCTTGACAGGCTGTAATTACAATTCGGCCACTATGTCAAATTGAATTCATTGTCCAATGCACTAGCCAGGTGCTTGGTTTTGGGTGTGACACTATTTTACAAGCTTTAAAAATAGTAATGAAACACTTGTTTCAGTGGTAACAGTAAGGGTTAGGAGCTTGGCTAAAACCTCTAGCTGTGAACGTACTATATCATCCCCATGCCTCATCTCTCTGTCTTTATTTCCTTTTACCTGCCAGAATTTCCCCTCAAAAGATCCAGAATATCTATAAAAATGTACACATCAAAAACTAAAAATGCACAAGACTAGAATTATAGAGAAGAAAAGTCTTTTGAGCTAAAATTTACTATGACCAAATGGCTAATATTTGCAAAAGGCTCGTTAATTTTTTGCCAAAAGTGGAAAGATAAAAACTGAGTAAAAGTCAGGAGCCAGAATTTCTCCTCATGAATGCAGCGTTTGTTTCACCCCCAGGCTGTTCCATCTATCATCCAGTGGAAATACTGTGCCTCTCTTTCATTCTCTGCCACCTCCTTTACTGCCACCTGTCTCTATGTGCTACATGCCAGCATGGCACACAATTGTTGGCATACACTCTCACTCTCCCTCGTATGCACACATAAACTCATACTCTTGTTACTAAGGGGTAACAGATCTGTCTTTATTAAATAGATGTGTGGATGTGATTAGTCGTTCATACAGGAGGCTGCTGGGTAAAAAGCAACATCCACAAATTTAGCATCCATCAACAACTGCTAGTCAAAGGTTTATAACATTTTTATTTGTTAAAAAGCAAGCGATATTGACACAGGCAGGTTTACTCTAGATTAAGTCCTCTGCTTAGACAGCATGCATGCAGACACAGCTCCTCCCATGGGTGTGCACAATCACAGGCTAGGGCAGCAGCACAGTGCACACACTGCAGGCCTGACTGGAGCAGGAGGAAGAGAAGCATTACCAGGCAGCAGATGGGAGGGAGAAGATGTTGTAGCATGAAGCAGAGAAGCGATTGTTCATTACAACAAACCATCTTGTTATTGAAATAATCATCTATGCTTCAGCTGGTCCAAAATGCTGCAGTGTGCACTGACAAGAACAAGGAGAAGACATCATATTTATCCCATGTAGGCTTCTCTGCATTTCCTCCCAATAAAATCTTAAACAAATAGGAAAAATCGATCTTCACACCTACAGAGCACCATCAGCATGTGAGGAAAACATGCTGACTATTCAACTCTACACATCACGCCACCAGGATACAGACCTGCTTTAGAAAACTTGAGTCTCAAAAAGTAGTGAAAAATATACTACTAAAAACATACACCTGCTTTGGTCTGTGAGACCGAACTATCTTTTCTTTTTCAGTAGGCTCAAATGTTTTAATAAAGCTTACAGTTAGGGTTCATTTGGGCTGTAGGTTTGATACAGTTGCACACCAGGCTCTTGTCTCCTATTAGTATGCAATTTATTTTTCTCCCTTGTCTCGATTATTTATGTCAAGTACTTGCTATAATGGACCTTCTTGACTCCTGCTGCTACAATGATCAATACCAGTCATGCTTGTATTTATTGTATAGTTGTTAAAGTTGTCCCTGTAAATTACGACAAAGAGAACGATACAGAAATGCTCAGTGTATAAAGAGTCATGCGATGACCTTCTTTTTGATTTGGTGCTATAGAAAACTGGATTACTGGACTTGAAATATTTCGATCTACTTGTTGTTGGGTTACCCCAATATTTGGCTTTTTGCTGATCATCTGTTAACTGTGTACTGATAAAATGAATCAATTTAAAAATATTCTTCTTTAGCTCCACTGTCTCTTCCCTTCTGAATTTGCTCTGGTTCTCATTTATTTACTCCCTCACCTGATGTCCAGCCCACAAAACGATCTGATTGGCTACCATAACACATGGCAGTGAGCACCACTGACAAGTAGAGAGACACAATACAGTAGTTGTGTTGAAAACATATATTTGATCTGCAAGACTGTCCACAGATGTTTAGACAGATAATGTTAAAATGGGGGTATTATGCCTCTTTTCAAAGCTTTACACCATCTCTCTGATACCCACGTAGTAGCTTAACATGGTTTACAGCTCAAAAAACTCCTCATGTTTCTCACACTGGTGTCCTGAAAAACCCTTATTTAAACCTTCGATTGAAACGCTTCGTTTTCACTGCTGTTTCTGAGTAAAATATGACGAATTTTGATATATGTCCGTACATGTTAGACCCGGAGTCTGATCCTGATAGTTTGGAGAGAGAGGGGAAGAAAACCAGCAGCAGCGAAGGATAGAGCAGGATGTTTCTGTTTGGTAAGTGATTAATTACTGTGTTACTAAATGGCTAAATGGCTAAAAGGCCTTGTGGGGGCGGTCTGTTCCGCTTTGCTGGCAGCACGGACGAACCAGTCAGGAGATCCTTTTGCAATGACCTCATCAGTTCGCTCCATCAAAATCTTGTCTTAGGAGGATCTTGGAGAGATTCCCAACGAACAGTTTTCATCAGTTTACAGTCTAATTCCAAGATTTCTTGTGGTTTGAAAATTTGCAGAGGTGAAGTATGGACACCCAACATTGTGACTTTATATTTATGTTTTAAAATTGGAAAAGTATAATACCCCCTCTTTAACATTCGCCTGCAGTGTAAAAGTGAGCTGCAGTGAGCTACAGGTGATGTTGAATGTTTTAAGTTTTGCTGGTGCCAGTGCGGCAGGGAATAATTCAAGCTTCCACACTGCAAATATTACTTTATTTATCTGTTTAAGACTGTTTTTTTCTTACATTATAAAACATAAAGTTAGCCAGCAATAACACACTTTATTTAACCATATGACTGACATTATTTCATACATTAAACATGTTATAGTCCCCTATTAGTAGTAACTGTTCTGAAGCTGATTCAAAGACAGTCTGACTGCAGACCGTACATCTCTGACAGCCACTCTCATAGACCCTATCATCTGAGACACCATCTGTTTCTGAACAGAAGTGCCATAATTTGATTTTTTTTTTTTAATTCAACTTTAATCATTAACAAAGTCTGGCTGTAACGTTCATGAAATAACCACACAGCAAACATTACAGACTAAAATATTTCATAAATAAAACAGAGAAAATATCAAAGGTCTAATCTGGGATTACATTATGTATAAACCTGTTTTAGAAGTAGATACGCAAATGGTGGATCACTTTAGTTTTGTAAGCTTTAGCTAATACTAACATAGCTAGGCTAGCTACATAGTAAACATAACTACATAAGCCAATGCAGCTAAGTTAGCTTTAGCAATGTAAGTTTTAGCCAAATCTAACATAACTTTTGGTATCCTAACAGTTACTCTTACCCTAACCCTTAACAGAAGTTTAATCTGATTTTATGCACATGTGTGTTCTTAAATAGACAGGGTCTCAGATGAACAGCCTGTGAGGATGGCTGTCTGAAATGTACGGTCTGCAGCCAGACCCCTCTCTCTGATTCTGGTAACCCTGAGAGAGAAGAGGGAAATCAAGCTGTTTCTGGTAACGTTATGGAGACCTTCATAGTTGTGCTTATTTTTCTATACCAATTCAAATTCTAAATTTTGACAAAAAGATTTTAATTTTTATTGTAAAGCTCCAGATATCAGTTATTATCAACCTCATGAACTACTGATAATCAGTATGGTCTCTGAGAAACCAAAATCAGTCGAACCTTTGTCCAAACACTTGCCTGTAGAGGTCATAAACTCATGGTGTGGTGTATATCTGATTGCAACACTTGAACCGTTCAATATTTGGGGCCAAAATGTGTTTTTTGTAAATTTTCAACCTGGTTTCTGCCTGTGTAATCAGATTTCTTCCTCATGGCTCCTGTTTATCTGCTTAAAGGTCCATGTTACAAAGTACAGTGTGAAGGTTTCCTCCTGCTCTGCCAGAATCTAACATGTTGCCTTGTGTTTGGACCATCTGTCACCTTCCCTCTCCCTTTCCTTATTTTGAATACTGTCTGTTCTGTGGTTGTTCCCACTTTAACTACTCTCTGTTTTTAATAAGAGATAAAATGAGTTAAATACATTTTTTAGGGTAACACCACCTTTAAGGGAGGACTGGACCCCTAAAGGTGATCATGGGCATGAGAAGAGCCAAGACCCAGGAGTGTCCTGGATTAAAATGAATCTGACATGGTGGTCCAACCCTGTAATTTTTAATTTGATGCACACTTACCCATCAAGACATTTCCCTATCATGCATTGAAAAGAAAATTAAAAGTAAAAAAAAAAAAGATCCCCCCATACAAGCACTGAAATAGCCCCTTATGTACATCTCTAAGTCCTGAAGTTATAAGATTCACCTACAACTAAATTATGCTTCATTTTCCTTTAAGCAGAAGGTCAAAGGAGTTGTAAAGCAGGTTAGAGGATGCTGTGTGCTTTAGCTCTATAGGCACGACAACTCAAAGGACCCAGATAATTTAAGATAAGTCCAACAATGTACCTCCTTATACATCTAATTAAATACACATACAATGGATCTGTTCAAAACTAGTTTACCTGGTGGAGTATCTGTAATAAGGAGTTTGCCAAGGTAAAGGACAGCCTCAGAAAAAACAGTCCCACTATGATAATGTTTAAGTATTTTCTGATTTAAAATATTTATATTTATAGAGTGATTATTTATTCTCCATTTTGTTAATTTTCAAGTAAGAAAAAATATATAACTGAGAGGAAAACATTAAAGCGCCTTTCAAAGCAAAAAGACATGACATCTGCTAAAAGTCCAGAGGAGCTGCTGAACAAAACTCTCCAGAGCTAATTAAAGCTTTAGAAAGCACTGTTTGTTTTATATTAGAAAGCCAAAACCGATGAATAACAGGCCTTATGGAAGCAGAGAAACTATGGGTGTATTTATTCAGGATTATACAGTTTTCACTCCTGGAGATCAGTTGTTTTCTGAAAGGCAGAAACAGAGTCCATGTGTTGTCTTAAGTGCACAGAGCAGAAACTAACCTGAAATCACCCCATAAAGGTCAGGCAATAAAAACAAACACTGCTGAGACTGATACCACTTGAGGACAGAAGAGGGTGGAAATGTCTCTGACATATTAGGACTGAAATCTGTGACTCATGACACAGAAGCTGGACAAAACACCACGCAGTAGTCCTGCACTCATTTTAAGAAATTTTAGAAATGCAACTTAAAACTGAATAAAATTAAGTTTCAGAAACTGCCAGTTAAAACAAGGTCATTAATTTTTTTTTAGATTTTATGAGATAATGCAGCTAATAGAGGAGGAAACTCGAGTTGGGGAGAGCAGAGTCAAAGGTCTGGTTCAAACCTGGACCCCCGGCTTCAAGAAGTACAGCCTCTGTGCATGGGCTGAACGACATAACAGTGAGACCTGGAGACGCTCAGGTCAGAATTATTGATTTACATTAAAATGTGTTAATTATATCAAATCATGGTATATAGAAATATATTCTAAAGAGCATGTTTACCACAAAACATAAAAAAGCAGCAAACTTCCTGATAAATATCACCTTTAGAGACATATTCAGCCATTTATAGGATTGAGTCTCTAACTCGCTTAAAGGCTAATGCCAGTTCATGCAAAGTGGGACGAAATCTAGCTGGTGTATACAACGGCTGCTGGTAGAGTGTGTAGCTCGGATGTAGCTGTAGAAAAGCAGTTTAATAAGACCTTGACCACATTTCTTTGTTAAAACAAGAGCAAAGAGCCACACTGAAAGCTTCTCTTTGCAGATAAGATATTTTTGCATGTCTCATAATAGGCTACAGCATGAGTTTTAGCCAACGACAAGCTCAGCATTTAAACACTGCAGCTGCACTAGCCTGTATAGCTCAGCTTAGCACTGGCATTAGTGCTGTACTGCTGTGACCTACTGATGGCCATTGTCCAGGCCTGAGCCAAGCCCATGCCCCTTCTCTCCAGGTATCCTCTCAGCTGCCCCCTCCATGACACATGTAGTCGCCCCCGGCAACAAGCCCACCAGGTCCTCGGCACCCAGTATGCAGTGAGTTGGATAAGGCCTGGGAAAGTGCACTAGCTGCCTGTAGAAGTGGAGCTTCTGTGCCTGTATCAAGCAGCTGACCCTTCCCATCCTTGCTCTCTTGGGCATGTCAGCATTAGACACATGGTCTTGCCAATGATACCCAAAATTGCGCCAAAGAGAAGTTGTCACAAAGGGGTCCAGTCAGCACCTCTAGCCATCAGCCAACATTCAGACCTCACATGGGTATAATAAGACAAGAAGGACCAACAACCGAAAGACTGACTTTCATCCACATGCTCAGTTTCAGGAATACCACACTGTCTTATTCAGCAAACCCATCACCCAATGTGTGAGTTCAAGTCCACGGTTGATCTCAGCCTCGCAGTCAGCGGATCGATGTATTACACCGCCAAAGTAGAAGAACTGCTCTACAACTCCCAGGCTCCCACCTTTCACAGACACACATTCAGTGGTACCATCCAAGGCATCCCCAGATGCCTGGATCTTTGTTTAGGCCCAGGAGACGTGCATTCCCAGCACTTCAGCCTCCTCACTCAGCAAGTTCAGAGCCCCCACAATAACATCTACAGTCTCTGCAAGGATCAAAGCATCATCAGCAAAGTCCAGGTTAGTGATCTGGACATCACCGAAAGGCAATCCACAGATTGTTGTCCCTGTTACCCGCCCTATTATCCAGTCCATACAGGCACTGAAGAACATAGGGGCTAAGATGCACCTCTGCCTCATCCCAGAATCAACTGGGAAGAAGTCAGAGATGGAGCCCCCACACTTCACAGCACTCTCTGTACCAGAGTATAGGGCAGACATCAGCTGGATTGTGTATCAGACACCATATAAACTACTGCAGCCATCGATGGATAGCGAAGGAAGGTAAGTTTCTATCCCTAAATAATCATTTGTCAATTGGGTACAAATATAAAGACGTACAAACGCAGTTGGCACAAAAGGTGGGAGTACAAAGTCTGGTGTAGCCTGATTCCAAAAGGTGTCCACTCAGCCAAGAGAGGACTGGATATCCTCTTTATCTTGGCTGCTAGCTGTTAGTCCATTTACCGCTAGCTTGTCTGAAAGTTTGGGACAGCTGGGCAGAAACTGTCAGAGGGCTAGCTGCAGGAATCTTGAAATAAAAGCAGCTGAATGATAATGTTGTAGATTGATGATTTGACTTTCTATTAATCTAATTGGGTAATTGATCAATTGATGTTTTGATCCACACTGATGGATTGTTACACACCTAGCTAATAGCTAAGGATAATCAACTGCACAATATTTTTGACATTAGCTGAATGCATGATTAAAATCTAATGACTGAAGACACCTACTATCTCATTACTATCTCAGGATTGACAGATGTATGCCACACTGTTCAGTAAATCATCCGCTTTAGTAATGTAGCCTAACTGAAAAACAGTAACAACCTTTAAGTGGCACCTTCAAATTTGAAAAATTCTGTCTGTCAAAAACAGAAGTCATACAATTTACACAGAAACAAGGTCACTACTGATGAAGAGAAATCCTTTGATTCCATTAACACACTGACAGCATAGAGAAAGAGACCCCCATTAATGGGAAAACATGAATAATTGAGTTAGTGAAAGCATTCCCAGGAGAGAGAGAGGGAGAGAGATAGAAGGAGAGATCAGCACTGGGAACAACCTAGGGAACACCACTCCCAAAATGCATGTGCCTATTCTCTCTCTCTCTCCCTCTCTCTCTCTCTCTCTCTCTCTCACACACACACACACACATACACAGGGAGCACTCAGCACGACTACATGTAGAAATAGAGTGTAAAGATAAAGATGGCTACCATTATTACTACAGCATTATAAAAATGAGAGCAATATAGATAGATATAGACAGACAGATAGATAGATAGATAGATAGATAGATAGATAGATAGATAGATAGATAGATAGATAGATAGATAGATAGATAGATAGATAGATGTGACTATTTTGCTGCATTAACATCTTTTGCCTCACTTGACTCTGTCTGTTTCCTTATTGTTTTGTCTTTTACTCTCCATTTCAATCATTTTTTCCTCGGGGATCCCTCTCTAGTCGTGCATTCAGCTTCCTGCTTCATGTCCCCTTCCTGCTATACATTCGTCCACCTATCCTCTTCTTCTATCGCTCATCTGTCTTTCCCTGCATCCTGTTTCTACCTTCAACTGAGGCCGAATTTCACTGAGAGAGATGTCTATTAAAACCATTTTCTATGCAAATGTACTGAGTGTGGTGATGCAGAAATGCAAATTGGGGGTAATTTCTGCATGACCACATGCATATGTATGCATACGTTTGTTTGCATGTATGTGTGAGTGGTCATCGCTGAGTGTTTGGTGTATGTGTGTGTGCTCTTACCTGAGGCCTGAAGGAGGGGGGCTGTGTGTGAGTGCGTCGCGGCCGCGGTCGGGAGGCAGTGTAGTGCCTTAGAGTCTGGCCCTGGGTGGGTAGAGGCTCCATGGGAGAAGCAGGGGATCCAGAGCCGGGGAGAGGGCCTGGGCTGGGAGCCTCTCGTTGGGGTAAGCCTCCACAGCCGCCGTCAGCCTCCTCCTCTGGAGCTCGAGCGGAGATGGAGTAAAAGAGGGGGAGACTGGGAGAGGGAATGAACGATGCTCCTCTCGCTCCTGATATTGCTGCTGCAGCATCCACTGCTGCCACCTCCCCCTCCCTCCGCCTCTCCCCCCTCCATCCTGAGGGGGATGGGGGCGGGGAAGTAGAAGGGGATGGGCTTGTGTTGGTGACTGACAGCATGGTTGCTGTGGGTAACCAAGGGAGGCCACACCTTCCTTCTCCTCCTCCTCCTTCCTCCTGCTCTCCTCCTGTGTCCCTTGTCTGCTGCTCCCAGTCTGCATCTAGGAGACCTGAGAGAGAATAATATGAGTGATGAGAGGGGAGGCATGAGGAGGGAGGATGAAAGAGTGGAGGAGAGAAGGAGGAAAGATGGGGAATCAAGCCCACGCAGAGGGACTCATTTTTCAGGCATGCACTCTACTGTAGGTATGTATATGTGGGGCAGGGAGAGCTCAACAGTGAAGGAGCGAAAAGGTGGAAACAACTGGATAAAAAATGCAAAAACAGAGGGCAGGTAGGAAGAGACAAAAAGAGAAAAAATAAAAATAGCATACAATGGGAAAATAATCAGTTAAGCACAGATATGCAGAGATGAGGCAAAGCAGCAGATGGATGCTGCAGCCACACTGAGCTGTACACTTCTCAGCCTCACATGAAGCTAACACAATCAAACACACCACAAGGGGGATCTGAAGGGTTAATCCTACTTTATTATTATCTAACTAACAGCTGATCCTATTATTTTACAGCTCTTTTCCATGACGACTGATTGGAACATTATAGACATTAAAAAGGGGAATTTGATTCTTTTATTAAGATGTTTCATAAAATTCTGACCTAATTCTTATTTGACCTACATTTCCCAAACGCAACCTGACAAAAATTCAAAATTATACTTATATCGATCGTGCTTTATTATTCAGTCTCTCAAAGCAATATATTCCACATCAAACAATGGGAGCGGGGGTTGGGTTTTTTTTAGCCAGGCTGCCCCAAAATCCCCCCCGTGTTTCCCCCTCTTCACTCATCATCCCCTCCTCCATCTTCTCCCCTTCTCCTCCATGGTGGAAGTCACTGGTGTGAAAGTAAACAGGCCATGCTCCAATTAGCCAAACAGAGCTGTCTGACATAGAGTGGATCAGCATGGCACAGCACACAGGAAGAACACAATGGGACAAAATAAAGAGACAGCAGCAGGTTTAGGGACTATCACTATGTTAAGACATGTAGGCACACAAAAGATTTTTAATATGAGTTTGATTGTTTCACATCATTTCATAAAATCATTAGTATTATTTTATGAGCGTTATCGCAAGAAAGAGGCCACAGCTTATGTCATTATTTCAAATATTATGAACAATTTGTCATTCATCATCGATAAAATGTGTTTTATGTTTCAGGGAAAAAAAACAAAGACAAAGGTTTCATTTTGTTCAATAAACATATGTGCTCATATTTTGATTATTTGCCTTCATGAGGCCTCATTTAGAGCCACCCTTTCAAAAATAACAGTTTAAAAGAATTGTAACATCTAGACTGAAACTACAGGTGTGCTCCACAGGGCATATTTCTGTAAGATAAGTTTTACATATTGATGGGTATTTTGGTAATCAGAGGTGTTTCGGTGTGTTCTGACCTTTCCTACACGTGCAAGCAGTGTTTTAAGTTTCGGAAAAAATGCTTGTTTTTGAAAACTTCTTCCAGGGTGAAGATTTTTAGAAACTCTGATTACAGGGTTTATGTGGTTAGGTTTTTTGTGAGACATCACACAGCAACAGAGAACTCCCAGTGGGGGGTGAGTAGTGATTTCTATATCCAGAAACGCCACCAAAAGGCCATGATTTTTGCTGTTTATGACTTTGCCAAGTGTTCAAAGTGCGAAAAATAAAAACATCCTTAATTCTTAAGCTACTTTTGCGTCCTAAAAGTATAGAAATATCCAGACAAAAAAAACCCCAAAGAGAAATGGCAGCAGGCAGGAATTCAAAAGCCACAGTGCAAAGCCTGAACAACCAGTGTCTCAGAACACTCATGTATGGTCAATTTCAACAAAGCCGTCTGGTTTGGTTCAGTGCTGTTTTTTCCATGGTTAAGCACATTAAACTCTGATCTTGCCCATATTATAGATCCAGATAATTCAGCTCAGCTCAGTAGAGCTGGTTGTTTGGCTCCCTAAACGGCTCTTCATTTGGTATCAGTTTGGCTTTTTAAATGTGGATTAAATAACAACAAAGGACAGAGAAAATGAAACTGGCACTCAAACAGGAGATAGCTGCCAGAGCTAAAATTGAAGCATTATTTTGTAGAACAGGCTCGTTCTTGAACAGCACATCATTATTCAATTGCTAACCCCCTAAGGTGTATTCGGTTAATAGTACCTTGTTTCAATTAAAAGCAAGTTTGTAACAAAGTAAGGGTTTTTAAAAATATATTTCAAAGGGCCGCAGCTAGCCTCTTAATTCAGACTCGCCTCCCTTCATCTGGTTAGACAATGCTAGGACTGAGTAATTTGTGATATTGATCACCTCCACACCAGGTAAATCAGGTAAACTGTGCTAAAAAACACTTTTTGTGTCAAGTGTAGGGATTGTATTCAATGTATGTAGAACTGCAGCTTACAGGTCCATTTAGAGCTTTAAAGTACTAACTTTCCTCCGTTCCCATTTATTCCTAACAGCTGTCCCACCCTTCCTGCTCCCTACAAAGCATTCTGTCTTACGTGATTGTAAGCACCATATATGGGGAAAACTAAGATTTTGGCATGTGTCAAAATTACAGTGTGCTCTGTTTGACATAACGTGGATGTAACAATAACCCTTTCATTTTCATGGTGACAGCAAACATAGACAAACTTCTGACATGCTTTCAAAAAGAAAGATAGTTGTTTCCCCACCATGCTGATGAACAAAGACACCTGAATGGACTACAGAGGTCACTCCTGCTTGATACAAAACTCTGAAGACACAAATCCCATCGCCTACATCAATTTTTGGTTTTGGACAAAGACCTGGTTTGGGTTGATGGGGACACATTGGAAATGAAATGGTCACAACATTGTAACAGCGAGAGGATTTTCATACGTCAAGGACACTGTTGCTGTTAACATGACAAACTCTTCACAGCACGTAACAGTGAGTTTTTGAGAAAAACCTCTATTTAAAAAAAAAACTGGCTATGTGTGGACTAGGTTTTAATATTTTTCAGTGCACAGGTTTTTGCAAAGTTCACTCTGAGTAGAATGCAAAAAAGTAGAACTAGGGGTGCACGGTATATGTGGTAGACGGTATAAATGATATAAATTTGGCCTACGGTAGAGATTTGGACTCTACCGACCAATCACGATAACGCTTGTTAATGATGTCATCGTATCTGCCTCAGTGTGAGTTAGCAGGCAAAAACACGTGTTTTTTCCTCTCAAAGTTTGACGGCTGTACCACAACTAAGTCAGTGTGCTGTCTCTGTCAGCCTGCCTGGGGCTGTAACACAAGCTAAATGCTGCTTTGGCTGGTCGCAGAGGCCAGTGCTGCAGCTCTTCCTCTTACAACGGCATGAACAACCATTTAAAAGTCTATTTTTACTTATGACTGTCTTTTCTAAGTCCACAGTGAGTCAAAGATCCAGGCTGCAATGTTAAATGAGGTCAGAAAAGCTGCTGTCAACTAGCTGTATTCTCCGGTATGTCAGCCAAAGATAAGCTAACTCCATGCTAAACACAATACTTCTGTCAAGCTCTTCAAAATAAAAGTCCACGGCAGTTATTTTTCGGAAACGCTTTTATTGTGACCGCCTTCACTAGGAAACGTGTTCAAGTCATTAGCAGCTTAACACACCTCATCAGGTTAGAGATGAAATGCGAAACTTGGAGTGCAGTTAGACAGAAGTAAATCTAGAGAGACTTAAAAATAATATAACACGTTTTCTGTGTTCCTATACTTCGAGATAAATTGAGTATGCCATCAAAGGCTTGTTTTAAGGGGAGAAGGGGGTTAATAACACTTGAATTTGGATTAAAAAGCATTCTCTTTTTAATTTTGTAATACCGTGGTATAATACTGTAATCGTCAAAGGCAAGAAAAATACCGTCATATGATTTTAAGGCCATATCGCCCAGGCCTATGCAGAACTGTACGTATTGAGTGTGGAACAATCGACATTTCCCAAAATGAATTGCATATTGGCAAAAAAACAACAGCAATGAAAGAAACAAGTAAAAACATACATCAGTTATGGAGGAGGACTCAGGTCTGTATGAACTTTCTGCCAACCCTCTCAGAGAGCTGCTAACTTAACTTCTAGCAGGGACCCAGAGCTTTGGAGCAGTTTGGGAAAATACTCAGAGCAACTCTAACTGATTCAACTGACTTTAGCAGGCCACATAATTAACGTGAAGATTGTCAGGCTGAATCCCTCCTTCCAACCAAAGTCAACAAAGGCCATCATCGGATAGTTCTGAAGACAATCTTGACAGATTATCCTGTGGTGTGATGTGTTAAGAGTGACTTTTTCCCCCGAACCTTGTCAGAGGAACTCTGACTGGAGATCGTAAATATTAAACATGTTCAATATTTATAACCAGAAATCCTGTTGTGTTTGGTGAGCACCAAGGACAGCTGAGCAGACACAAGCAGAATACTGATGTGGAACGGAGCAATAGTCAATCAGACAGTAAGTAGGCTCAAGGAGGAATCAAAATAAATCCACAGCCATGGCAACAATAGTAAACAGAATGCAGAAAGTGGGAGAAATGGAAGAGCAACTTGTTGGTTTATTGCATCAAATCAGTGTTTAACAACTGTAAAACATACCACAGATGAACTGACAAAGAGAGGAGCTGGACTGAAATTGCAACCCCTAACAGATGTAGCATGTAGCTAATACCTAACTATCGCTTGTTCACTCTGTCACATTTGATCGCATATTGCAGATATTGCATTTTGAGAGACGAGACCCCTTCACTAGGTATGGCATCTTTTTTATGAAGCTTTGATTTATTGATAAAAAAAAATGGAAAAATGAGAGTGCTTTATTCAGCTTATTCATACACTCCATAACAAGACTAGGTTAAAACCTTGTATATGGCTGACTGCAACTATCTGGGATGCATGTTGTAATGCCGGACAGAGCAGAGGAGTAGCTCCGCCTACTCCCCCCGAACAAGGAATCTACAGCGAGGCTAACATTACAAGCTAGCATCGCCAGCCCTCATTCGTTAATATCGTGCTTTGGTATGTGGCGTCTTTTCACTTTGGGTGGAAGTTATACATGAGTGCAACCCTCGACAGCCTACATACCACTTTATTTCCATGAACTACTTTAAAAAGCTGTTGTGAGTCTGTTCCTATTACACACTAACCACTGAGCCACTGCTGAGCTTCTCATGTTTACATACGTGAAGTGCCAGACAGGAAAGCGGCGGCCATTAACTGAAGCTACAGCCTCTAGAGGCAAGAGGTTCATTACCGTTTTAAAGAGCATTAGAGCATTAAAGAGCATAGACCGGGATTTCAAGCCTGTGTTTATAAAACTGATGGGTAATTCATTTAACTGACTCGTAAATCCCGGGCCGGTTAATTTGATCAATTAAATGTTTAGTGATTAACTGCGCGTGTGAATTCTGTGAAATTACCATCTGTATTAAAAAAACATTTTTTTACAGTCTCCTCCTCACATACTGATATAATTGTCAGAACGAAGACAGCCTTTAATCCATGATCAGATGAACCTGGGACTCAGCACACATGGCTTGATTAGGAATCCCAAAAGTTCAGAATTGACAAAATAAATTTAACGATTTAGCCCAACATGACTCAATAAAGACTATTCTTCATTTAGTGTTTGGAAAATGTTTCTACATTTTCTCTAGTTGAGAAACTCTTCAGCCTCCTTAAAGTTCTCCTCACCCCTCCTGACAGCTTTTTTCCTTTATGAGCTCTCTTAAAGGGATATTTCAACATTTTGGCAAATTCGCCCATTGCCTTAACTCCTATAGTCTTAGTAATAGGTTTGTTTCCTTTAGTTGTCGGTGCTAGCTGGTGAATGTACAGGTCACAACTTGTCCACAAGAGCGTTTTGGGGTTGTTGGATTGTGTATTTGATGAGTTTGATGAGGGAAAGCAAAAAATACCGTCTGCTTCCATAGCATTAGCTGTGCAGCTGGTATATCGATCCCCCAGATCTAAAAACAGCTTGCACTGACAACTAAAGGAAAGAATCCTATTACCAAGACTATAGGAATTATGGCAATGGGCGAATTTGCCAAAATGTTGAAGTATCCCTTTAAGGGCTGAGATGATAAGTGGATTACTTCTATCTGAAGGATCTAGTCTTATCTTTGAGGGGAATTTCTTAGAAAACATGATGATTCGAATATTTTTTTTAATAATTAGAAGTAACTCTTGGGACTTTTGAAGCTATAAAGTAATTATTTAAGTCCTTCATATTTTATTGTTAGCTTGTTTCATTATTATTGTTCTTGAGATGGTATGTGTCATTTAACACTACTCATAACTGACTTTGAAAGCTACTGCTTAGCTTCACACACAGTATAGTGCTATGTAGCTCACTCCAGAATATACAGTGACAGTCATTGGACATTGATAATTAAATCAAAATTGGCAACTTGGGCTCAAAATAGTACAAAATTTTACATCATATCATTTGACAGCTATTAGGAGGAAAACAATGCAAAGCAGCCACACATACACAAAAAGACTGAATCCATCTAAAGTGAGGAGAGAATCAGACAGAGGGAATGACATGAGGAGGAAATATTGGATTAGAGTGTGTTATGGTGGTTTTGTCTTACTCTTAATCGAAGGTGCAGGCCTCAAGGTGTTTCTCCAAAATGCTGGACTGTACTAATGATATACAGATGGATAGAAAAGGAAACAGCAAAAAATAGAAAATCAAACACATGAATGAAGGAGTGAATAACAAAACAGATGCACAGATGGATGAGTGAGTCACTTACATCATCAGTTGGAAAACCACTTTCATCCAGTTGAAGCTCCGGGATGTTTAGTTTTGGAGCAAAACATGAGTTTTCTTTCATAAGGCAATCCTAAACAGTAATGCGAAAAGATATAACAACATTTAGAGTAACATATTAAACATATTTCCACCAGTGCCATATAAAAATATATACTAATAGAATGAAACATGCAAGATATTATCAGAAGTATTGCTTTTGCGATGACTTGAAAATCTGTAATTCAAAGTTTCCAACACATAAAGGAGATAGACAAACTGACATTAAGAGGCAGCAGATATATTGGAAGATTTATGGTTTTACTTTTGGGGGGTTTATTGCTGCAGTTTCCCCTAAATCAGTTTTTGTGCTAGGCTCGTATAAACTCATCCTGCACTCATCTCTCCTTCAAAAAGATGAAAAGAGTTTAACATTGACGGCTGATCAGTCCAGAGGCACACAAAAAGTGCAGGCGAAGCAAAATGTCAACTTTTACCTATTTACCATTTAGCACACGTTTACCATTTTGTCCTGTGCTGTTGTCAGATCCTGTATAATCTGTTCAATGATGCTTTCAGCCAGAGAGACACTCAGAGTTTGTTTCAGTTCACTGGATGGAAAGAGGAGAAAAAAAACCCACAGAAAATAGATCAGAGCAATAATAGCAAACCATAGAAAAAAATCCCTAATAATGGAAAATTTGTGCACATACTGTAGTGTTTTATCTTTTGACAGTCCATATGGTTCAAATAACCCATTAGTTATGCCCACATGTCCCATGCACAAAGGCTGTTGTCCTTTAAAAAGGCAGCCCAGGTCCAAATCCAGCCTATGGTTCCATTCCCAAATGTCATTCCGTACCCTCTACATCAGGTGCCATCTTTTTCTAATTCAGCAGTCTGGGTGGCGAACTCTCAAATAAACCAAATAAATTTTAAAAATAGTCTAGTTAACATATTTCTGTTTAAATATTTGTATTTTCTTTCATACGCATGTAACTTTTAGGATCTCTAACAGTGGATCAGTTCCTATATCAAAATCAGCCACAAGGGGGCGATTGAGATATTTTAGTCAAATATTTCTGTGGCTGTCATGTTTTCTACAAGCAGCAACCTCCAATCCTAATAAATGAAGCCAATGCTGAAGTGCAAAAAATTGCAATACAACGAGTGTCAACTTGAGGCTGGCCACAGGAACACCAGAAGTCCTGTCTGGACACCTGTTAAACAGCCGGTTTTTACACTAGAAATAAACTGGTTTACAGCGTAGTTCAAAAAACCAAACGTGTCTCATTAGCTTATGTCTTCATGTGCTCTCACTATACAGGGGGTGAATTTTTTGTACCACAGTCATTTAGATTATATTGAGTAAAAACCTCACTGCGGACTGATTGGCGCATCTCATTTGATTGACAGATACAGTCGCGAGAAAAAGTATGTGAACCCTTTGACCAACATCTCAGCTCGACAGGCAGTAGCTACATTTCTGTCTACCAGAATGCTAGCTAGCTAGCTGACAGGAAGTCGTGCTTAGTGGGCAGGCCGGTAGGTTGATCCAAAATTCGGTTGAGACCGCAATTTCAATATGGAAGCTGCCACGGATTTGCTTCAAGAGGCTGTTTGAGTCCGACTATTGTAAGCAGACAGCTGACGTCACACAGGATTCATCCAATTCTTTCTACAGTCTATGGTTTTCTGTCATTGGGTTTGATGCTGATATGCTGTGTAGTGGTAAGTAGGAAAACTGCACTCTCAAATTCCTGTTTCAACAGAAAACTGCCATTTTTATTAAGAAAGAATGGACTGATAAATACATGGTTAACATGCATTACATTTGCTAATGATGGCTGACAGGTAGAGTTCTAAAAAATGGATGAAACAAAGCCATTCCTGATTAAATTGTCACTATCTCAAAAGTTTTTTTGATAACTGTAGGGAGTATTTAAAACAAACAAACAAACAAACAGAGATAGCTCTGCTCATATGAATATAATAATGTTCTGGGGGACGGATGGGAAGTTCTGGGGGCTTGATGTGGTCCCTGGGCCACTAGTTGGTTATCCCTGCTCAACACCCAGTTTCCAACCCTATCAGCTAATCTGTCTTTCTTATAAATGTGTTAAAACCCCAATGTAAATAACAATAATAATAGTATATATTATATACCTATTTAGTATGTACCTTGGGGCTGTGCTCAAAAAATCGACATGGCCATGTATCTTCATGTATTCCTTGCTGATCCACGCATCGACACAGCTCCTACAAAACTGATATTACTGCGCATGCTGTAATCGCAGTAATGAAATATGCCTTAGTCTTCGGTGCAGTTATCAAAAAAGCCAGCAGATGGCAGCAGACACTAGACTACATGAAGTAGTGCATTGAGCCAATATTCAAATCAAAACAAGCCAGCATGATGAGACAATCGATCTCCTGCCAGTAAGCCTTAAAAAAAAAGGTACTGGATTATTTTGGGTTTCTTCAAACTAGGGTTGTTCCGATTCCGATACTGGTATCGGAAATACGTCCGATACTGGTTAAAATGCAGGTATTGGTATTGGCGAGTACACAAGTTTATGCACGGATCTGATACTGTTTGGTTTAGCTTTATATTTTGCTTTGTTTAGCCATGCTAAATGTTAGCACTATAAACCAGAAATCAATTCTTCTTCGCTCTTGGAAAGCACTACAAGCACGGGCTACCATTTTTAGAGCAGTGAAGAAGAACCAAAGGCCCCAGCAGCAGCAAAAAAATGGTATCGTAACATCCCTACTTCAAACACCAGACGGCTGTAGGTTGGATATGAATCCAGCTTTTCAAATCCCACATTTTAATACAGAAACTGTGACGCTTCAGTTTTAAGCAGATGCAAAGCAACAAGATGTTCCAACTGGTCAAAATGGTTTAAAGTGAAATTTTGTAAATTTTATGAGTGCATAATCCGTCAATTTAACTGAGCAATAAAAGTTCCCTATCTCAAGCCTGAATAAATGAGCAGTAACTTTAACCATAACCACAGTTATGGTTTTATGTATTTAGGTATATTATGCTGCCCAGTATATTATGGTTTCCCACTGAGAAAGTGCAGCACACTCTCCTCTCATTTACAGCCTTTTTATCAGTCAACTGGCTCAAACAGTATCTAATGTGATTACACAGTGTAAATGAGGTTAATTAGACCAACTGAAAGGACACCGTATTACATAAATGTCACTACCTCAGTCTGCTGCTGATGATTGGCCCTGTGTAGTCCAACAGAGTGCTTCTCAGGAATGCTTGTGTCTGTTGGACTTTTCTGGACACACACTCCGATAGCCTCTCGCACACACTCGACCTCTGGACTACTCGTGGACACACTGCCTCTGCACTTCTTGTCAGGCCTTGAGCCAGGTCCTGCAACACACACAGTGGGAGCTTAATGCATTGTTAAGTCTGCTGGGATGGAAATGTTTTTGTTAATTTAGAGCTTATATTAGCAGTACTCCTGCGATAAAGTATTATCCCCCAGAGTTAACAAGAGCGACCAAATAAAACTATTGTCTTTAAGGTCAAATTTGTGCTTCATTCTTATAGGTAGGATCAAATGAAATCACAGCTAAATTATTAATTTCAATAATGTGACTCATTCTCACCACCTTTTGTACACTTTTTATTTTTATACAACTTAGTGTATATGCCAAAGGATTCTTGTGTCAAACACAAAAATCATACAAAAGTGAGGAGTCAGCACTCAGAAATGTCCTTTCAGGGGTTTTAATTTTGGGCATATCAGTGTCCAGACTTCTATGAAAATACCTGAACATGTAGTCTTCCTCAGCGTCATTGACAGAGAAACAGAGGAACCCCTGCTGGAGGCACTTTAATCATAGAAAGAACATCCTTAACAATAAAACTATTTGAAAAGGCTTTCAGAAAACAAAGAAGATCACTCATAAAAATGTTTCTACTCACTGTACCATAGGAATATACCTTGTTAATATCCCCTAGAAGACATTTCTGAGTGCTGACTCCTCACTTTGTAAGCCTTTTTTTGGTCACAGCTCAGACTATAGTTTTGTGACGTGGCAAGACAATTTTTTTATTAGGCATTATCAATACGATAGAGATGGAGGGGGGAACAGTTAATGTAAAAACTGTCTCTCTCGTACAGATGGACTATTAGAAAGTTGCAAAGTGGACCACTGCAAGCAGTTGGGAGTTTGAACTTATCTCATCGCGTTTTTGGTCTAAATGGGGCTTAAGAGGTTTGAGTTTGTTGGAGTGTGCTCCTTTTATTGTCGTTGTTATAAAACACAAATCTAATAATCATTCATTTGGAATTGGATCCATACTGCTGAAGTAGTTGTTGTCATTTTGTCATTTGTTGTTGGACCATACTGGTTTTAAACACTTGAAAAAACACTTCAAAAAGCAAATTATCTACAACTGTATGTGTACACATCTTCTATTTTTTAACATTTGGTGGACAGGTTAAAAATATACTTTCATTTCCTCTAGGAACTAAAATTTAAAAAATTAAATGTCCCTTTTTAAATTTTTTTAATTTTCCCTCGTCATGGTGCTCTTAATGTTACGTGTGAAACACCTTAAACTGCCTTGTTCCTGAAATTTGCTATAAAACTTAACATGCTTGTCTTGTTTTTTACAGCAAAGCAAGGTTGACTTAAGTAATCTTCAAGTTACTGTGTTACTTCTTAACACAGCAGAACATTTTTTAACAAAACAAGGCATTAAGAGAAGAATAATTGAGCCCAGATGTTTACCCTGTTTTTATTCAATATCCTATAGTTCAAGATAAAGTGGCAATAGGATAATTACAAGGATGAATCATTTACTTAAAGCCACCTTATCTTGCCATAAGTTTTCCATAACTGTCCAATTAAGGCTGACTTCATAAAGCCAAGGAATTTTGTTTATGCCCATATTAAAATTCTCCTTTTTACATTTTTTACTGCCTTGTACAAAAAATGTCTCTGTATTCCATCTCTTTCTTAGCTAAGCCTGTAGAGGGCTGAATGTATCTGCTTCGATTACATTAAGGCTAAGACTTCAGCATAAACATGAATAATTAGGGACACAGCTGAACTGACTGCCAGTCGGGAGCCATAGTTAGTAGGATAAAGGCTTGTCTCAGCTCCTTGTTACTTGTTACTAGTCTGATTGATTAGCATTGTCTGTATATTCAATATTAAGACCACCATCGGTTGGCTTCAAACTCCTCTTAAGAAACCCCACTGAGACAATGTGTAATGTTTCATACAGTCTATGATGTTTAGTCAAATGGTGAGTATACTTAACTGTGTACCTGGATGCTCTTATTAAATTCATCGGTCAGTGCATTAGCAGCGTCGTTAAGGATGCAGTTCACCATGTCTCCATCAGAGGTGCACATCTTCCCTGCCCCGAGCAAAGAGGGAAGCAGCTTCATGGAGAGAAAACAAACATTAGTGGTATAAATCCTTATTTTCACTCCCTGGTAACTTCACAAGTATCCATACAGTTAAATTCAGCCCAGCACAGCAGCTCTACCACGTTTACAGACATTCATTTAACTACATTAGTGAGGTCAGAGTGTTAGTGATGGTCTGCTTGATGAAGTGATGAATGTAGTCCTGGTAATCTTCCTCTCATGTTCAAATGGTGCTGGCAAAAAAATGCGTACAACTTTTTAAGTGATAATGTAGTTTAAATGTAAACAAAGCTAAACATGTGATCAGAGCAAATTACCATAAAATCTGGAATAAATTTACCCTGGTATAAAAACAGTCAAAAATCCACCATCCTCCTGACCTTTGACAATTTCTATTTTGGTCTGTAAAGTCCACAACTTGCAGTTTCTGTGCAGCTGTGTCACTCTCTCAGTATCATCTGTTTTCCCAGTATAGAGTTTGACTATCTATACAGTAACTGAGCTCTCAACCTGCTGTGATTTGGTAGGCAGACAGACTCTCAGCCACGAGTTGCTCTGCCCTTCTTTGCCTGCCACCTATTTTCCTCACTTAGGAGTGTTTTCAGGCAAAGCAGCACTCCAAAAGGTTTATTTTGTTATCTGTATACTTCTTGTTGTCTTTAAATGTACAGTTATGACCTGGCAAGGGAGAAAACTAATTTAATTTCCAGTTTAATGCACTGCTAATGAAATGTTAATTAAAGCGATACATCTTTGTTCATAAAAACCCAAATTTGATTATTTCTGGCACATTTAAGGCCCTTTCTCTATCATTAAAACCAATACAGTGCACGGCGTTATTAGTCATAACAAACACTACAATAAATTTAGCTAGAAAACAAATGTTAGACATTTTTTAAGTTAAAGTGATTTCTAAAATTTAAGGCCTGTTGCCAGTGCAAATTAGACATTTTAAGACTTTTATGGCCTAGAATTTGAAAAGTCCAATTTAAGACTTTTTAGACATGGTTTTACAATTTGTTCTGTCACATCAAGGATGCTGACCAACAACAGCACAGATTGCTTTGCACATGCAGAAGTCAAAAATGTAAACAAACCAAACGGCAAAGTAAAAATAGAGATTAAGTTGTGGCTGTGAGATGGAACTATGCAGAAGGGGAAAGTTTGTAGAGCTCTACCATGAACATCCCTTCTTTTAAGACGTGTTGTAGAGGGAAACTACCATGATGGACTGAAAAAAGAGAAATATTGGAGAGAAATAGCAACCGGTGAGTCACACTTGTTAACATTAGCATCAAGCTAGCATATCATTCATCATAGCATTTGAATAGCCAAACAAATAGGACAGTATGCAGTATGTTTGTTTACATTCGCCCCTCTTCTTTCCAGCATCATCACATCTGTAGTACTGATGATTGCAAACCTCATCTTAGTCAAGTCACGGCACAAATTCATGGCTCTGTGCCCAATCAGACATAGCTTTACAGACAAAAAAAAAACTGTGTAGTCTGACCTCAGCTTTAGTTTGCATATATCAAAGCCCTATACACTGGCATAGTTGAGGCATCAGAATACAAGTCGCAGATGAAAATATAGGCATTTAAAGTGTGGCCTATACACTGGATTTTACAATATTTGTTATTTATAATGACACAGTCAAAGAGGTTAATGAGACCCATCTGAGAAGTCTGTACCTTAAGGGACTCCTTAGCATTGTGAAGCACCTCCTGTGCATTCAGTATGTCAGCCTGGAACTGAGGGTTTATACGCTGAAGGCTTCTTTCCAACTGTTGACACAAACCCTGGACCAACTGTAGAAGATGAAGAACACAGAATGAGCTGAAGACACAAAACCGGATGTAACAAGGTAGCCTTTCAGAAAAATAAATGGAAATGGAATGCATTTTTTATAGTTTGTTTTTAGTCACCTAACCTCTCAAAGTGCTTTCACACAGCATGCCCACTGATCATTTCACACAGGCTCATACAGTGTTCTCACAGAGGCTGCTATACAACATGCCGACATGCCAACCCTAATTCACCTCATTCTCACATTCATTCACTTATAGCTGTACTTTCGAGAGAAGTTTGAAGTTCACTGTCTTGCCCAAGGACACGTCACAGTTTATCATATTTGTTTTCGTCTTCTTGCCTTTTCTGAGTGTTGAGCTCTGAACACTTTGTGAGATTCCCCTCTGTCAGATTGTCTCTGGTTGTTTCTGTCTAAACACTGCTGAATCTGCACACACAACAAGAGACATACAGTGCAACACTGTTACTACCAATTAAACACAAACAGTTGAATGAAATATATATATATATATATATATATATATATATATATATGAGTATATATATATATATACACACACACATAAATACACATATACTTATATATACAGTGCTTAACAAATTTATTGGACCACCTGTCATATTTGTCTCAAAGACCATCCAGCATCATGAAGTGCTTTAATGCGGACTCTTTCATTTTCAGTGAGCTCTCCACGTTTTACCATTTTGAACAGGAATGAGGAATTTCAAACTGAATTCACCCAAATTTGAGCCGGCTCTCTGGGCTTCTCTGAGAAGTCAGAAATTGATCAAGCATAACATTCAACCACTAAAACTCATTTTTCTGTTCAGGAATGCAAGTAGATAACTATAATTTTATATATTAATCAAGAAATATTAATGTGCTTTACTATTTTTTCAGTTTTTTTAAATTTGAAAATTCATGGATAACAACAATAATTATATTTTAGCATTAAAAATATCATTTGGATTAAAGAGCTTCTACATATTGGTGTATTAACCATTGCAGAAACATAAAAAATATATTGGTAATTACCAATGCTGTTAATTTAGCACAGCTGTGGCATAAACCTTACTTTGGTTAGGGTTAGGGTGGTCTAATAAATTTGTTAAGCACTGTATAAGAAAAAACATGATGCAATTAAAATTTACTCAATTAAGATCTTTAATGTAAACCTCTCCTTGAAATAGAAATGCAGAATGCTGAAAAACTACAACAAAATATTAGAAATGACAAATGCACAGTCACAGTCGTGTACTCTCCGTCAATCAGCCTGTTGAACATTTTCCACACTACAGAATTGTTATAAATATTCACACACTGATAAAGTGCTGGAAACTCCGACCTTGTGCAGGGCTTCGTTTGTTCTGTCAGGGTTGCAGCGGTAACTCTGTGTGACGTCAGCCAGCGGGAAAGACATCTGCCGCAGAGTGAAGTTCCTGTAAAACACACAACATGAACATTTACCTAAAACACACCTCTCATTTCCTGAGCAGTGTTATGAGTCTCGTGATTTAAACAAAAATAAAATGGTCAATGTGAAAAATCAAACCTACTGAACTTCAGCCTGGTTACTTTTTCACTTCTATTTATTCCAAAGTAGTGCTTCCTTACAGAGCTGCTTGAACAACTATACATTCTCAGCTCAAATCAGCTGGATTTTATTTTTTGTTATTTTAGAAGGCCTTGCAAAAAATGTTAAACTGTGGTAGTTTCCTCCAACTGACTCAATTTCAAGGCACTGATGTATTACTTGAGCTGCTTGACAACACATAATTATCAAGTTAGCAAAAAATTCCAAGCTAACATTTAACTTTAATTCTGTGAGTTATCAAAAGACCAACCTTTCTAAGGCATCAGCTACATCCTGGAAGCCTCTGGCAGTCACATTGTTTCTGTCCCACATTAGACTCCTTAAATAAGAAAAAATGAGTTGAGTTACAGTGCAACAGCTTCATTTAAATCTGGGTAATAACAGCTGTTGGCAGTAATTGCTGTTATCCAGTGGTTCTAACCTTTTCCTCTGAGCCCCCCCTACTCGTATCTTAGAAGAGCTGAGGCCCCCCAGGACCAAGATGGAAAAAAAGGAATATATAGCTGCAAAAAATGTACAGCAATTTTAAAAGTTGTTGTTTAATTCCAACCAAAAAAAACTACAGACAAGTGTTTCAACCACAAGATGGTTGTATGAGTTATTTTGAGTGCGTTATCATGATTTTAGTTAAATCCCCAAGGGGAGCCCAGATCCCAGGTTGGGAACCAATGCTGTGATCTATGTGAAAGCATTGTACTTGATTTATAGGTAGGCATGCAACTAAAAAAAGCCTTGAAAAAACAAAATTAAGGTTTATGTTCAAACACCTAGTACAGACTGTAAATTTGAGAGTCACAAATTATGACAAAACAAGCTTGCACTATCTGCAGTTATCACTTTTATTGTCCCAGAGAACGTTAGATGGGATGACGTTATACCAAATCAATACTAAAGATATACCCTTGTTTCCTGCCATAATTCTAGCCCTCAGTTGAAGCTTTATGAAGACAGGAATAAGTGAAAAAGTTTTTTGCACACAAAAGGCTGAAATTTTAGATAACTTCAGTCGTTTGCTACTCTGTTAATTACTACATTGATGGATGATGTAATCAGATGAAAAATAACTATTTAAAAGACACAGAAAACATAAAGAATAAGAGGTCTTTTACAATCAAAGACACTGGTCTCCTTTTAAAGATCAGTATCTTCTTCCATTATTGCAAAACAATTATTGACTGACAAAGCTGAACTCATGCAGTTCTGTACAACATCACAAACTTTGATTATGTGTGAATTAAAGAAAAAGAATGAAAAGACACTTCAAAACATGCACTATTTTCCTATCCAAACTTTCATTGTGGTTTGTGTGGTTGAAATAAATTAATCTTACACTAGTTCAGCGTGTCACTGGTGACTCAAAGCATTTGTTTGAACTGATCAAAACATTTTGTGGTATATACCACAAAAATTTTTTGTGGTATGTACCGCTGATTCAGAAAGAGCTTCTGTTGTCACCTGAGCAAATTCAAACAGATTTTTAAATGTCACTGACTTTAATTTTCAAAGAAAGAAATGATGGCATCTAGTGGCAAACAACAGACCAACAGCTTAAGGTAGATGAGAAATAACCAGTGACAATAATATTACTGTTTTTTGGTGCATAAAAATGTTTGATTGTCCTCAGCTGTGTTTTCATAAAGTCAGACGGTTTTAATGACAGTGTGTCCCAGAAACAGCTGCCGCTGGGACTCGGTGTCTGTTCACCTCAGTCTGGTGTTACTCATCAGAGCTTTGGCCAGCATTTTGGCTCCTGTGTCTCCAATGTTGTTCCCACTGATGTCGAGCTCAGCCAGAGCAGCATGGCCGCCCAGAGCGCTCAGTAAGATGTTTATCCCTGTCTTCAGCCTGGAGTCACACACCGAGAGAGACTGCAGGGACTGAGGGAAAAAACAAAACGAAAACAACACAAAAAAATCACATGAAAACATAGGACGGGCTGATACTTAATACTGTTCATCCTTTATAAAAAAAAAAAAAAACAATAAGAAAACTTACAGAAGTATGGACTCTGAATGATAAACATCACATAGCAGAAACTTTAAGTTGAGCAAATTAAATAAATAAATGAAATTAAATGTCACTTACACACTCTTCATCCTGAATGAGCTGAGCTAAACGATGGAGAACATCAGTGAGAGCTCTGCCGGACAGAAAGAGTGTAAATTAAACAAACAAGGGAAAAGAATACAGCACAGACCAGCAAGATGAAAACAGAATGAAAAAGGATAAAAGACATAAAATCTGACAGTACGACAGAGAAATCTATAAAATGGAAGAAGGTCATCAGTCTGATATGATGAGACAGAAAAATCAGTCACTGCAAAGCTTCTGTTCTGCTTGTCTCACATCAGTCACAGTGCCAAACACGTTGCAGCAACATAAGGCTACGGGTTTCATGGGTTTTTCATTGTTGTTGACAATAAGCGCCATGGCAAAACAAGAAAAAGATAGATACACATTTAACTCATCTGTATAATCTCCACAAATGTTCACAACTCTCATGATTTTTTAGGTGTAATTGCAGCCTATTAAAGTTAGAAAAGGCTAGGTTTTGAACAAACTACATCATAGTCGACTCTTCAACATCTCCACCACCAAGCCTTTTTGCACTGACCTCTTTTACAGAAGACTTTCCTCTCAATGAGACACACTTCAAAGTTTGAGTCAAAGTAATTTAAGCAAACACACTAGGGGTAAAAGGTGAATATAGAAGACAAATTTTTGTTGATGTTTAAAGTCAACCACTGTAGTCCTAGTTAGCTACTTGTCAGCAGCTGTCTTTAAAAGGAGCCCTGCCTGATCAGACAAGTTCATCTTGGTGGATAGATATTTGTATGTCTCATATACACATTGAACTAAAAAACTCACAAGATATCTGCATTTTGAGTCATTTGAGTTTATAAATTAACCAGGAGACCGCCATGTATTGGTCCGTGCTGGCGCCGTGACGTCACAGTTACGTGGCATGATCCTCACTGTTCCTATGCAGATTAGCCAGATTAATATTTGTAAAAACTACTACTCTGTTTTAGCTCAAGAACAAAAAATTTGAAGTAAAATTTAATTACATTTTCAAGTAGATTTAACAAGACTAATCTTTTTTTAACATTGTTTTTTTTTAAATAGATGTAATTTCAATTAAACTCAGATGGTAAAAATGACTCATGCTTTCAATGCAGTTTAACACGATGATTTAAATCACATAATTTATGATTCCCTCCTGCTGGTGGAATACATTAGTAACACCTTCAACAATGCTTGCAAAGAAGTATCTGGATATGTTTCCACACCGTCTTGATTTTACCACGTTATTGAAGTTATCAGAGAATGGTTAAATCTTTGCCCACAAAAATAAGACTGGCAGTCAAACTGATTTTCAGGTAGTACTCTTTTCACTCACGGTGCAAAAGTGTTGACCATCAAAAATAATAATAATCCATCAGAAAGATGAACAAAGGAATCCCAGCAGTGATCTCTGTACAAAATTCAACATCTAAACTCACCTAATCACATTTAAACATACACTATATTGCCAAAAGTATTCACTCACTCATCCAAATAATTGAAATCAGGTGTTCCAATCACTTCCAAGGACAAAGGTGTATAAAATCAAGCACCTAGACATGCAGACTGTTTCTACAAACATTTGTGAAAAAATGGGTCGTTCTTAGGAGCTCAGTGAATTCCAGCGTGGTACTGTGATAGGATGCCACCTGTGCAACAAGTCCAGTCGTGAAATTTCCTCGCTCCTAAATATTCCACAGTCAACTGTCAATGGTATTAGAACAAAGTGGAAGCGATTGGGAACAACATAAACTCAGCCACCAAGTGGTAGGCCACGTAAAATGACAGAGAGGGGTCAGCAGATGCTGAGGCGCATAGTGCGCAGAGGTCACCAACTTTCTGCAGTCAATCGCTACAGCCCTCCAAACTTCATGTGGCCTTCAGATTAGCTCAAGAACAGTGTCTAGAGAGCTTCATGGAATGGGTTTCCATGGCCGAGCAGCTGCATCCAAGTGCAACACAAAGTGTCAGATGGTGTAAAGCATGCCACCACTGGACTCTAACAGTGGAGACTCTGGAGTGACTAATCGCGCCTCTCCATCTGGCAATCTGATGTACAAGTCTGGGTTTGGCGGTTGCCAGGAGAACAGTGCTTGTCTGACTGCACTGTGCCAAGTGTAAAGTTTAGTGGAGGGGGGATTATGGTGTGGGGTTGTTTTTCAGGAGCTGGGCTTGGCTCTTTAGTTTCAGCATACCAAGAGATTTTGGACAATTCCATGCTACCAACTTTGTGGGAACAGTTTGGGGATGACCCCTTCCTGTTCCAACATGACTGTGCACCAGTGCACAAAGCAAGGTCCATAAAGACATGGATGAGTGAGTTTGGTGTGGATGGACTTGACTGGCCTGTACAGAGTCCTGACCTCAACCCAATAGAACACCTTTGGGATGAATTAGAACGGAGACTAAGAGCCAGGCCTTCCCGTCCAACATCAGTGTGATACTTCACAAATGCGCTTCTGGAAGAATGGTCAAGAGTTGAAGCTGTTATAGCTGCAAAGGGTGGACCAACGTCATATTAAACCCTATGGATTAAGAATGGGATGTCACTTTAGTTCATATGGCAGGTGAGCAAATACTTTTGGCAATATAGTGTATCTAAACACATATAAACACTCTGCCCCAGGGCATCATGGGAAAATTTTGCCTACATATCCCCAGATTTGAATCCCGAGGAACTTATCTATCATCACTGCCATGTCTTAAGTTAGCAGTTCACCTATTCCTGATTGTTAGAAAAACACCCACAATGCATCACCGGGGGCATTTATTCATCGATGGTGTAGTAGTTTTGAAACACAGAATGAAACTGAGTAAAGGTAACAACATCAGGCTTAGTTATGTGGATGAACTTTGGAAGACTGGCTTACATTACCTAAATTATTCTTGTTCAGGAAAAAAAAATCCCTCTGTCTTGTATTTTTAACAAAAGAAAAGGACTACAAAATCAGGTGTATTAATGTCAAGCTAAAACTTGGAATTTTTTTGTTGATATCACAGATTAAATTTAGTTAAATTTACTTTTGCCCAGATTCATTTTTCTCAGTGTACTGCAGTATTCTATTGGTTAAACTGTAAAGTTTAATGTGAGTATAAATAAAACTTGATAAACTCTTTTTTTTAACTACAAAGTTAACCATTACTATCAACACACAGCTCTTACTGTAGATTTAAACAAACCATTTGTTAGTAGAGGAAAGAAGTCACTTTACAATCAGTAATACGTTTACAGGGCAATATTTTTCAAATCACTGATTTCCTGAGAGGTCTGGTTTGAGAAGCTGAAAGAACAAACTTAAGACTTACACTGCAGATTTATAAATAATGGGAGGTATTAAAGAAGCTTATAAGAACAACATTTAATCATGAAAAAGATGCACATGCCTCATGGAGACAGATATACAGATCTACTCATTTCCTGTTAAAGTTTGTTAAAGAGATTATGTATAGTGAATTTATTAAGTTTGTCATACCTGGACTTCATGGCAAAGTTTCTCCCCAGAGCGAGATGTTGAAGAGAGCGACTTCGGCCAACAGACAGAACCAGAGTCACCATGTCATTTTCAAAACCTACAAGAACAGAGGGAGCATATTTCTCCAGCTTTAACTAAATTTGAAGTATAATCTGCACATTTCTACTTTTAAAAAACTGCTGATAAATGAAATCAGTCTATGTGTAAATGTCCAAGTGTGGTCTAGCTCACCATTATCAGAGATATCCAGACTTCTGATAACTATAGCTTCAGAGATGTGCTCTTGTATCACCTGGGCCCCAGCTGAACGTAGCTAAACGCCCAAACAACCATGGACACACAGAATAAATGTTTGCTGTGGCTTCTGATACTCTTTAAAAACAAAATGGAGGTGTTTCCTGCTCCAGTGTGTTTACCTCACAGCTGCTGATGTCCAGCTTCAGACCAGTCAGACGAGTGTTGGTTGCCAGACCCTGCAGTAAAAATCTAGGTGCAAAATGAAATGTAAAGATGATAAATAAAGTCATGAATGTGCAATCAGAACTGCTTTAACACTTTATGGGGCAAGGAACCTTATATGGTCACTTCAGTCGACAACCTATGTTACCTCACCTGCCTGTCTGTGAAACAGTAGAAGGAAGAAACTGTGCATGACGATTATTGTTTTTATTAGGCTCTTTTTTTTCTTTCTTCTTCTCTGTTTTGTTTCTGCACCAAATACCAAGTCAAAAAAACACTAGAAAAAAGTGTTTTTGTATGGCATTTAAGGGAGAAATTAATCAGACATTTTGTGTTGTTACTAGGGCTGAACAATTTGGCAAAATAATCTAATTGCATTTTTTTACCCAATATTGCAATTGCAATTTGAAATGCAATTATTCCTTAAGTTCCTCGTCTTATGTATTTTACATCAAACACAAGCAATGAATTATCCATATTACAACCAACCCAATATTAGACTAAACGAGGGCTGAACAAATCTGAGAAAATACCTATTTGTGATGATTCTGACTCGTATTGCAAACTGGATATGAATTGTTGTGCTGCCATTCTCATATTTAACAAGTAAAAAAGTATATAAATGAAGAAAGTAGGATTTTTTGTAGACTATTTAAAAACAGGCACTTGAATGGTTGCATAATTAAGTAATGCATAACACTCTGCAGCAAAAAAGTGTTAAACTATTATTCCGACATAAATTTCAGGTTAAAGAAATATTGCACCTTTTGCGATTTGAAAATTGCAGCAGGCCATATTCATCTAATTTTCGATCATTTACCCAGCCCTAGTTGTTACGCTTTGATGTTTCATGACTTCTTAAAAAAATGCATTTATTGTCAGTGAACCCACCTGAGAGCTTGTGAAGGTAGTTTGGTTGCAGACAGATTCACATATTTCAGCTCACAGGTCTTACTGAAGAACTCCCGGATGCTTCTCGTCACGTCCCGCACCTTTCTACACAAACATGCACAAACATAAAAATCAGTTCTGTTTTTTTTAATGTTATTTTCAGTCTGTGATCCCCTATAAAAGTGTGGAAATGTGCTATTCAGACCATCATCTAAAGGTGTTTGAAGAAAGCTAAAATACGTGTCAAATAGGAAACAAGACTCTATGACAGGACATCTCTCAAATAATAAAGAATAAAATAATACAAACTCTAAAATAATATTGGAGAACAGACAAAAAAAAAGTAAATAAAGATGAGCACATTGACCTGAACAGAGAAAATACAGTTATCTGCTATAAGGTCAAAATATCTGAGGCTGCTTTATACTCCTCTTTGGCTGTATTTTGAAGTTTAATGTGATCTCGGACTGTTGATCCAAAAAGCCTGTGTGGTCTATTCCAACCAGAGCACCACTCATCTTAACAGAGCTCACCTGTGGCTGAAAGGGTTGCTGGCTAGGTTCAGGTGCATAAGTTTGTAACAACATCCTGCAGACAGAGACACAAATAACTGCAAGAGGGAAACAGAATTAGAAAGTGTTAGATACAGACAGGAACACAAGCTCAATGGCACCAACAAATTATAATGAAGTTATAGATTTTTTCTTAAGTTTTCAAGCGGTTTGGTGAGTTTCTTCTTATTTAATCCAAAATGTTGCTTTACTTTTTTCCTTCACTGAGTTGCTGTTGCTCTGCCCTTCATGGTAAATTAAAATTTGTTTCATGTTAATGTGAAGGGGCTTAACTCATAATGTTTATGCTACAGTTCCTTTGAGTTTTAGCATCAAGGGACTCATAATGATTTTATGAGATTAAAATTAAAACCATGTGTGAGCCTCTATGGTAGGGTTCCCCAATTAGTTTCCCCCAAGGGCCAAAACATTTTAAGGAAAGAAAGCCAAGGGCCAGAGGTCTGATGTTTTCCCACACACGATGCTGTTAAAAATGTTTGATGTGCGCAGATATTGTTTATTCTAAAATCACAAGAGAATATAAATTATGACAGGTGTTCAGTAACAAACACAAAAAACAAAAATTTAATGTAAACCTGACCATGTGGATTTTACATTACAATCCACAACAAACTGGGATCAACCAGGAAGCATGAAGGGGGCTAAAATGCTTTAAAAAAACTGCTCAGTCTAGTCAGATTTAAATTGATAATTTTTCCTGGTCAACTCTAAGCCTTTTCAAGCTGACCGTGTTGTTCTTGGCTTGGAAAGGTTGCAGATAGTCTGTGACTTACATTGTTTGCTAGCTGGTCAGTTTGGTGGGTCTGGGAGCAGCAAATACGCAGAGCCATAAACACGTAATGGGTCAAATGTCAAAAGAAAGCATCAAGTCTACGGATCAGCACAAGCCCAAAATGGGAGTTAGCAAGTATGCTTAATGTTGTGGCCTTTATTTCATGCTTTTTCCTCTTTGTTTAATGTTTTGATGTGACTCAGTGTGGGCCAGGTAATCTGGTCTGGTGGGTTGCCATTTGGAAGTGGATGCTCTAGGATCTAAACGTTCATTTGGCAGAGTTTTTTGCCTACAGTTGTCAATTATTCAACTATGGGTGATTTTTTTTATTCTTTGATACTGAGAGTTCTACTAATCGTACAAGATTTCTTCAACTATTTATTAGCAAACTGTAAAGTATTATAATTTAAAAAAAAAAATAACTGCAGACAGAAGAAATTTAGGGCTTCAATGCAATTACCATTGACAGATTTAAGTAATGGACAGAAACGATTTGCTCTCTTCCCCATCTCTGCATGTTACCTTGATAACATTTGCAAGTGACAAGTCTATAAACTCACATAAATGTTTTCTCTCTATGGTAAGAGCAGATAGCAGAGCAATGGAGGCTGGCTGCACAGCATGTACACAGGATATCCTGAAGGATTTGTCTGTTGAGCGGGAACAGTATAAAAGCTTGCAAACCCAATGTTAACTGCACCTAAACCCACAATATTTCTTTGGTATACAAATAATTCTGTTTGGGGTAAAAGGAAAAAAAAACTAAATGATGCAATGATGTATGCACACTTTTGGAGTTATTTTAAAGAAAAAAAAGATAAAACATTCTGCTAAGCATGGCTTAATCTTTTGAAATTTTATAGACAAAAAGATAGATGGTGTGAAAAGAATTTCTCTGACTGACCGTGTCCAGAGGGCAGGAGGTATCCCTGAGGTCCAGATGAGACACGGAGTTAGTACCGGACAGGAACTTGAAAAGAGACTATAAACATATACAGGAAGGGATATGAGCAAAAGGGAACTGATAAAAATACTACAAAATACTGGTAAATATATAAAGCATGCTGTGGGAGGTAAGACACAAGTTTCAACTTTTCTTTATGCGCTCCACAGGTTTGGCTTTCTGACTCATAGTCTGTGCTAAAGATTTTAATTGGAAATATTTTTGCATGAAATTTGCCCGTATGAACCTGTTCACTCTTTTTGGAAAAAAACACCTCAATATAAAAATGATTTTATAAACCTGTGGACCACACAGACAATTCTGATATTCTCAGAATCAAGTAAAGGATTAATATTTTAGACTTTCTGAGTGGTTAGTGTGTCTGACTACATTTTCAATATATATGCACACAATTATTTAATATATTCAATTTCATGTTTTGTCATCTCAAACCATTAAAGTCAGGTGGTGCAACCATCCAAGTTTATGAACAAATTATTGACACAGTTAAAAATGGCATTTTAAATGTAAGAAATTCAAAATTGATTACTTAGGTATGATTTTATAGTTGAAATCCTTCAAATAAGCAAACGTTATTAAAATCTATCATTTTGAAGACAGTAAATCACAATTAAACTTCTGTCCCTGATTTTGCAAGTTCTTAAATGTCATGGTGGCACAGCCGTAATCACGGGAATTTTATTTTAAAATGAAGTAATAAAAACAGATTTTAGCACAATTTATCATCCAACACTCATGGCAAAGTGAAATAATTTCAAGATCCTTTAAAAGTAAAGATAAAAACTTTTTTTTCAGTCACAGGTGGGTGGTACACTTCAAGTTAAAATCTTGATTTTACTATAAAAATATGTGTGTCCACCTTCTCACAAGAATGTAAGTAACAACATGTGTCTTTGCCTTTTTTGCAATTTGTTGCAAATGTCAGATGGTGCAATCACAATGAATGAAGCCCAATATGTCACTGATCTATAATCAATGCTACTGGACTCTGATCATTAAACACAGCTGTCATATTATATCAAACAGCATTACATCACAAAAGTGTGAGTTTTTTTCCTTTTTCTGAAATAGATATTAGACAAACGTAAACGATGTCTTATTTGTAAAATCTAGCTGAAGTAAAGATACTCTGATTAAAGTACCTTTATCAGCAGCTCTCTGGTGTTTCTAATCCAATTATCTCCAGCTGTCACAGTCAGCAGGCAGCAGTAGACACTGCAGTTACCACCACAGTTATGACAGTCACTCTAGATGGCAGCGCCCCATATCACTGGTAGGATTAGTCTTTCTGAGAGTGTTTTGGTTTAACTATGACTCTATTACTAAATCTGACCTACTTAGAGACCAGAAAGAGTTGCCCAATATATCAAAATATCACTCTATAATGATATTATGGAGGGTTTTAAAAGTAAATATTTTCAAGATCTTAAACAATGGAAATAATTGTTATTAGAAATAGTAACAAATAAATAAATGTTTGCTACAGCTAATGATGAAAGGGAAAACTTTAAGAGGTCATGGGACCGCTCTGTTGCTCCTAGTGTATTCTGGATACTGCAGGGATCTTTGGCTGTACATGTTTCTTTTTCTACGTTACTCCAAATGTACAAATTTATCACACAGACACAGAGCAGAGTGTACCGTGGCCTCTTCAGTCCCCAGACTGCCAGGGTTATCAGACAGATCCAGGTAAGTCAGAGTCACTGAGAACAGCTGAGTGGAGGATAACATCTGACTTAGACAGCCGACACCTGCAGAAATATCAAAGCAGGCAGACATGATGATCTCAGTGAGTAAGATTACTGAATTTAAAGGATCTATTGTGAAATAAATCTCAGAGTTTTGGGGGATGCATTCGTCGTGTCATACCTCTAGCAGTCATTGACACTCGGGACAGAGAGAGGTGCGTCAGTCCTTGAGATAGATTGCCAAACTCTTGACTGAGAGCGATTACACCTAAAACAAACACAAAGAGTCTTCAATCCACAGTATGTAAACATTATGATGTGCTATTTAAAAAGCCCACCTTTGTCTTCGATTGGGTTTCCTGAGAGTTTGATGGACTGTAGTTTAGAGGACGATTTCTCTCGTAAAGCAGAGGCCACTTTGATTGCAAAGTCACTGCAGGACAAAAAAGTACATTTCTCAATCTCAGTCATTTTCAAAATCCCAAAATCAAACAGCCTGCTTTGATTTCCAGATCCGTGATGTGAAAATATCACCTAAATCTCTGTTAAGCTGAAACTAATCCTGCTATTCAGTGTTTTATGTAGCATTTCCGCTTTTGTCCCAACATGATCATTCAGTTCCTCCCAGAAGACATTTAGACAAAAGTTCAGTGTCCAAAACAGAACAATCTCTAACAGATTTATTGTTTTCTAAATGAATATCCATGTTTGTTAGTATAAAAATAGTCAGCTATAGAGATGTCCTCTAAAAGTGGGAATCATGCAGCACATGACAGTACTGTCTGTCCCAGATTCAGCACCATGGACAGCTACAGTGGCACTGACTGGAATTCATCATGAAGTCTTAAAGACCGGTCTCAAAGCTTCAAGTGAAAAAAATGACACAAGTGTGTGGGAATTTAACGAAGGTTTAGAGTCCAAAAGCTAAGTAGATTACAGACACATGTGCATTAACATGGTTGGAATTGGTGTATGCTTTAAAAGACGCATTTTATAACACATACACTCTTTTGCCAAAAGTATTCGCTCACCTGCCTCATCCTGATGTTGGATGAGAAGGCCTGGCTCTCAGTCTCTGCTCTAACTCATCCCAAAGATGTTCTATTGGGTTGAGGTCAGGACTTTGTGGAGGACAGGTAAGTTCATTCACACCAAACTCTCTCATCCATGTCTTTATGGACCTTGCTTTGTGCACTGGTGCACAGTCATGTTGGAACAGGAAAGGGCCATCCCCAAACTGTTCCAGAAAAACAGTTTGGGGATGGCAGAAAAACAACCCCACACCATAATCCCCCCTTCACCAAACTTTAAACTTGGCTCAATGCAGTCAGACAAGTTTGGACCGTAACTTTGAGCTTTAGTTGGAAAGAATCTTCACACGTGTCTGGTAACTGTGACTGTCTTTGTGAAAATAAATAATGGTTCAATATAAAGTATTTTTCATCAATCTTGACAGGCTTCCAAATACACTCACAGTTTGAGTCCACAGGCCTCCAGTGACAGCTCCTCCAGACCAGGGGATCTAGACAGCAGGAAAGTCAGCTGCTGCTGGACATCTACTGACTGAAGAGACAGACACAGTTTTGAAATAACTGTCATGACTTTTATAACAAAATTTATTTTTATGGTTCAATGCAAAGTGTGGAAACTATGAAGTGGAGAAAAATTTGGCAATACATATGTCAAAGATTCACAATAACCATGAATCCAGGAATAATGCTATAAATCTATGACCTCTTCATCTTCCTGTAAAAGACCATGTAACTCGATTATAAATATTTCAGAGTCTACTAGAGCAAAGCAAAATGGTGCCAACTTGCCCCGATGGTTTAAAGGGTGGGTCAAAATGTTTTCAAGTATAGCTTTTAAAAATGTCAAAACCCTACGTTAGATTTTTTTGGTTACCACACACAAAAACTTGCTAGGAGATACAGTGTGTCGAATTTCCTCACTGAAATGTCTACATTAAATAGATAATGAAAATTCCTATTATTTTGCACTGCTCAGCTTTGCCGGCCTCTGCAGCTTACTTGTTATTTTGAATGTAGGACTATTCAACAAACAGTGGCCTCACAGGGTTAAACCAGGAAGACCATTTTTAACAGCTTTCCCCATTACCATGTGAAACTCAACAAGGAACAACTATTTTTTTTTTTTTAGTAAATACATTTTATAGAGTGGATTTTTTGTTGAATACAGCCCTAAATTGAAAACAAAAAGTAAGCAATGGGGTGTTTATATGTGATTTCAACCATTCATTCTTTGCTAATTTTAGAATAGCTGTATAAGCCTATTATTTTCTATTTTGACTCAACACATTGGCAACAGATGAACAACAAGATACAGTCAGAGAACAATTATGGAAGATGAATCCTCATTTAGCATCTGGATGTAGTGTTTAATCTTTAATCTTTATACTTCAGGATCATCATCTTCCCAAATTGTTTATTTTCTGTTAGTTTTTACTGTCCATTAGACTATATAAGAGCTTATCAGGATATAGTCCATTGAAAACTGGATTTGATTCAGCCCTTAAAAGATCTCATAGCATGGATGATATGCAGTCAGCAACAAAAGAGATTAGTCACTTGTATGTGCCACCACCTGCTCCTCTCTGAAGCACATTACTTTTCATCCATCAATCCATTTTCTATACCGCTTATCCCATTAGGGGTCACGGGAGGCTGGAGCCTATCCCAGCTGTCATTGGGTGAGAGGTGGGGTACACCCTGGACTGGTCCTCAGTCAGTTGCAGGGCTGATATACAGAGACAGACAATCAGGCACGTTCACATTCACACCTACGGTCAATTTACCGTGATCAATTAACCAAGCAAGCATATCTTTTATGGTGGGAGGAAGCCGGAGTACCCACAGAGAACCCACGCATGCATGGGGAGAGCATGCAAATTCCACACAGAAAGGCCCTGACCGGAAAGCAAACCAGTAACCTTCTTGCTGTGAGGTAGCAGCGCTACAGTTATGTCAGAGAAGTTTATATTTAGACTAATAAGACGGACAAGCTTCCTCTCTTAAGATGTTCCTCAGACTTGATGTCTCTCTAATTCATGGCAAGCATTGCAAAAGAAGTGATTCTTAACACTATTAGCCATGTATTAACAACATGGTAGAATCTGTAGGAGGTACTCTGCTGTAGTAGGGCTAGTATCAACAAAAGGAGTTGCTTTAATCTCAGTCATGATTGTGTCAATTTTTGGCAAGGCCATGAGAAGGCAGCTGGCAGAGGCAGAGGATTTTTTAAAAATATCCCTGGTATTAACACAGTTTTTAATTGTCTGAACTAGCTTTAATCAGAGTCAGTGCATTTCTCTAGAACTACAGGGTTTTATAAATTGTGGCACTGACATATTTTTACTTTAAACTTTGCAAAAATAAAAAAAATCATTGTGTCATCTTAAAAATGCAAAAATCAAAAGGGCTTGTTGCCCTTATAAAGTGATTACCAGTTTGAGCTCCTTGCAGTAGATCTTGGTAAACCACTGGTTGGAAGCCAAAGCCGCAACTGCTAACGCCAAATCCCTGAGAGGAGAGGAGAACTCACAATAACAGAGGAAATCAGACAAGCACTAATAAGCTCTGTGCTGAATCTCACCTGCTGTCTAAGTGGCTGAAGTCCTGCAGGTTGAACTGTCTCAGGTTGTTTGTGTAGTAGATATTGTCAACATCCTGACAAAACAAGAGTTTAAGTCAGCATTTCCATTTTTTTTGGTGTAGTGTTACAAAGTGTCTCTTGATTTTTTTGTTCAGTACACACTGCATTACATTACAGTGACTACTTACCCACGGAATCTCCTCTCTATATGGCATCTCATTAAAATCACACACGGCGGCATAGACATCAGAAAATCCTCCTGAAAAGCACATGGCTAGTGACTGAGAAAGTCTCTTCAGGCTTTACCACTGAAAAAAATCTTCTACGCATTTACAGAGGCAGTGATCATATAACCTCATCATTGTTTAAAAAGAAAAAGCACATAGACCTACCACAAGGTCCAGGATGACTGTTGAGCTGCTCTCCGATCACACCTGTCAGAGTGACAAGTCTCTGCTGGAGGTCAGGAGGAACTGTCCTTAACAACTTTCTGTTGATAAAAGAGGGAGAAAAGCTGGACATGTTGTGTGATCCTCAAACCAGGATAGAGTCAGGGAAATGTTACATTAAAAAATACCTAGCTAAAAACTTCCAGAAAGGTTGTAATAACGCTTCAACGGCACTTTATTAACTGAAATGTGCATTGCTTTGTATGTTGACTGTAGCCTTCAGTGGTGGAAAGTGAGGTAAAAGCACAAGTTCCTGAAGACCGACATGTTTTCTGATTGCCAGCAGGAGGTAACAAGAGGTTAGACTTTACTGAAATCTATTAAAAAAGGTCTATCAAGTTTACAGGCTCAATTTCTAGATTCAAGTCCCCTTTGAAACAGAAGGAGGTTCATTTGTAAATATTAGGGGTGGGACTCACTAGCAGCCCCATGACACAATATCATCACGATATGTGGGTCATGATTCAGTTTTAGTGCGATTTTTAACATTTTGCAATACAGTGAGTATTGCAATACCATATATTGTGATCTATACCATTTTTTCCAACTGTTCAGCTGATTTTGCATTAGTTTTGCCCGCATGTTCTTCGTATTTCATGCAGCATTCCTTACAAACTTCATGTGTCATGTCTATATATTTTGTGCCCTGATTTGCATTCCTAATGTCCTTCTCCTGGTGCTGCCATGTTTGTTGTACTAACTTTCTCCTGCTCTATGACGTCACCTGTGCAGACCTCATTGGACAATTGTCCAGGTAACTGATTTAATTTTTTTCCATTATCATAGACTTCAGTTCATATTAGCAATTAATTTGAAAAATATCAATGCTTGGTAGACGTGAGACAATATAGTATGGCCATGCAAAATATTGCGATACTATGCTCGATTTTTTTCTCCCACCCCTAGTAAATATAAGTTTGATTAGGAGAAAAAATGATAAGTAAGCAGGGTAATCTTACTGCACGGCTTCCTTGATTAAGGATACAGAGCCACTGCTTTTATATCCTCACACCTGGATTATTATAACAGCCTTTTAACCTGCCTGGGCCAAAAAGACTTGGTTCAAAACTAAGCAGCCAAGCTTTAACCCAAACAAGAAAATCTGAGCATATCACTCATACTTTATCCTCTTTACGGTGGCTCCCAGTAGGTTTTAAAATTGAATTTTCAGGTGTTATTGATAACTTTCAAAGCTCTCAATGTCTGGCTCTCACTTATATTTTAGACCTTTAAAAGCCTTTAGACCTTTAAAAGCCAGCAGGAGATGCTCAGACAGGAGTCTAACTGTCCCAGGGGGGCCGGCTAAAGGGGACAGGACATTTTCAATCCAGGCCCCAAGGCTCTAGATCACCCTGCCTAAGAAAATAAGATTGGCTGTGTCAGCTACCTCCTTTAAATAGCTTCATAGTACATACTTTAATTGCAGAACCTTTCCTGATTTTATTTGAATTTTAACTGCTTTTAATTTTCTAGCTGATTTTTTTTGGTTTATCAGGCTTTAATTTTACTTACATGTACCCACTTTGCTGCCTAATTTTGAGTTTTTAACCACTTTGTTGTCTTTGCTGCTTGTAAAGCACTTTGTAGCTTTGTTTTGAAAAGTGCTCTATAAATAAAGAATATAAATGTTGTCACATTACTAAGATTAAAAGTTTGCTACTACAGCAACCTAACATGACTGGGTGTAAGAGGAGGAAAGGCGGGGTCTCTCAGAAGTAAAGATGGGCTGAGGTTCACCAATCTGCAAAAAAATTAATGTTAAAATTGTTGAGAATTTTCAGGAAAACGGGACCGGACATTCCTCTCCCAAAACTCCAGGAACAGGTAACAGGTCTCCTCACTTCCCAGATGTTTACAGGCTGCTGTTAAAAGAAGAGGGGATGCTACACAATGGTAAACATGGCCCTGTCCCTACTTTTTTGAGATGTGCTGCTGCCATCAAATAAAAAAAAAATAAACTAATATTTTTTGTGAAATGGTAAAATATCTCAGTTTCAACATCTGATATGTTGTTTAAGTTCTGTTGTGAATAACATATGGGTTTATGAAATATGACAATCTTTAACTTCTGTTTCTGTTTACATTTTATACAGTGACACAACTTCTTTGGAATTAGAGTTTTCACATTTATAAATACAATAAATCCCTAAAAATTGATAATATATTCAATATAGAGTATTGTTCTTGTCATGCTTTATGATTCCAAAAAATAGTCATTTCTGTCGAGAGAGATCTTTGTTTTAGCTAACTATCACAAAGACAGTGTTAAAATACAAAAAACAACATAAGTGACCTCTAGAGTCATCCAAGAAGAATATAACTGCTAATTTTCAAACCTTATATGGGTATCATTATTCTGTGATTGTAACTCACATCATATAAAAGATCAGAATCTTGGTACCGTTACAGTCTGTTTTCAAATCAATATAAACCTGCAGTTAGCAGCTAAGACAACAAATACCTTAATATACGAGACAATGATTAAATGATGAGTTTTTAATGCTAAAATATCAGGATAACAGAGGCAAATAGTGAGTTAGCTCACTGTTAGCAGCTTATTAGCAGGCTAAGACAACATGATCCTAAATCTACAACATACAACAGAGATCATGTTATATCAGACCTGCCAACCTTGGCAAAATATTTTGAGTACCACTTGTGTCGTGTGGCTTTTATCGCAGATTTTGCTTTGTACACAGTAATTTCCCCATTCACTGTCTTGATTGGTTCACTAACTGGAATGTGTGAGTGTGTGTGTGTGTGTGTGTATATACACACACACATATATATACTGTATATATACACGTAAGTATACATAGCACTAGTGCTACAGAGGTTGACAGCTGGAGTACAGAAGATTTATTATTATAAAATTATTATAAAATTATTGTTTTTATTTTTAATTTAGCATTTATATGACATTGACACACAGTAACATTGATGCTGTGACATTTAATCACACACAGGTCCCAGATAGACTGTACTGATCTACTCCTCCGTGCTGTCGTTCTCCCTCATCTCTCCATCAGACACTGCTGTCTGTCTGTCCGCCTTATATAGCCAACACACACCGACCATCCGTGCGTATTTGGAGAAGACGAGAACGGAGAAGCAAGTCAGCAGATACTGGTTTTTAACAGATACTGGTTTTTCACAGATACTGGTTTTTAACATCGTCCAGCCTACCTGCCTCATTAAAAAACTTGTGCTCGCACTCCAGACGCAGAGGATTATGCATGACGAGAGGAGATAAAAATTAAAGGATTGGACATGAATTTCAAATCTTAAATCAAAGTGACGTTTTTGTGACAACCGGTAAAACTGCGCGCCTGGCATGCGCGCACCTCTCTCACCTTGTCATCGCACGGGGAGGGAGGCAGGAAGGAGGGGGAGCGGGGATATAACGCTATAGGTTCAGCAGACTTACTCCCCGCTACTCTGCATAACTGTCTGAAACTGCTTCACCACGCTGCTGCATCGGGCTGTCAGACATGAGTACGGCACGTGCACATTTCCTTCAGATCTCACATGTCCGCAGCTTTTTGCGTGGTTTAGAGAGGCAAGGCGTACAGCGTATTTACATGTCGAACAGCAGTACCTGCCACGCAAAATGCGTACAGGTTGGCAGGTCTGCAAACGATAATCTCAAAGCGGTCTTTTCCATTGTTTTGGCATAAAGATTATTAGCTGATGATAAAAGTGAAGCTAACTGGGTCAATCGCAAACGAAACCACTGCAACTGCTTCCGCTGTTTTCTTCTTCGATTATTTAATTTCAGCCAGAGCGAAGCTTGTGACGTTACTAACCGCCACCTAGTGGACTCAAAACGTATGTTCCATTACACCAACAGCACAGGGAAATGTGTAGAATACTCAAGTTCTTACTTTCTATCTTTATTTCTTTCAAGGATTGTAAAAATCAAACAATAATGATTCCTGCGTTGATACCACTGCAACAAAAATGAAGTCCCATGCCCCTACTGTGGGTAATTCCTGTTTCTTATAGCCAAGAAATCAAACTCCAGTCAAGTGTCTTAATAGCAAAACAAACAAACAAACAAGACAGGAAATGCTGCCGATATTTTTGTGCTGTGCTGTGAACATTGACAATGATGTTTGCAATTTTGAAAGAATGCTGAAAGAAATTATTGCCAATGTTATTGTGCAAAATAGACATTTTGCTGCATGGGATGTTGTAGGTGTTGCTGTACAATTTAGGCAGTAAGCTGCAAAAAGTTTTTTTCTTTTGTGAAAAAATAGACAATATTCTTGCAGCGGAGACCCCTGAAAGTGTTTGTGCTATTTGGGCTCTGAGAGGGAGGGATCATTGTCAATGATTTGGAGCAATTTAGAAAGTGTGTGGAAGGAGTAACTTCAACCTTTTGCACAATTCTTGTATTCCTGATACTACACCAGTGTTTATTTGTTGATTGTTTGCTGACAGCAACTCTTTATAATTTCAAGGACAAAACTAAAAGAATAATACACAGAACACTGAACTAATGAAGCATTAAGTGGTCTTTATCTATGAACTTTGAGTATGCTGACAGAAATAATTTTATTTCAAGGACAGAAAAAGCATTAAGTGATCACTTCTGTGAATTTTAATACTGAGAACTTGCCTCACTTATCTTACATACAATCGACATCGATGAACATTGAGTATGTTAGTTTACAATCAACGTTAATGTGAAACTTCCCAAAGGCGTTCTCTTAAAAGGGCAGTTTACATCAAGGTTCTGTGGTAAATCTCTGTTTTGTCCCCAAAACACAAACTGAATTTTAAACGAGTCTGTACCACTACAACAGAGTATTGCCCTTATTTGTTTGTTTTCCAATCGTAGATTTAAACTCACTGTAGAACCGAGTGCATTAAAGAACGGTCCTTTGCTGCCCCCCTGTGGCCAATGTGGTGTACTGCAATACTCATCAAGCTAGCGTCAATTACTGATGGCAGTACTTCCGATATCAATTTACAAAATAAAACACCGAAACAAGTCCTTTTAACGTTATTAGATCAAAACACGTCAAGGTTAACTTTAGTTATAAAGAACTAATACGGACTTTCTTTAATTCTTCATTAAAATTAAAGAAGCTTCTCTTTAATGTCTTAGTGTAATCGACGACAATAGAAAACCACAGTATTGTTCAGTTAGAACAAAAAGTTTGCTTTTACTGTATATCTTTATACCTCAGGTTATGCTTTTTGCCGTGTCAGCACTCTTTGTTGATTATTTGCTGACAGAAATACTTTGAAATTTGAAGAACAAAAATTCAAACCTAAGGAATAATAAACAGAACACTGAAACAATTATAATGAAGCATTAAGTGGTCATTATCTTTTAACTTTACAATTTCTCAATTAAATTGAATTAATCATCCTCAAAGAGGCATTTTGACTGGACACTGACACTGACACTTTACAATCCCTTGTCAAAGGTGATACAGTTTCTATTTACTTTCTTGGTTTCAGAAAGCTGTATTTGAACATGGATACATGTCCTGTTAGCTTCCACATTGTAAATTTAAAAATCTACAACAATTGTAAAAATGTTACCACCTAAATTCCACATATTCATAAAGTAGTTTCCTTTTTCTGTCATTGTGTAAGCTTTAAAACCACATTTAATATTTATACTAATACTGGCATTGGCAATACTGTTTGTTCAGTAGATATGTTTGAATTTAAAAGCGATTATTGTTTATTTTCTATATGAGTAATGAACTGTATATTCACAATGCACTGGTTTGAAAACCTTAAGGTAAAATTGAGACAATCATTTGATTTCAGTAAGGAAGTTTTCTCTAATGCAAGAAAATATTAAAGGGGTAGGATTATATAAGTTTATACTTTTTCGTACTTCTTTTGCTCATGTAAACTGAGATTAAGTATTTGCAGATGAAAGTGACAGTTATATTATTTTATTGCCATTCTCTTGTTTGGATATTTTTAAACCGTTTTTATGATGTCATTTACATGTTTGAAATAAAGACATCAAACAAAAATGAAGCATAAATTTCTGCAGGTATTTAGTCATAATTTACAGAGTTGGAAATTATAAAAAAAAAAAAAAAAAATTAAAAAAAACTTTAATGCAGTTATTTTGGAACCACAAATGTGAAGCGCTCAGTAATAACAAAGGATACGTAGGATTTATCCTCTGGAAAGTAGACATCCAGTCCATAAATTTTTGCTACAGGCTTTTCTAGTGGGCCTACTGATACCATTTGTCCCAAAGATGACAAAGGTTTATTTGGTCATCAAAACCAAGTCATTGTGGGCATTACTGCGCTGGATGTACAGTTCTGTGCACAAGTTTTAGGCAAGCAGGGTGCTGAGGATTCACCACTGGGCCCAATGTGCCATAACCTGGGGCTGGAGGGAGTGCAGAGTCAAGCTTGACACATACTGACATATGCTGTATGTGCTGCTTGCCAGCCAAGGTCAAGCTTGATGACATTTCTTTTATTAGGGCCTTCCAACCCCTGGTAGTACGCCTAGAGACCAATGGCAGTTTTTGGGCCCTTAGGACAACCACAGAACAACCAGGGGCTTGGCTCAACCCCAGATGCCTGCCCAGATGGAACCCTAGGAAGTGCTTACTCACCACATCCACCCTTAACTGTGTACTAAATGTGTGGATTTTGCGATTTGTTTTTCAACAGATTATTTTCCCATGCCCCTGGTAATGTGCAAGGACATCCAGAACACAGCTCGGGTTGTGCCAATCCTCCCTATGGCCCAATAGTGCCCTCAGGCAGGTTTACTCGCCACATCTACACCTTATTTCAGCCTCAGATTATGGCCCTATCATGCTTTAAAGTCCTGCACAGTACTGTAGCTATTCCCCAACAAATTTGCTTGAGACTTGACATAAAAAGAGAAAAAACAAAACACACATATAAATGTGGTGAATGCAGATGGCTTCATATAGACCACTGAAAACATATAGAGGCCTGTCAACCATTCTAGATAGTGTGCAAATCCAAGTTTTCAACTAGAAAATTGGGAGTTTTTCATTATTTCCCTGTTGACCCAAAGAATGTAAAGTAGCCTATGTGTCAGTAGAAATTCAAACTCTGCATGTATATTTTTGTCAGTTGTAATATTAAGTAGTTTTAGCAATAAAATCATTTGTTTGTAATCATATATGAAGCAGAAGGTGCAGATCACAAAGGACTTACATTGGAGAAGAATCAGGAAAAATCCTCTTCAGCGAGGCGGTCATGTGACTGACCATGACCTCCAGATCCTTACTGTGCAAAACGCTGAAGGACAAAGTAAGTCTGTCTGTCTCCAGGACTATCTGCAGCACAAACAGAGAGACATGTGTGGGACTGTATGCTGCCTAACAGAGACTGAAGAGAAAATCTGCTCTAAATTCGAATTCAAAATAAGATATATGACTCTTTTTTTCATTTCAGTGTCACACAGTGCTTTACTAGATAAGAACAGAGGAAAAACTTGAAAACAACATACTAAAAAAAAACATGTTGAAGAAAAAAAAGCTGAACAGATTATCTATAGAAGTTACCTCTGTGAGACTGTGAATGTTGATGGAGCAAATCTCCATATAACTGAAAGTGCTCTCCACCTGTACACACAGGCATGGTCGGTTATTCAAAAGTCAACACAATAAAAAAGTTACATGGAAGGAAAAAGTTTTCCAAATGTATCTATCCATTTGTTTTTACTCATCCTTCTTTTCTACTGTATTTTCCTTCCTTCCAGGTTAACATGCATTGAACATGCTTAGAATAAATAATAAATGAGCCAGAAATGTCATGTCTTTTTGGTGATTAGTGATTTACCCTGACAGGTTGCTTGTTTATGACGAGATAACCTCTCCACAGACTCAGCACCTAAACATAGGTAGAGACAGGATAGTCAAGAGACTTACAGAGCTACAGTTCCCTCTGCAGGAAAAATGTAGCTATAACATGTCATTGACAAAATGTACTTTACCAGGGGTTATTTTTTTTAGCCAGTTTGTGAATAATCTGATAATAGTAATAGTAATAATAACAATAATAACAACAACAAAGACAATAATAATAACTGTTATTATTATCTTATTCACATGAGACTTTACAATGATAACTAAAACAACTTAAGATAGAGGACAAATCTTTTTCTCTTCAGCAGGATTATTTTCTATCACTTACCAAAAACCTGTCGGCTGATTTTCCACATGGTTTACTGTCATTTATAACAACAGGCGTCACCATACACACTCTGTGAGGCTTCAGCAGCTCTGAGATCTGATCTGCTTACAAAGACACACACAAGTGCTGATACGCATAGATCTTTTATGATAACTAAACTTAGCACAAAAAAGTAAGGACATTTGTGTTTGGTAGATTATTTCTCTGTTGTAACAATGATTGTTGCCAATAAATCTTATACCATTGGAAAGCCTATTTATTACCCTTTTCAATGGTGCCACATTGTAAGGTACATGCATTTGTGAGATGAGCAGCAGAGCTGAGTATGTTGGTTGTGCAATGAAAAATTTGCCAAATCTTCTCTGCTTATGCCAAACAGCTTATTCTGCCATCGAGTCTTGTTTGGGGTTGTTTGGTGGACTGACTCTTGTTTTAGCTGACTGACAATCAGGTGCCTGATTGGCACCTCTTACATTCAGCAATGAGGTGGATTGTAGCGTCAAAGCATGGAGAGGACAAGTAAGCTATGTTGATTGCTGTACCGATAGAGTAACTAACATCTGTTAGTGGAAGCAGTGAGATGGTGTGGGGCGGCATCTCCCTCACTGGAAAAACAAGGCTTGTTTTCACTGGAGGCAATCTCAATGGTTATCAGATGAGATTCTTAAACCAGTGTCAATCCCATATCTCCACAGTCTGAGACTGAAGTCTATCCTCCAAGATGACAAAACTCGCCCCCACAGAGCGGGGTTTATCAGAGACTACTTCCAGAATTTGGGAGTGGAGAGGATAGAATGGCCTGCCAGCAGTCCTGACCTCAACCCCATTGGACACTAGTGGGATCAGCTTGGGCATGCTGTTTGTGCCAGAGTGACCAGCACAACCACACTGGATGATTTGTGACAAATGCGGGTTGAAGAATGGGGTGCCATCCCACAGCAGTGTGCGACCAAGCTGGTGACCAGCATGAGGAGGGGGAGGTGCCAGGCTGATGTGGCTGTGTATGATTCTTCCAAACACTACCGAGACTCCTGTTTGTTGAAATAATAATAATAATAATAAATTGCCAATGTGTATTGTTTCTTCAGGTTTCCATCATCCATCAAAAACCACCAAACAAGAGCCAATGGCAGAATAAGCTGTTTGGCCTTGCCAGAGAATATTTGGCAAATTTTTCATTGAACAACCCACATACTCAGCTCTGCTGCTCATCCCACAAAAGCATGTTCCTTACAAATGTGACACCATTGAAAAGGGAAATAAACAGACTTTCCAGCGGTACAAGATATATTGCCAAGAAGCATTGTTACAGCAGACAAACACAAATGTCCTTACTTTTTGCACTACATATAATCTAACCATAGATGAGCATGAGCACAGGGATGGGTAAATATACAGAGTTAACATTTGTGAGCGAGGCAGACTGGGCAAGGAAGTGTGAAGTGAAAGTACAAACCTGCAGGATAGCCTTGACACCTCTCAAATTCATAACACCTTTCAGTCATGTATGTAGTCATGAGTTGGCATGTTTCTTTCAGAGGTCTGAGTATGTAGCTATTTTTCCTCCACACTGGTGAAAAACTTTGAATAACCCTCAACAAAGTACACAGATATTCTTAAATTTAGCCGACAATACTCTCTATGAATAAAATTAAAGATTAAAAAATAACACCTGCTCATGCAGGGCTGACATTGATCAAAAGTGTTCCAGATTATTTTGCAACTACATCAAAATAGTGCAGAAAAAACATGGTGAAACCCTGTAGTTGCCTATTTACAGTTTACTTGGCTGCTGCTTTCTTCTCAAAATTTCAAGCTATCACAGAGTCTATAAAAAAATCAAAGGAAGATCATCTTACCTTGCAACCTCTGAGAAACAGTGTCCATACTTTTTTGTCATGTAAAAATACACAAATAGTCAAGCTGTGATAGTCTGCCGCTCCTCCAGAGTCACACTTCCATTGTATGAGAACTACACTGACTGAACTCTGTAGAGTGAAGACTTTGACATCACATCATCAGTTAAAAAGAATAAATAATACAGGGCAACCTGAATATGTAACTATCTTCATATTTGTGCACACACAGCCATCACCACGATCCCCTCCAATAGATGCACGTCTGTATGTAACCTTCTCTTTTCCACTTGTGCACACGTCACCTTTTCTTGCTTTGTGCACATATTTTGCGCTCTCAAACCTTTACATCCTGTTCCATGCTGTGAGTCACTTTAGTAGTGAACTTACAGAGAAGACTGAGATGGCAGGAACCTTTTAACCGCCTCACCACCCACACATGAAATCACCACAGCAAGGAAATCTGCACTTTCACACAATAAATGTAAGTCTGTTTGCGGACAGGTCAGTGTTAAAATTACAGACAGTGGAAAACATGGTTGCATGAAAGCATCACAGTATTTGAAAGACTTCAACTGAGAAAATCAGATTTTTGTAACTGGTGGGTGTTTAAATCGCAGAAATAAATACAGTGATGATGATAAAGGCATGGCAAGTAGAGGGTTGTCCGAGCCATCTTTAACCACCAGGGGGTGCCAAAATGTGTAGTGTGTGACAAAAACATTTTAAAGCATTAAAGCTACAATATGCAACTTTTTCCTCTTAGAATAGTAGTTTTAAAGTGGATCCAACAGAACACTTACTTTCAACAGGGAGAATGGCATCTACTCCAAGTGTAGGGCCT